>NW_027459013.1:107500-447500 GCF_050624435.1 Tenrec ecaudatus
GCTCCGTGAAATTCTGCCGATGATCAAAACTGTTTGCCATGGCTTTGTCCTTTCACCTCATTGGCCTCATCTTTGAAGTACAAATGCTTTTCTACACGGGTGCTGCGTCCCTGAGCTTTCCTTTGTCTTGGCTCAATCTATGCAGATTCCTGTGCGGAATACGCCGTGGACTAGCACAGGTGGGTTCTTGTCAGTATACCGGGCAAAAACGCAGCAATTTTGATTGTCAAGACCCACCTGGCTTGATCAAGGTTCTTTATTCCAGTGAACACGATTTTTATCCAAATTCTAGAGGAGCACCAGTGTGCCTCTGGGAGCTACACCCAGGCCTGCTGAACAGCGGCTCCGGAGTTTTCCTTTTCTGACTAAAATTCAACACGGAATTTCATGGATCTAAGGAAACCGTGAATTGTGGACGTACCAGATTCTCACATCTTCATTGTCTAATGGAAGCTGAAGTTTCCCAGTCTGATCCGGCTGCCACTTCATTTCTGGCAATGACCATTCAATTGTGGACGTTCAGCCTTCTTCGGAATTCTCTTATACCGGCATGTTCCCGCGCCACATGAAGACCACTCGGTGGAGGTTTATGTGACTCAGGACAACTCTTTATTTCAGGCGTCTAGAGCAAAGGGAATTCACAGAGGTTGATGATCACTTATTAAAGTCCCGTTTCTCTATGATGCCCACTGATGACACTTCTACATCTGAGGGCAAAGAGCTCGTGCAGCATGATATTCTCATTTCAGCCACGCCGCCTGCAGTTCCTTCCTTGCAGAAAAATCTTTCCCAGTGTACTCCTTTAAAATGCTGCAAAATAGTGGGACAGAAGATTTCGGTTTAGCGTTAACTTTAAACGGGCATAGATACAGGCATGTGGGCATGTTTAGAGACAGTGTTTCACTGGTCTAGGGTAAAGGGTGAAGCGCCTGGGTTCCCGTGCTTCACTACTGTATGGCCTCAAGATGATGTGTAGGCACAGCGGCAAATCCATCGGTGGCAGTTCCCTCATATTGTCATTGCGATGGGAAGATTCCTTATTCGCTAGGAATTGTTTTACCGTGGAAGACGTGTCACCACAGAGCTGTCTCTTTTGTGTTGAGACAAACTTTGCTGAATTTACCTGCCAGCAGTTGTGTGTCCTCCCTTTCTTTTCAGGCCGATGGAGACGCACGAGTGTAAGGAGAACGGTGAATGGTGGCCGTTCGTAAGCCAGGATCATCAGAAACCGCAGAGTAAATTTTAGGAACGTAGACGTAGGACAGCGGAGAAAACTTCACTCAGGGACTTCAGTGAACTCTCCTTACAATGCTGAGGCCTGACACGCCTAGTGCCTGGGGACAACGCGGCTCCTGCCCTAGGTAGTTTTGTTGAGCGTGCCTCCCTCAGGTGGTGCCTTTTCTCTCCCAGCAATATTGCTCCGTGAAATTCTGCCGATGATCAAAACTGTTTGCCATGGCTTTGTCCTTTCACCTCATTGGCCTCATCTTTGAAGTACAAATGCTTTTCTACACGGGTGCTACGTCCCTGAGCTTTCCTTTGTCTTGGCTCAATCGATGCAGATTCCTGTGCTGAATACGCCATCGACTAGCACAGGTGGGTTCTTGTCAGTATACCGGGCAAAAACGCAGCAATTTCGATTGTCAAGACCCACATGGCTTGATCAAGGTTCTTTATTCCAGTGAAAACGATTTTTATCCAAATTCTAGAGGAGCACCAGTGTGCCTCTGGGAGCTACACCCGGGCCTGCTGAACAGCAGCTCCGGAGTTTTCCTTTTCTGACTAAAATTCAACACGGAATTTCATGGATCTAAGGAAACCGTGAATTGTGGACGTACCAGATTCTCACATCTTCATTGTCTAATGGAAGCTGAAGTTTCCCAGTCTGATCCGGCTGCCCCTTCATTTCTGGCAATGACCATTCAATTGTGGACGTTCAGCCTTCTTCGGAATTCTCTTATACCGGCATGTTCCCGCGCCACATGAAGACCACTCGGTGGAGGTTTATGTGCCTCAGGACAACTCTTTATTTCAGGCGTCTAGAGCAAAGGGAATTCACAGAGGTTGATGATCACTTATTAAAGTCCCGTTTCTCTATGATGCCCACTGATGACACTTCTACATCTGAGGGCAAAGAGCTCGTGCAGCATGATATTCTCATTTCAGCCACGCCGCCTGCAGTTCCTTCCTTGCAGAAAAATCTTTCCCAGTGTACTCCTTTAAAATGCTGCAAAATAGTGGGACAGAAGATTTCGGTTTAGCGTTAACTTTAAACGGGCATAGATACAGGCATGTGGGCATGTTTAGAGACAGTGTTTCACTGGTCTAGGGTAAAGGGTGAAGCGCCTGGGTTCCCGTGCTTCACTACTGTATGGCCTCAAGATGATGTGTAGGCACAGCGGCAAATCCATCGGTGGCAGTTCCCTCATATTGTCATTGCGATGGGAAGATTCCTTATTCGCTAGGAATTGTTTTACCGTGGAAGACGTGTCACCACAGAGCTGTCTCTTTTGTGTTGAGACAAACTTTGCTGAATTTACCTGCCAGCAGTTGTGTGTCCTCCCTTTCTTTTCAGGCCGATGGAGACGCACGAGTGTAAGGAGAACGGTGAATGGTGGCCGTTCGTAAGCCAGGATCATCAGAAACCGCAGAGTAAATTTTAGGAACGTAGACGTAGGACAGCGGAGAAAACTTCACTCAGGGACTTCAGTGAACTCTCCTTACAATGCTGAGGCCTGACACGCCTAGTGCCTGGGGGCAACGCGGCTCCTGCCCTAGGTAGTTTTGTTGAGCCTGCCTCCCTCAGGTGGTGCCTTTTCTCTCCCAGCAATATTGCTCCGTGAAATTCTGCCGATGATCAAAACTGCTTGCCATGGCTTTGTCCTTTCACCTCATTGGCCTCATCTTTGAAGTACAAATGCTTTTCTACACGGGTGCTGCGTCCCTGAGCTTTCCTTTGTCTTGGCTCAATCTATGCAGATTCCTGTGCGGAATACGCCGTGGACTAGCACAGGTGGGTTCTTGTCAGTATACCGGGCAAAAACGCAGCAATTTCGATTGTAGACCCACCTGGCTTGATCAAGGTTCTTTATTCCAGTGAACACGATTTTTATCCAAATTCTAGAGGAGCACCAGTGTGCCTCTGGGAGCTACACCCAGGCCTGCTGAACAGCGGCTCCGGAGTTTTCCTTTTCTGACTAAAATTCAACACGGAATTTCATGGATCTAAGGAAACCGTGAATTGTGGACGTACCAGATTCTCACATCTTCATTGTCTAATGGAAGCTGAAGTTTCCCAGTCTGATCCGTCTGCCACTTCATTTCTGGCAATGACCATTCAATTGTGGACGTTCAGCCTTCTTCGGAATTCTCTTATACCGGCATGTTCCCGCGCCACATGAAGACCACTCGGTGGAGGTTTATGTGACTCAGGACAACTCTTTATTTCAGGCGTCTAGAGCAAAGGGAATTCACAGAGGTTGATGATCACTTATTAAAGTCCCGTTTCTCTATGATGCCCACTGATGACACTTCTACATCTGAGGGCAAAGAGCTCGTGCAGCATGATATTCTCATTTCAGCCACGCCGCCTGCAGTTCCTTCCTTGCAGTAAAATCTTTACCAGTGTACTTCTTTAAAATGCTGCAAAATAGTGGGACAGAAGATTTCGGTTTAGCGTTAACTTTAAACGGGCATAGATACAGGCATGTGGGCATGTTTAGAGACAGTGTTTCACTGGTCTAGGGTAAAGGGTGAAGCGCCTGGGTTCCCGTGCTTCACTACTGTATGGCCTCAAGATGATGTGTAGGCACAGCGGCAAATCCATCGGTGGCAATTCCCTCATATTGTCATTGTGATGGGAAGATTCCTTATTCGCTAGGAAATGTTTTACCGTGGAAGACGGGTCACCACAGAGCTGTCTCTTTTGTGTTGAGACAAACTTTGCTGAATTTACCTGCCAGCAGTTGCGTGTCCTCCCTTTCTTTTCAGGCCGATGGAGACGCACGAGTGTAAGGAGAACGGTGAATGGTGGCCGTTCGTAAGCCAGGATCATCAGAAACCGCAGAGTAAATTTTAGGAACGTAGACGTAGGACAGCGGAGAAAACTTCACTCAGGGACTTCAGTGAACTCTCCTTACAATGCTGAGGCCTGACACGCCTAGTGCCTGGGGGCAACGCGGCTCCTGCCCTAGGTAGTTTTGTTGAGCGTGCCTCCCTCAGGTGGTGCCTTTTCTCTCCCAGCAATATTGCTCCGTGAAATTCTGCCGATGATCAAAACTGTTTGCCATGGCTTTGTCCTTTCACCTCATTGGCCTCATCTTTGAAGTACAAATGCTTTTCTACACGGGTGCTGCGTCCCTGAGCTTTCCTTTGTCTTGGCTCAATCGATGCAGATTCCTGTGCTGAATACGCCATGGACTAGCACAGGTGGGTTCTTGTCAGTATACCGGGCAAAAACGCAGCAATTTCGATTGTCAAGACCCACCTGGCTTGATCAAGGTTCTTTATTCCAGTGAAAACGATTTTTATCCAAATTCTAGAGGAGCACCAGTGTGCCTCTGGGAGCTACACCCGGGCCTGCTGAACAGCAGCTCCGGAGTTTTCCTTTTCTGACTAAAATTCAACACGGAATTTCATGGATCTAAGGAAACCGTGAATTGTGGACGTACCAGATTCTCACATCTTCATTGTCTAATGGAAGCTGAAGTTTCCCAGTCTGATCCGGCTGCCCCTTCATTTCTGGCAATGACCATTCAATTGTGGACGTTCAGCCTTCTTCGGAATTCTCTTATACCGGCATGTTCCCGCGCCACATGAAGACCACTCGGTGGAGGTTTATGTGCCTCAGGACAACTCTTTATTTCAGGCGTCTAGAGCAAAGGGAATTCACAGAGGTTGATGATCACTTATTAAAGTCCCGTTTCTCTATGATGCCCACTGATGACACTTCTACATCTGAGGGCAAAGAGCTCGTGCAGCATGATATTCTCATTTCAGCCACGCCGCCTGCAGTTCCTTCCTTGCAGAAAAATCTTTCCCAGTGTACTTCTTTAAAATGCTGCAAAATAGTGGGACAGAAGATTTCGGTTTAGCGTTAACTTTAAACGGGCATAGATACAGGCATGTGGGCATGTTTAGAGACAGTGTTTCACTGGTCTAGGGTAAATGGTGAAGCGCCTGGGTTCCCGTGCTTCACTACTGTATGGCCTCAAGATGATGTGTAGGCACAGCGGCAAATCCATCGGTGGCAATTCCCTCATATTGTCATTGCGATGGGAAGATTCCTTATTCGCTAGGAAATGTTTTACCGTGGAAGACGGGTCACCACAGAGCTGTCTCTTTTGTGTTGAGACAAACTTTGCTGAATTTACCTGCCAGCAGTTGCGTGTCCTCCCTTTCTTTTCAGGCCGATGGAGACGCACGAGTGTAAGGAGAACGGTGAATGGTGGCCGTTCGTAAGCCAGGATCATCAGAAACCGCAGAGTAAATTTTAGGAACGTAGACGTAGAACAGCGGAGAAAACTTCACTCAGGGACTTCAGTGAACTCTCCTTACAATGCTGAGGCCTGACACGCCTAGTGCCTGGGGGCAACGCGGCTCCTGCCCTAGGTAGTTTTGTTGAGTGTGCCTCCCTCAGGTGGTGCCTTTTCTCTCCCAGCAATATTGCTCCGTGAAATTCTGCCGATGATCAAAACTGTTTGCCATGGCTTTGTCCTTTCACCTCATTGGCCTCATCTTTGAAGTACAAATGCTTTTCTACACGGGTGCTGCGTCCCTGAGCTTTCCTTTGTCTTGGCTCAATCGATGCAGATTCCTGTGCGGAATACGCCATGGACTAGCACAGGTGGGTTCTTGTCATTATACCGGGCAAAAACGCAGCAATTTTGATTGTCAAGACCCACCTGGCTTGATCAAGGTTCTTTATTCCAGTGAAAACGATTTTTATCCAAATTCTAGAGGAGCACCAGTGTGCCTCTGGGAGCTAAACCCGGGCCTGCTGAACAGCGGCTCCGGAGTTTTCCTTTTCTGACTAAAATTCAACACGGAATTTCATGGATCTAAGGAAACCGTGAATTGTGGACGTACCAGATTCTCACATCTTCATTGTCTAATGGAAGCTGAAGTTTCCCAGTCTGATCCGGCTGCCACTTCATTTCTGGCAATGACCATTCAATTGTGGACGTTCAGCCTTCTTCGGAATTCTCTTATAACGGCATGTTCCCGCGCCACATGAAGACCACTTGGTGGAGGTTTTGTGACTCAGGCCAACTCTTTATTTCAGGCGTCTAAAACAAAGGGAATTCACAGAGGTTGATGATCACTTATTAAAGTCCCGTTTCTCTATGATGCCCACTGATGACACTTCTACATCTGATAGCAAAGAGCTTGTGCAGCATGATATTCTCATTTCAGCCACGCCGCCTGCAGTTCCTTCCTTGCAGAAAAATCTTTCCCAGTGTACTTCTTTAAAATGCTGCAAAATAGTGGGACAGAAAATTTCGGTTTCGCGTTAACTTTAAACGGGCATAGATCCAGGCATGTGGGCATGTTTAGAGACAGTGTTTCACTGGTCTAGGGTAAAGGGTGAAGCGCCTGGGTTCCCGTGCTTCACTATTGTATGGCCTCAAGATGATGTGTAGGCACAGCGGCAAATCCATCGGTGGCAATTCCCTCATATTGTCATTGCGATGGGAAGATTCCATATTCGCTAGGAAATGTTTTACCGTGGAAGACGGGTCACCACAGAGCTGTCTCTTTTGTGTTGAGACAAACTTTGCTGAATTTACCTGCCAGCAGTTGCGTGTCCTCCCTTTCTTTTCAGGCCGATGGAGACGCACGAGTGTAAGGAGAACGGTGAATGGTGGCCGTTCGTAAGCCAGGATCATCAGAAACCGCAGTGTAAATTTTAGGAACGTAGACGTAGGACAGCGGAGAAAACTTCACTCAGGGACTTCAGTGAACTCTCCTTACAATGCTGAGGCCTGACACGCCTAGTGCCTGGGGGCAACGCGGCTCCTGCCCTAGGTAGTTTTGTTGAGCGTGCCTCCCTCAGGTGGTGCCTTTTCTCTCCCAGCAATATTGCTCCGTGAAATTCTGCCGATGATCAAAACTGTTTGCCATGGCTTTGTCCTTTCACCTCATTGGCCTCATCTTTGAAGTACAAATGCTTTTCTACACGGGTGCTGCGTCCCTGAGCTTTCCTTTGTCTTGGCTCAATCGATGCAGATTCCTGTGCGGAATACGCCATGGACTAGCACAGGTGGGTTCTTGTCACTATACCGGGCAAAAACGCAGCAAATTCGATTGTCAAGACCCACCTGGCTTGATCAAGGTTCTTTATTCCAGTGAAAACGATTTTTATCCAAATTCTAGAGGAGCACAAGTGTGACTCTGGGAGCTACACCCGGGCCTTCTGAACAGCGGCTCCGGAGTTTTCCTTTTCTGACTAAAATTCAACACGGAATTTCATGGATCTAAGGAAACCGTGAATTGTGGACGTACCAGATTCTCACATCTTCATTGTCTAATGGAAGCTGAAGTTTCCCAGTCTGATCCGGCTGCCACTTCATTTCTGGCAATGACCATTCAATTGTGGACGTTCAGCCTTCTTCGGAATTCTCTTATACCGGCATGTTCCCGCGCCACATGAAGACCACTCGGTGGAGGTTTATGTGACTCAGGACAACTCTTTATTTCAGGCGTCTAGAGCAAAGGGAATTCACAGAGGTTGATGATCACTTATTAAAGTCCCGTTTCTCTATGATGCCCACTGATGACACTTCTACATCTGAGGGCAAAGAGCTCGTGCAGCATGATATTCTCATTTCAGCCACGCCACCTGCAGTTCCTTCCTTGCAGAAAAATCTTTCCCAGTGTACTTCTTTAAAATGCTGCAAAATAGTGGGACAGAAAATTTCGGTTTAGCGTTAACTTTAAACGGGCATAGATACAGGCATGTGGGCATGTTTAGAGACAGTGTTTCACTGGTCTAGGGTAAAGGGTGAAGCGCCTGGGTTCCCGTGCTTCACTACTGTATGGCCTCAAGATGATGTGTAGGCACAGCGGCAAATCCATCGGTGGCAATTCCCTCATATTGTCATTGCGATGGGAAGATTCCTTATTCGCTAGGAAATGTTTTACCGTGGAAGACGGGTCACCACAGAGCTGTCTCTTTTGTGTTGAGACAAACTTTGCTGAATTTACCTGCCAGCAGTTGCGTGTCCTCCCTTTCTTTTCAGGCCGATGGAGACGCACGAGTGTAAGGAGAACGGTGAATGGTGGCCGTTCGTAAGCCAGGATCATCAGAAACCGCAGAGTAAATTTTAGGAACGTAGACGTAGGACAGCGGAGAAAACTTCACTCAGGGAGTTCAGTGAACTCTCCTTACAATGCTGAGGCCTGACACGCCTAGTGCCTGGGGACAACGCGGCTCCTGCCCTAGGTAGTTTTGTTGAGCGTGCCTCCCTCAGGTGGTGCCTTTTCTCTCCCAGCAATATTGCTCCGTGAAATTCTGCCGATGATCAAAACTGTTTGCCATGGCTTTGTCCTTTCACCTCATTGGCCTCATCTTTGAAGTACAAATGCTTTTCTACACGGGTGCTGCGTCCCTGAGCTTTCCTTTGTCTTGGCTCAATCGATGCAGATTCCTGTGCTGAATACGCCATCGACTAGCACAGGTGGGTTCTTGTCAGTATACCGGGCAAAAACGCAGCAATTTCGATTGTCAAGACCCACCTGGCTTGATCAAGGTTCTTTATTCCAGTGAAAACGATTTTTATCCAAATTCTAGAGGAGCACCAGTGTGCCTCTGGGAGCTACACCCGGGCCTGCTGAACAGCAGCTCCGGAGTTTTCCTTTTCTGACTAAAATTCAACACGGAATTTCATGGATCTAAGGAAACCGTGAATTGTGGACGTACCAGATTCTCACATCTTCATTGTCTAATGGAAGCTGAAGTTTCCCAGTCTGATCCGGCTGCCCCTTCATTTCTGGCAATGACCATTCAATTGTGGACGTTCAGCCTTCTTCGGAATTCTCTTATACCGGCATGTTCCCGCGCCACATGAAGACCACTCGGTGGAGGTTTATGTGCCTCAGGACAACTCTTTATTTCAGGCGTCTAGAGCAAAGGGAATTCACAGAGGTTGATGATCACTTATTAAAGTCCCGTTTCTCTATGATGCCCACTGATGACACTTCTACATCTGAGGGCAAAGAGCTCGTGCAGCATGATATTCTCATTTCAGCCACGCCGCCTGCAGTTCCTTCCTTGCAGAAAAATCTTTCCCAGTGTACTTCTTTAAAATGCTGCAAAATAGTGGGACAGAAGATTTCGGTTTAGCGTTAACTTTAAACGGGCATAGATACAGGCATGTGGGCATGTTTAGAGACAGTGTTTCACTGGTCTAGGGTAAAGGGTGAAGCGCCTGGGTTCCCGTGCTTCACTACTGTATGGCCTCAAGATGATGTGTAGGCACAGCGGCAAATCCATCGGTGGCAATTCCCTCATATTGTCATTGCGATGGGAAGATTCCTTATTCGCTAGGAAATGTTTTACCGTGGAAGACGGGTCACCACAGAGCTGTCTCTTTTGTGTTGAGACAAACTTTGCTGAATTTACCTGCCAGCAGTTGCGTGTCCTCCCTTTCTTTTCAGGCCGATGGAGACGCACGAGTGTAAGGAGAACGGTGAATGGTGGCCGTTCGTAAGCCAGGATCATCAGAAACCGCAGAGTAAATTTTAGGAACGTAGACGTAGAACAGCGGAGAAAACTTCACTCAGGGACTTCAGTGAACTCTCCTTACAATGCTGAGGCCTGACACGCCTAGTGCCTGGGGGCAACGCGTCTCCTGCCCTAGGTAGTTTTGTTGAGCGTGCCTCCCTCAGGTGGTGCCTTTTCTCTCCCAGCAATATTGCTCCGTGAAATTCTGCCGATGATCAAAACTGTTTGCCATGGCTTTGTCCTTTCACCTCATTGGCCTCATCTTTGAAGTACAAATGCTTTTCTACACGGGTGCTGCGTCCCTGAGCTTTCCTTTGTCTTGGCTCAATCGATGCAGATTTCTGTGCGGAATACGCCATGGAC
This sequence comes from Tenrec ecaudatus, assembly GCF_050624435.1. Taxonomy (NCBI): domain Eukaryota; kingdom Metazoa; phylum Chordata; class Mammalia; order Afrosoricida; family Tenrecidae; genus Tenrec; species Tenrec ecaudatus. The sequence goes on from NW_027459013.1 coordinate 117,588, forward strand.
TAGCACAGGTGGGTTCTTGTCAGTATACCGGGCAAAAACGCAGCAAATTCGATTGTCAAGACCCACCTGGCTTGATCAAGGTTCTTTATTCCAGTGAACACGATTTTTATCCAAATTCTAGAGGAGCACCAGTGTGCCTCTGGGAGCTAAACCCGGGCCTGCTGAACAGCGGCTCTGGAGTTTTCCTTTTCTGACTAAAATTCAACACGGAATTTCATGGATCTAAGGAAACCGTGAATTGTGGACGTACCAGATTCTCACATCTTCATTGTCTAATGGAAGCTGAAGTTTCCCAGTCTGATCCGGCTGCCACTTCATTTCTGGCAATGACCATTCAATTGTGGACGTTCAGCCTTCTTCGGAATTCTCTTATACCGGCATGTTCCCGCGCCACATGAAGACCACTCGGTGGAGGTTTATGTGCCTCAGGACAACTCTTTATTTCAGGCGTCTAGAGCAAAGGGAATTCACAGAGGTTGATGATCACTTATTAAAGTCCCGTTTCTCTATGATGCCCACTGATGACACTTCTACATCTGAGGGCAAAGAGCTCGTGCAGCATGATATTCTCATTTCAGCCACGCCACCTGCAGTTCCTTCCTTGCAGAAACATCTTTCCCAGTGTACTTCTTTAAAATGCTGCAAAATAGTGGGACAGAAGATTTCGGTTTAGCGTTAACTTTAAACGGGCATAGATACAGGCATGTGGGCATGTTTAGAGACAGTGTTTCACTGGTCTAGGGTAACGGGTGAAGCGCCTGGGTTCCCGTGCTTCACTACTGTATGGCCTCAAGATGATGTGTAGGCACAGCGGCAAATCCATCGGTGGCAATTCCCTCATATTGTCATTGCGATGGGAAGATTCCTTATTCGCTAGGAAATGTTTTACCGTGGAAGACGGGTCACCACAGAGCTGTCTCTTTTGTGTTGAGACAAACTTTGCTGAATTTACCTGCCAGCAGTTGCGTGTCCTCCCTTTCTTTTCAGGCCGATGGAGACGCACGAGTGTAAGGAGAACGGTGAATGGTGGCCGTTCGTAAGCCAGGATCATCAGAAACCGCAGAGTAAATTTTAGGAACGTAGACGTAGGACAGCGGAGAAAACTTCACTCAGGGACTTCAGTGAACTCTCCTTACAATGCTGAGGCCTGACACGCCTAGTGCCTGGGGGCAACGCGGCTCCTGCCCTAGGTAGTTTTGTTGAGCGTGCCTCCCTCAGGTGGTGCCTTTTCTCTCCCAGCAATATTGCTCCGTGAAATTCTGCCGATGATCAAAACTGTTTGCCATGGCTTTGTCCTTTCACCTCATTGGCCTCATCTTTGAAGTACAAATGCTTTTCTACACGGGTGCTGCGTCCCTGAGCTTTCCTTTGTCTTGGCTCAATCGATGCAGATTCCTGTGCTGAATACGCCATGGACTAGCACAGGTGGGTTCTTGTCAGTATACCGGGCAAAAACGCAGCAATTTCGATTGTCAAGACCCACCTGGCTTGATCAAGGTTCTTTATTCCAGTGAACACGATTTTTATCCAAATTCTAGAGGAGCACCAGTGTGCCTCTGGGAGCTACACCCGGGCCTGCTGAACAGCGGCTCCGGAGTTTTCCTTTTCTGACTAAAATTCAACACGGAATTTCATGGATCTAAGGAAACCGTGAATTGTGGATGTACCAGATTCTCACATCTTCGTTATCTAATGGAAGCTGAAGTTTCCCAGTCTGATCCGGCTGCCACTTCATTTCTGGCAATGACCATTCAATTGTGGACGTTCAGCCTTCTTCGGAATTCTCTTATACCGGCATGTTCCCGCGCCACATGAAGACCACTCGGTGGAGGTTTATGTGACTCAGGACAACTCTTTATTTCAGGCGTCTAGAGCAAAGGGAATTCACAGAGGTTGATGATCACTTATTAAAGTCCCGTTTCTCTATGATGCCCACTGATGACACTTCTACATCTGAGGGCAAAGAGCTCGTGCAGCATGATATTCTCATTTCAGCCACGCCGCCTGCAGTTCCTTCCTTGCAGAAAAATCTTTCCCAGTGTACTTCTTTAAAATGCTGCAAAATAGTGGGACAGAAGATTTCGGTTTAGCGTTAACTTTAAACGGGCATAGATACAGGCATGTGGGCATGTTTAGAGACAGTGTTTCACTGGTCTAGGGTAAAGGGTGAAGCGCCTGGGTTCCCGTGCTTCACTACTGTATGGCCTCAAGATGATGTGTAGGCACAGCGGCAAATCCATCGGTGGCAATTCCCTCATATTGTCATTGCGATGGGAAGATTCCTTATTCGCTAGGAAATGTTTTACCGTGGAAGACGGGTCACCACAGAGCTGTCTCTTTTGTGTTGAGACAAACTTTGCTGAATTTACCTGCCAGCAGTTGCGTGTCCTCCCTTTCTTTTCAGGCCGATGGAGACGCACGAGTGTAAGGAGAACGGTGAATGGTGGCCGTTCGTAAGCCAGGATCATCAGAAACCGCAGAGTAAATTTTAGGAACGTAGACGTAGAACAGCGGAGAAAACTTCACTCAGGGACTTCAGTGAACTCTCCTTACAATGCTGAGGCCTGACACGCCTAGTGCCTGGGGGCAACGCGGCTCCTGCCCTAGGTAGTTTTGTTGAGCGTGCCTCCCTCAGGTGGTGCCTTTTCTCTCCCAGCAATATTGCTCCGTGAAATTCTGCCGATGATCAAAACTGTTTGCCATGGCTTTGTCCTTTCACCTCATTGGCCTCATCTTTGAAGTACAAATGCTTTTCTACACGGGTGCTGCGTCCCTGAGCTTTCCTTTGTCTTGGCTCAATCGATGCAGATTCTTGTGCGGAATATGCCATGGACTAGCACAGGTGGGTTCTTGTCAGTATACCGGGCAAAAACGCAGCAATTTCGATTGTCAAGACCCACCTGGCTTGATCAAGGTTCTTTATTCCAGTGAAAACGATTTTTATCCAAATTCTAGAGGAGCACCAGTGTGCCTCTGGGAGCTACACCCGGGCCTGCTGAACAGCGGCTCTGGAGTTTTCCTTTTCTGACTAAAATTCAACACGGAATTTCATGGATCTAAGGAAACCGTGAATTGTGGACGTACCAGATTCTCACATCTTCATTGTCTAATGGAAGCTGAAGTTTCCCAGTCTGATCCGGCTGCCACTTCATTTCTGGCAATGACCATTCAATTGTGGACGTTCAGCCTTCTTCGTAATTCTCTTATACCGGCATGTTCCCGCGCCACATGAAGACCACTCGGTGGAGGTTTATGTGCCTCAGGACAACTCTTTATTTCAGGCGTCTAGAGCAAAGGGAATTCACAGAGGTTGATGATCACTTATTAAAGTCCCGTTTCTCTATGATGCCCACTGATGACACTTCTACATCTGAGGGCAAAGAGCTCGTGCAGCATGATATTCTCATTTCAGCCACGCCGCCTGCAGTTCCTTCCTTGCAGAAAAATCTTTCCCAGTGTACTTCTTTAAAATGCTGCAAAATAGTGGGACAGAAGATTTCGGTTTAGCGTTAACTTTAAACGGGCATAGATACAGGCATGTGGGCATGTTTAGAGACAGTGTTTCACTGGTCTAGGGTAAAGGGTGAAGCGCCTGGGTTCCCGTGCTTCACTACTGTATGGCCTCAAGATGATGTGTAGGCACAGCGGCAAATCCATCGGTGGCAATTCCCTCATATTGTCATTGCGATGGGAAGATTCCTTATTCGCTAGGAAATGTTTTACCGTGGAAGACGGGTCACCACAGAGCTGTCTCTTTTGTGTTGAGACAAACTTTGCTGAATTTACCTGCCAGCAGTTGCGTGTCCTCCCTTTCTTTTCAGGCCGAAGGAGACGCACGAGTGTAAGGAGAACGGTGAATGGTGGCCGTTCGTAAGCCAGGATCATCAGAAACCGCAGAGTAAATTTTAGGAACGTAGACGTAGGACAGCGGAGAAAACGTCACTCAGGGAATTCAGTGAACTCTCCTTACAATGCTGAGGCCTGACACGCCTAGTGCCTGGGGGCAACGCGGCTCCTGCCCTAGGTAGTTTTGTTGAGCGTGCCTCCCTCAGGTGGTGCCTTTTCTCTCCCAGCAATATTGCTCCGTGAAATTCTGCCGATGATCAAAACTGTTTGCCATGGCTTTGTCCTTTCACCTCATTGGCCTCATCTTTGAAGTACAAATGCTTTTCTACACGGGTGCTGCGTCCCTGAGCTTTCCTTTGTCTTGGCTCAATCGATGCAGATTCCTGTGCGGAATACGCCATGGACTAGCACAGGTGGGTTCTTGTCAGTATACCGGGCAAAAACGCAGCAATTTCGATTGTCAAGACCCACCTGGCTTGATCAAGGTTCTTTATTCCAGTGAAAACGATTTTTATCCAAATTCTAGAGGAGCACCAGTGTGCCTCTGGGAGCTACACCCGGGCCTGCTGAACAGCGGCTCCGGAGTTTTCCTTTTCTGACTAAAATTCAACACGGAATTTCATGGATCTAAGGAAACCGTGAATTGTGGACGTACCAGATTCTCACATCTTCATTGTCTAATGGAAGCTGAAGTTTCCCAGTCTGATCCAGCTCCCACTTCATTTCTGGCAATGACCATTCAATTGTGGACGTTCAGCCTTCTTCGGAATTCTCTTTTACCGGCATGTTCCCGCGCCACATGAAGACCACTCGGTGGAGGTTTTGTGACTCAGGACAACTCTTTATTTCAGGCGTCTAAAACAAAGGGAATTCACAGAGGTTGATGATCACTTATTAAAGTCCCGTTTCTCTATGATGCCCACTGATGACACTTCTACATCTGAGAGCAAAGAGCTCGTGCAGCATGATATTCTCATTTCATCCACGCCGCCTGCAGTTCCTTCCTTGCAGAAAAATCTTTCCCAGTGTACTTCTTTAAAATGCTGCAAAATAGTGGGACAGAAGATTTCGGTTTAGCGTTAACTTTAAACGGGCATAGATACAGGCATGTGGGCATGTTTAGAGACAGTGTTTCACTGGTCTAGGGTAAAGGGTGAAACGCCTGGGTTCCCGTGCTTCACTATTGTATGGCCTCAAGATGATGTGTAGGCACAGCGGCAAATCAATCGGTGGCAATTCCCTCATATTGTCATTGCGATGGGAAGATTCCTTATTCACTAGGAAATGTTTTACCATGGAAGACGGGTCACCACAGAGCTGTCTCTTTTGTGTTGAGACAAACTTTGCTGAATTTACCTGCCAGCAGTTGCGTGTCCTCCCTTTCTTTTCAGGCCGATGGAGACGCACGAGTGTAAGGAGAACGGTGAATGGTGGCCGTTCGTAAGCCAGGATCATCAGAAACCGCAGAGTAAATTTTAGCAACGTAGACGTAGGACAGCGGAGAAAACTTCACTCAGGGACTTCAGTGAACTCTCCTTACAATGCTGAGGCCTGACACGCCTAGTGCCTGGGGGCAACACGGCTCCTGCCCTAGGTAGTTTTGTTGAGCGTGCCTCCCTCAGGTGGTGCCTTTTCTCTCCCAGCAATATTGCTCCGTGAAATTCTGCCGATGATCAAAACTGTTTGCCATGGCTTTGTCCTTTCACCTCATTGGCCTCATCTTTGAAGTACAAATGCTTTTCTACACGGGTGCTGCGTCCCTGAGCTTTCCTTTGTCTTGGCTCAATCGATGCAGATTCCTGTGCGGAATACGCCATGGACTAGCACAGGTGGGTTCTTGTCAGTATACCGGGCAAAAACGCAGCAATTTCGATTGTCAAGACCCACCTGGCTTGATCAAGGTTCTTTATTCCAGTGAAAACGATTTTTATCCAAATTCTAGAGGAGCACCAGTGTGCCTCTGGGAGCTACACCCAGGCCTGCTGAACAGCGGCTCCGGAGTTTTCCTTTTCTGACTAATATTCAACACGGAATTTCATGGATCTAAGGAAACCGTGAATTGTGGATGTACCAGATTCTCACATCTTCATTGTCTAATGGAAGCTGAAGTTTCCCAGTCTGATCCGGCTGCCACTTCATTTCTGGCAATGACCATTCAATTGTGGACGTTCAGCCTTCTTCGGAATTCTCTTATACCGGCATGTTCCTGCGCCACATGAAGACCACTCGGTGGAGGTTTATGTGACTCAGGACAACTCTTTATTTCAGGCGTCTAGAGCAAAGGGAATTCACAGAGGTTGATGATCACTTATTAAAGTCCCGTTTCTCTATGATGCCCACTGATGACACTTCTACATCTGAGGGCAAAGAGCTCGTGCAGCATGATATTCTCATTTCATCCACGCCGCCTGCAGTTCCTTCCTTGCAGAAAAATCTTTCCCAGTGTACTTCTTTAAAATGCTGCAAAATAGTGGGACAGAAGATTTCGGTTTAGCGTTAACTTTAAACGGGCATAGATACAGGCATGTGGGCATGTTTAGAGACAGTGTTTCACTGGTCTAGGGTAAAGGGTGAAGCGCCTGGGTTCCCGTGCTTCATTACTGTATGGCCTCAAGATGATGTGTAGGCACAGCGGCAAATCCATCGGTGGCAATTCCCTCATATTGTCATTGCGATGGGAAGATTCCTTATTCGCTAGGAAATGTTTTACCGTGGAAGACGGGTCACCACAGAGCTGTCTCTTTTGTGTTGAGACAAACTTTGCTGAATTTACCTGCCAGCAGTTGCGTGTCCTCCCTTTCTTTTCAGGCCGATGGTGACGCACGAGTGTAAGGAGAACGGTGAATGGTGGCCGTTCGTAAGCCAGGATCATCAGAAACCGCAGAGTAAATTTTAGGAACGTAGACTTAGGACAGCGGAGAAAACTTCACTCAGGGACTTTAGTGAACTCTCCTTACAATGCTGAGGCCTGACACGCCTAGTGCCTGGGGGCAACGCGGCTCCTGCCCTAGGTAGTTTTGTTGAGCGTGCCTCCCTCAGGTGGTGCCTTTTCTCTCCCAGCAATATTGCTCCGTGAAATTCTGCCGATGATCAAAACTGTTTGCCATGGCTTTGTCCTTTCACCTCATTGGCCTCATCTTTGAAGTACAAATGCTTTTCTACACGGGTGCTGCGTCCCTGAGCTTTCCTTTGTGTTGGCTCAATCGATGCAGATTCCTGTGCGGAATACGCCATGGACTAGCACAGGTGGGTTCTTGTCAGTATACCGGGCAAAAACGCAGCAAATTCGATTGTCAAGACCCACCTGGCTTGATCAAGGTTCTTTATTCCAGTGAAAACGATTTTTATCCAAATTCTAGAGGAGCACCAGTGTGCCTCTGGGAGCTACACCCGGGCCTGCTGAACAGCGGCTCCGGAGTTTTCCTTTTCTGACTAAAATTCAACACGGAATTTCATGGATCTAAGGAAACCGTGAATTGTGGACGTACCAGATTCTCACATCTTCATTGTCTAATGGAAGCTGAAGTTTCCCAGTCTGATCCGGCTGCCACTTCATTTCTGGCAATGACCATTCAATTGTGGACGTTCAGCCTTCTTCGGAATTCTCTTATACCGGCATGTTCCCGCGCCACATGAAGACCACTCGGTGGAGGTTTATGTGACTCAGGACAACTCTTTATTTCAGGCGTCTAGAGCAAAGGGAATTCACAGAGGTTGATGATCACTTATTAAAGTCCCGTTTCTCTATGATGCCCACTGATGACACTTCTACATCTGAGGGCAAAGAGCTCGTGCAGCATGATATTCTCATTACAGCCACGCCGCCTGCAGTTCCTTCCTTGCAGAAAAATCTTTCCCAGTGTACTTCTTTAAAATGCTGCAAAATAGTGGGACAGAAGATTTCGGTTTAGCGTTAACTTTAAACGGGCATAGATACAGGCATGTGGGCATGTTTAGAGACAGTGTTTCACTGGTCTAGGGTAAAGGGTGAAGCGCCTGGGTTCCCGTGCTTCACTACTGTATGGCCTCAAGATGATGTGTAGGCACAGCGGCAAATCCATCGGTGGCAATTCCCTCATATTGTCATTGCGATGGGAAGATTCCTTATTCGCTAGGAAATGTTTTTCCGTGGAAGACGGGTCACCACAGAGCTGTCTCTTTTGTGTTGAGACAAACTTTGCTGAATTTACCTGCCAGCAGTTGCGTGTCGTCCCTTTCTTTTCAGGCCGATGGAGACGCACGAGTGTAAGGAGAACGGTGAATGGTGGCCGTTCATAAGCCAGGATCATCAGAAACCGCAGAGTAAATTTTAGCAACGTAGACGTAGGACAGCGGAGAAAACTTCACTCAGGGACTTCAGTGAACTCTCCTTACAATGCTGAGGCCTGACACGCCTAGTGCCTGGGGGCAACGCGGCTCCTGCCCTAGGTAGTTTTGTTGAGCGTGCCTCCCTCAGGTGGTGCCTTTTCTCTCCCAGCAATATTGCTCCGTGAAATTCTGCCGATGATGAAAACTGTTTGCCATGGCTTTGTCCTTTCACCTCATTGGCCTCATCTTTGAAGTACAAATGCTTTTCTACACGGGTGCTGCGGCCCTGAGCTTTCCTTTGTCTTGGCTCAATCGATGCAAATTCCTGTGCGGAATACGCCATGGACTAGCACAGGTGGGTTCTTGTCAGTATACCGGGCAAAAACGCAGCAATTTCGATTTTCAAGACCCACCTGGCTTGATCAAGGTTCTTCATTCCAGTGAAAACGATTTTTATCCAAATTCTAGAGGAGCACCAGTGTGCCTCTGGGAGGTACACCCGGGCCTGCTGAACAGCGGCTCCGGAGTTTTCCTTTTCTGACTAAAATTCAACACGGAATTTCATGGATCTAAGGAAACCGTGAATTGTGGACGTACCAGATTCTCACATCTTCATTGTCTAATGGAAGCTGAAGTTTCCCAGTCTGATCCGGCTGCCACTTCATTTCTGGCAATGACCATTCAATTGTGGACGTTCAGCCTTCTTCGGAATTCTCTTATACCGGCATGTTCCCGTGCCACATGAAGACCACTCGGTGGAGGTTTATGTGACTCAGGACAACTCTTTATTTCAGGCGTCTAGAGCAAAGGGAATTCACAGAGGTTGATGATCACTTATTAAAGTCCCGTTTCTCTATGATGCCCACTGATGACACTTCTACATCTGAGGGCAAAGAGCTCGTGCAGCATGATATTCTCATTTCAGCCACGCCGCCTGCAGTTCCTTCCTTGCAGAAAAATCTTTCCCAGTGTACTTCTTTAAAATGCTGCAAAATAGTGGGACAGAAGATTTCGGTTTAGCGTTAAGTTTAAACGGGCATAGATACAGGCATGTGGGCATGTTTAGAGACAGTGTTTCACTGGTCTAGGGTAAAGGGTGAAGCGCCTGGGTTCCCGTGCTTCACTACTGTATGGCCTCAAGATGATGCGTAGGCACAGCGGCAAATCCATCGGTGGCAATTCCCTCATATTGTCATTGCGATGGGAAGATTCCTTATTCGCTAGGAAATGTTTTACCGTGGAAGACGGGTCACCACAGAGCTGTCTCTTTTATGTTGAGACAAACGTTGCTGAATTTACCTGCCAGCAGTTGCGTGTCCTCCCTTTCTTTTCAGGCCGATGGAGACGCACGAGTGTAAGGAGAACGGTGAATGGTGGCCGTTCGTAAGCCAGGATCATCAGAAACCGCAGAGTAAATTTTAGCAACGTAGACGTAGGACAGCGGAGAAAACTTCACTCAGGGACTTCAGTGAACTCTCCTTACAATGCTGAGGCCTGACACGCCTAGTGCCTGGGGGCAACGCGGCTCCTGCCCTAGGTAGTTTTGTTGAGCGTGCCTCCCTCAGGTGGTGCCTTTTCTCTCCCAGCAATATTGCTCCGTGAAATTCTGCCGATGATCAAAACTGTTTGCCATGGCTTTGTCCTTTCACCTCATTGGCCTCATCTTTGAAGTACAAATGCTTTTCTACACGGGTGCTGCGTCCCTGAGCTTTCCTTTGTGTTGGCTCAATCGATGCAGATTCCTGTGCGGAATACGCCATGGACTAGCACAGGTGGGTTCGTGTCAGTATACCGGGCAAAAACGCAGCAATTTCAATTGTCAAGACCCACCTGGCTTGATCAAGGTTCTTTATTCCAGTGAAAACGATTTTTATCCAAATTCTAGAGGAGCACCAGTGTGCCTCTGGGAGCTACACCCGGGCCTGCTGAACAGCGGCTCCGGAGTTTTCCTTTTCTGACTAAAATTCAACACGGAATTTCATGGATCTAAGGAAACCGTGAATTGTGTACGTACCAGATTCTCACATCTTCATTGTCTAATGTAAGCTGAAGTTTCCCAGTCTGATCCGGCTGCCACTTCATTTCTGGCAATGACCATTCAATTGTGGACGTTCAGCCTTCTTCGGAATTCTCTTATACCGGCATGTTCCCGCGCCACATGAAGACCACTCGGTGGAGGTTTATGTGACTCAGGACAACTCTTTATTTCAGGCGTCTAGAGCAAAGGGAATTCACAGAGGTTGATGATCACTTATTAAAGTCCCGTTTCTCTTTGATGCCCACTGATGACACTTCTACATCTGAGGGCAAAGAGCTCGTGCAGCATGATATTCTCATTTCAGCCACGCCGCCTGCAGTTCCTTCCTTGCAGAAAAATCTTTCCCAGTGTACTTCTTTAAAATGCTGCAAAATAGTGGGACAGAAGATTTCGGTTTAGCGTTAACTTTAAACGGGCAAAGATACAGGCATGTGGGCATGTTTAGAGACAGTGTTTCACTGGTCTAGGGTAAAGGGTGAAGCGCCTGGGTTCCCGTGCTTCACTACTGTATGGCCTCAAGATGATGCGTAGGCACAGCGGCAAATCCATCGGTGGCAATTCCTTCATATTGTCATTGCGATGGGAAGATTCCTTATTCGCTAGGAAATGTTTTACCGTGGAAGACGGGTCACCACAGAGCTGTCTCTTTTGTGTTGAGACAAACTTTGCTGAATTTACCTGCCAGCAGTTGCGTGTCGTCCCTTTCTTTTCGGGCCGATGGAGACGCACGAGTGTAAGGAGAACGGTGAATGGTGGCCGTTCATAAGCCAGGATCATCAGAAACCGCAGAGTAAATTTTAGCAACGTAGACGTAGGACAGCGGAGAAAACTTCACTCAGGGACTTCAGTGAACTCTCCTTACAATGCTGAGGCCTGACACGCCTAGTGCCTGGGGGCAACGCGGCTCCTGCCCTAGGTAGTTTTGTTGAGCGTGCCTCCCTCAGGTGGTGCCTTTTCTCTCCCAGCAATATTGCTCCGTGAAATTCTGCCGATGATCAAAACTGTTTGCCATGGCTTTGTCCTTTCACCTCATTGGCCTCATCTTTGAAGTACAAATGCTTTTCTACACGGGTGCTGCGGCCCTGAGCTTTCCTTTGTCTTGGCTCAATCGATGCAGATTCCTGTGCGGAATACGCCATGGACTAGCACAGGTGGGTTCTTGTCAGTATACCGGGCAAAAACGCAGCAATTTCGATTGTCAAGACCCACCTGGCTTGATCAAGGTTCTTTATTCCAGTGAAAACTATTTTTATCCAAATTCTAGAGGAGCACCAGTGTGCCTCTGGGAGCTACACCCGGGCCTGCTGAACAGCGGCTCCGGAGTTTTCCTTTTCTGACTAAAATTCAACACGGAATTTCATGGATCTAAGGAAACCGTGAATTGTGGACGTACCAGATTCTCACATCTTCATTGTCTAATGGAAGCTGAAGTTTCCCAGTCTGATCCGGCTGCCACTTCATTTCTGGCAATGACCATTCAATTGTGGACGTTCAGCCTTCTTCGGAATTCTCTTATACCGGCATGTTCCCGTGCCACATGAAGACCACTCGGTGGAGGTTTATGTGACTCAGGACAACTCTTTATTTCAGGCGTCTAGAGCAAAGGGAATTCACAGAGGTTGATGATCACTTATTAAAGTCCCATTTCTCTATGATGCCCACTGATGACACTTCTACATCTGAGGGCAAAGAGCTCGTGCAGCATGATATTCTCATTTCAGCCACGCCGCCTGCAGTTCCTTCCTTGCAGAAAAATCTTTCCCAGTGTACTTCTTTAAAATGCTGCAAAATAGTGGGACAGAAGATTTCGGTTTAGCGTTAACTTTAAACGGGCATAGATACAGGCATGTGGGCATGTTTAGAGACAGTGTTTCACTGGTCTAGGGTAAAGGGTGAAGCGCCTGGGTTCCCGTGCTTCACTACTGTATGGCCTCAAGATGATGCGTAGGCACAGCGGCAAATCCATCGGTGGCAATTCCCTCATATTGTCATTGCGATGGGAAGATTCCTTATTCGCTAGGAAATGTTTTACCGTGGAAGACGGGTCACCACAGAGCTGTCTCTTTTATGTTGAGACAAACGTTGCTGAATTTACCTGCCAGCAGTTGCGTGTCCTCCCTTTCTTTTCAGGCCGATGGAGACGCACGAGTGTAAGGAGAACGGTGAATGGTGGCCGTTCGTAAGCCAGGATCATCAGAAACCGCAGAGTAAATTTTAGCAACGTAGACGTAGGACAGCGGAGAAAACTTCACTCAGGGACTTCAGTGAACTCTCCTTACAATGCTGAGGCCTGACACGCCTAGTGCCTGGGGGCAACGCGGCTCCTGCCCTAGGTAGTTTTGTTGAGCGTGCCTCCCTCAGGTGGTGCCTTTTCTCTCCCAGCAATATTGCTCCGTGAAATTCTGCCGATGATCAAAACTGTTTGCCATGGCTTTGTCCTTTCACCTCATTGGCCTCATCTTTGAAGTACAAATGCTTTTCTACACGGGTGCTGCGTCCCTGAGCTTCCTTTGTCTTGGCTCAATCGATGCAGATTCCTGTGCGGAATACGCCATGGACTAGCACAGGTGGGTTCGTGTCAGTATACCGGGCAAAAACGCAGCAATTTCAATTGTCAAGACCCACCTGGCTTGATCAAGGTTCTTTATTCCAGTGAAAACGATTTTTATCCAAATTCTAGAGGAGCACCAGTGTGCCTCTGGGAGCTACACCCGGGCCTGCTGAACAGCGGCTCCGGAGTTTTCCTTTTCTGACTAAAATTCAACACGGAATTTCATGGATCTAAGGAAACCGTGAATTGTGTACGTACCAGATTCTCACATCTTCATTGTCTAATGTAAGCTGAAGTTTCCCAGTCTGATCCGGCTGCCACTTCATTTCTGGCAATGACCATTCAATTGTGGACGTTCAGCCTTCTTCGGAATTCTCTTATACCGGCATGTTCCCGCGCCACATGAAGACCACTCGGTGGAGGTTTATGTGACTCAGGACAACTCTTTATTTCAGGCGTCTAGAGCAAAGGGAATTCACAGAGGTTGATGATCACTTATTAAAGTCCCGTTTCTCTATGATGCCCACTGATGACACTTCTACATCTGAGGGCAAAGAGCTCGTGCAGCATGATATTCTCATTTCAGCCACGCCGCCTGCAGTTCCTTCCTTGCAGAAAAATCTTTCCCAGTGTACTTATTTAAAATGCTGCAAAATAGTGGGACAGAAGATTTCGCTTTAGCGTTAACTTTAAACGGGCATAGATACAGGCATGTGGGCATGTTTAGAGACAGTGTTTCACTGGTCTAGGGTAAAGGGTGAAGCGCCTGGGTTCCCGTGCTTCACTACTGTATGGCCTCAAGATGATGCGTAGGCACAGCGGCAAATCCATCGGTGGCAATTCCTTCATATTGTCATTGCGATGGGAAGATTCCTTATTCGCTAGGAAATGTTTTACCGTGGAAGACGGGTCACCACAGAGCTGTCTCTTTTGTGTTGAGACAAACTTTGCTGAATTTACCTGCCAGCAGTTGCGTGTCGTCCCTTTCTTTTCAGGCCGATGGAGACGCACGAGTGTAAGGAGAACGGTGAATGGTGGCCGTTCATAAGCCAGGATCATCAGAAACCGCAGAGTAAATTTTAGCAACGTAGACGTAGGACAGCGGAGAAAACTTCACTCAGGGACTTCAGTGAACTCTCCTTACAATGCTGAGGCCTGACACGCCTAGTGCCTGGGGGCAACGCGGCTCCTGCCCTAGGTAGTTTTGTTGAGCGTGCCTCCCTCAGGTGGTGCCTTTTCTCTCCCAGCAATATTGCTCCGTGAAATTCTGCCGATGATCAAAACTGTTTGCCATGGCTTTGTCCTTTCACCTCATTGGCCTCATCTTTGAAGTACAAATGCTTTTCTACACGGGTGCTGCGGCCCTGAGCTTTCCTTTGTCTTGGCTCAATCGATGCAGATTCCTGTGCGGAATACGCCATGGACTAGCACAGGTGGGTTCTTGTCAGTATACCGGGCAAAAACGCAGCAATTTCGATTTTCAAGACCCACCTGGCTTGATCAAGGTTCTTCATTCCAGTGAAAACTATTTTTATCCAAATTCTAGAGGAGCACCAGTGTGCCTCTGGGAGGTACACCCGGGCCTGCTGAACAGCGGCTCCGGAGTTTTCCTTTTCTGACTAAAATTCAACACGGAATTTCATGGATCTAAGGAAACCGTGAATTGTGGACGTACCAGATTCTCACATCTTCATTGTCTAATGGAAGCTGAAGTTTCCCAGTCTGATCCGGCTGCCACTTCATTTCTGGCAATGACCATTCAATTGTGGACGTTCAGCCTTCTTCGGAATTCTCTTATACCGGCATGTTCCCGCGCCACATGAAGACCACTCGGTGGAGGTTTATGTGACTCAGGACAACTCTTTATTTCAGACGTCTAGAGCAAAGGGAATTCACAGAGGTTGATGATCACTTATTAAAGTCCCGTTTCTCTATGATGCCCACTGATGACACTTCTACATCTGAGGGCAAAGAGCTCGTGCAGCATGATATTCTCATTTCAGCCACGCCGCCTGCAGTTCCTTCCTTGCAGAAAAATCTTTCCCAGTGTACTTCTTTAAAATGCTGCAAAATAGTGGGACAGAAGATTTCGGTTTAGCGTTAACTTTAAACGGGCATAGATACAGGCATGTGGGCATGTTTAGAGACAGTGTTTCACTGGTCTAGGGTAAAGGGTGAAGCGCCTGGGTTCCCGTGCTTCACTACTGTATGGCCTCAAGATGATGTGTAGGCACAGCGGCAAATCCATCGGTGGAAATTCCCTCATATTGTCATTGCGATGGGAAGATTCCTTATTCGCTAGGAAATGTTTTACCGTGGAAGACGGGTCACCACAGAGCTGTCTCTTTTGTGTTGAGAAAAACTTTGCTGAATTTACCTGCCAGCAGTTGCGTGTCCTCCCTTTCTTATCAGGCCGATGGAGACGCACGAGTGTAAGGAGAACGGTGAATGGTGGCCGTTCGTTAGCCAGGATCATCAGAAACCGCAGAGTAAATTTTAGGAACGTAGACGTAGGACAGCGGAGAAAACTTCACTCAGGGACTTCAGTGAACTCTCCTTACAATGCTGAGGCCTGACACGCCTAGTGCCTGGGGGCAACGCGGCTCCTGCCCTAGGTAGTTTTGTTGAGCGTGCCTCCCTCAGGTGGTGCCTTTTCTCTCCCAGCAATATTGCTCCGTGAAATTCTGCCGATGATCAAAACTGTTTGCCATGGCTTTGTCCTTTCACCTCATTGGCCTCATCTTTGAAGTACAAATGCTTTTCTACACGGGTGCTGCCTCCCTAGCTTTCCTTTGTCTTGGCTCAATCGATGCAGATTCCTGTGCTGAATACGCCATGGACTAGCACAGGTGGGTTCTTGTCAGTATACCGGGCAAAAACGCATCAAATTCGATTGTCAAGACCCACCTGGCTTGAACAAGGTTCTTTATTCCAGTGAAAACGATTTTTATCCAAATTCTAGAGGAGCACCAGTGTGCCTCTGGGAACTACACCCGGGCCTGCTGAACAGCGAGTCCGGAGTTTTCCTTTTCTGAATGAAATTCAACACGGAATTTCATGGATCTAAGGAAACCGTGAATTGTGGACGTACCAGATTCTCACATCTTCATTGTCTAATGGAAGCTGAAGTTTCCCAGTCTGATCTGGCTGCCACTTCATTTCTGGCAATGACCATTCAATTGTGGACGTTCAGCCTTCTTCGGAATTCTCTTATACCGGCATGTTCCCGCGCCACATGAAGACCACTCGGTGGAGGTTTATGTGACTCAGGACAACTCTTTATTTCAGGCGTCTAGAGCAAAGGGAATTCACAGAGGTTGATGATCACTTATTAAAGTCCCGTTTCTCTATGATGCCCACTGATGACACTTCTACATCTGAGGGCAAAGAGCTCGTGCAGCATGATATTCTCATTTCAGCCACGCCGCCTGCAGTTCCTTCCTTGCAGAAAAATCTTTCCCAGTGTACTTCTTTAAAATGCTGCAAAATAGTGGGACAGAAGATTTCGGTTTAGCGTTAACTTTAAACGGGCATAGATACAGGCATGTGGGCATGTTTAGAGACAGTGTTTCACTGGTCTAGGGTAAAGGGTGAAGCGCCTGGGTTCCCGTGCTTCACTACTGTATGGCCTCAAGATGATGTGTAGGCACAGCGGCAAATCCATCGGTGGCAATTCCCTCATATTGTCATTGCGATGGGAAGATTCCTTATTCGCTAGGAAATGTTTTACCGTGGAAGACGGGTCACCACAGAGCTGTCTCTTTTGTGTTGAGACAAACTTTGCTGAATTTACCTGCCAGCAGTTGCGTGTCGTCCCTTTCTTTTCAGGCCGATGGAGACGCACGAGTGTAAGGAGAACGGTGAATGGTGGCCGTTCGTAAGCCAGGATCATCAGAAACCGCAGAGTAAATTTTAGGAACGTAGACGTAGGACAGCGGAGAAAACTTCACTCAGGGACTTCAGTGAACTCTCCTTACAATGCTGAGGCCTGACACGCCTAGTGCCTGGGGGCAACGCGGCTCCTGCCCTAGGTAGTTTTGTTGAGCGTGCCTCCCTCAGGTGGTGCCTTTTCTCTCCCAGCAATATTGCTCCGTGAAATTCTGCCGATGATCAAAACTGTTTGCCATGGCTTTGTCCTTTCACCTCATTGGCCTCATCTTTGAAGTACAAATGCTTTTCTACGCGGGTGCTGCGTCCCTGAGCTTTCCTTTGTCTTGGCTCAATCGATGCAGATTCCTGTGCTGAATACGCCATGGACTAGCACAGGTGGGTTCTTGTCAGTATACCGGGCAAAAACGCAGCAATTTCGATTGTCAAGACCCACCTGGCTTGATCAAGGTTCTTTATTCCAGTGAAAACGATTTTTATCCAAATTCTAGAGGAGCACCAGTGTGCCTCTGGGAGCTACACCCGGGCCTGCTGAACAGCGGCTCCGGAGTTTTCCTTTTCTGACTAAAATTCAACACGGAATTTCATGGATCTAAGGAAACCGTGAATTGTGGACGTACCAGATTCTCACATCTTCATTGTCTAATGGAAGCTGAAGTTTCCCAGTCTGATCCGGCTGCCACTTCATTTCTGGCAATGACCATTCAATTGTGGACGTTCAGCCTTCTTCGGAATTCTCTTATACCGGCATGTTCCCGCGCCACATGAAGACCACTCGGTGGAGGTTTATGTGACTCAGGACAACTCTTTATTTCAGGCGTCTAGAGCAAAGGGAATTCACAGAGGTTGATGATCACTTATTAAAGTCCCGTTTCTCTATGATGCCCACTGATGACACTTCTACATTTGAGGGCAAAGAGCTCGTGCAGCATGATATTCTCATTTCAGCCACGCCGCCTGCAGTTCCTTCCTTGCAGAAAAATCTTTCCCAGTGTACTTCTTTAAAATGCTGCAAAATAGTGGGACAGAAGATTTCGGTTTAGCGTTAACTTTAAACGGGCATAGATACAGGCATGTGGGCATGTTTAGAGACAGTGTTTCACTGGTCTAGGGTAAAGGGTGAAGCGCCTGGGTTCCCGTGCTTCACTACTGTATGGCCTCAAGATGATGTGTAGGCACAGCGGCAAATCCATCGGTGGCAATTCCCTCATATTGTCATTGCGATGGGAAGATTCCTTATTCGCTAGGAAATGTTTTACCGTGGAAGACGGGTCACCACAGAGCTGTCTCTTTTGTGTTGAGACAAACTTTGCTGAATTTACCTGCCAGCAGTTGCGTGTCCTCCTTTTCTTTTCAGGCCGATGGAGACGCACGAGTGTAAGGAGAACGGTGAATGGTGGCCGTTCGTAAGCCCGGATCATCAGAAACCGCAGAGTAAATTTTAGGAACGTAGACGTAGGACAGCGGAGAAAACTTCACTCAGGGACTTCAGTGAACTCTCCTTACAATGCTGAGGCCTGACACGCCTAGTGCCTGGGGGCAACGCGGCTCCTGCCCTAGGTAGTTTTGTTGAGCGTGCCTCCCTCAGGTGGTGCCTTTTCTCTCCCAGCAATATTGCTCCGTGAAATTCTGCCGATGATCAAAACTGTTTGCCATGGCTTTGTCCTTTCACCTCATTGGCCTCATCTTTGAAGTACAAATGCTTTTCTACACGGGTGCTGCGTCCCTGAGCTTTCCTTTGTCTTGGCTCAATCGATGCAGATTCCTGTGCTGAATACGCCATGGACTAGCACAGGTGGGTTCTTGTCAGTATACCGGGCAAAAACGCAGCAATTTCGATTGTCAAGACCCACCTGGCTTGAACAAGGTTCTTTATTCCAGTGAAAACGATTTTTATCCAAATTCTAGAGGAGCACCAGTGTGCCTCTGGGAACTACACCCGGGCCTGCTGAACAGCGAGTCCGGAGTTTTCCTTTTCTGAATGAAATTCAACACGGAATTTCATGGATCTAAGGAAACCGTGAATTGTGGACGTACCAGATTCTCACATCTTCATTGTCTAATGGAAGCTGAAGTTTCCCAGTCTGATCTGGCTGCCACTTCATTTCTGGCAATGACCATTCAATTGTGGACGTTCAGCCTTCTTCGGAATTCTCTTATACCGGCATGTTCCCGCGCCACATGAAGACCACTCGGTGGAGGTTTATGTGACTCAGGACAACTCTTTATTTCAGGCGTCTAGAGCAAAGGGAATTCACAGAGGTTGATGATCACTTATTAAAGTCCCGTTTCTCTATGATGCCCACTGATGACACTTCTACATCTGAGGGCAAAGAGCTCGTGCAGCATGATATTCTCATTTCAGCCACGCCGCCTGCAGTTCCTTCCTTGCAGAAAAATCTTTCCCAGTGTACTTCTTTAAAATGCTGCAAAATAGTGGGACAGAAGATTTCGGTTTAGCGTTAACTTTAAACGGGCATAGATACAGGCATGTGGGCATGTTTAGAGACAGTGTTTCACTGGTCTAGGGTAAAGGGTGAAGCGCCTGGGTTCCCGTGCTTCACTACTGTATTGCCTCAATATGATGTGTAGGCACAGCGGCAAATCCATCGGTGGCAATTCCCTCATATTGTCATTGCGATGGGAAGATTCCTTATTCGCTAGGAAATGTTTTACCGTGGAAGACGGGTCACCACAGAGCTGTCTCTTTTGTGTTGAGACAAACTTTGCTGAATTTACCTGCCAGCAGTTGCGTGTCCTCCTTTTCTTTTCAGGCCGATGGAGACGCACGAGTGTAAGGAGAACGGTGAATGGTGGCCGTTCGTAAGCCAGGATCATCAGAAACCGCAGAGTAAATTTTAGGAACGTAGACGTAGGACAGCGGAGAAAACTTCACTCAGGGACTTCAGTGAACTCTCCTTACAATGCTGAGGCCTGACACGCCTAGTGCCTGGGGGCAACGCGTCTCCTGCCCTAGGCAGTTTTGTTGAGCGTGCCTCCCTCAGGTGGTGCCTTTTCTCTCCCAGCAATATTGCTCCGTGAAATTCTGCCGATGATCAAAACTGTTTGCCATGGCTTTGTCCTTTCACCTCATTGGCCTCATCTTTGAAGTACAAATGCTTTTCTACACGGGTGCTGCCTCCCTGAGCTTTCCTTTGTCTTGGCTCAATCGATGCAGATTCCTGTGCTGAATACGCCATGGACTAGCACAGGTGGGTTCTTGTCAGTATACCGGGCAAAAACGCAGCAATTTCGATTGTCAAGACCCACCTGGCTTGATCAAGGTTCTTTATTCCAGTGAAAACGATTTTTATCCAAATTCTAGAGGAGCACCAGTGTGCCTCTGGGAGCTACACCCGGGCCTGCTGAACAGCGGCTCCGGAGTTTTCCTTTTCTGACTAAAATTCAACACGGAATTTCATGGATCTAAGGAAACCGTGAATTGTGGACGTACCAGATTCTCGCATCTTCATTGTCTAATGGAAGCTGAAGTTTCCCAGTCTGATCCGGCTGCCACTTCATTTCTGGCAATGACCATTCAATTGTGGACGTTCAGCCTTCTTCGGAATTCTCTTATACCGGCATGTTCCCGCGCCACATGAAGACCACTCGGTGGAGGTTTATGTGACTCAGGACAACTCTTTATTTCAGGCGTCTAGAGCAAAGGGAATTCACAGAGGTTGATGATCACTTATTAAAGTCCCGTTTCTCTATGATGCCCACTGATGACACTTCTACATCTGAGGGCAAAGAGCTCGTGCAGCATGATATTCTCATTTCAGCCACGCCGCCTGCAGTTCCTTCCTTGCAGAAAAATCTTTCCCAGTGTACTTCTTTAAAATGCTGCAAAATAGTGGGACAGAAGATTTCGGTTTAGCGTTAACTTTAAACGGGCATAGATACAGGCATGTGGGCATGTTTAGAGACAGTGTTTCACTGGTCTAGGGTAAAGGGTGAAGCGCCTGGATTCCCGTGCTTCACTACTGTATGGCCTCAAGATGATGTGTAGGCACAGCGGCAAATCCATCGGTGGCAATTCCCTCATATTGTCATTGCGATGGGAAGATTCCTTATTCGCTAGGAAATGTTTTACCGTGGAAGACGGGTCACCACAGAGCTGTCTCTTTTGTGTTGAGACAAACTTTGCTGAATTTACCTGCCAGCAGTTGCGTGTCCTCCTTTTCTTTTCAGGCCGATGGAGACGCACGAGTGTAAGGAGAACGGTGAATGGTGGCCGTTCGTAAGCCAGGATCATCAGAAACCGCAGAGTAAATTTTAGGAACGTAGACGTAGGACAGCGGAGAAAACTTCACTCAGGGACTTCAGTGAACTCTCCTTACAATGCTGAGGCCTGACACGCCTAGTGCCTGGGGGCAACGCGTCTCCTGCCCTAGGTAGTTTTGTTGAGCGTGCCTCCCTCAGGTGGTGCCTTTTCTCTCCCAGCAATATTGCTCCGTGAAATTCTGCCGATGATCAAAACTGTTTGCCATGGCTTTGTCCTTTCACCTCATTGGCCTCATCTTTGAAGTACAAATGCTTTTCTACACGGGTGCTGCGTCCCTGAGCTTTCCTTTGTCTTGGCTCAATCGATGCAGATTCCTGTGCGGAATACGCCATGGACTAGCACAGGTGGGTTCGTGTCAGTATACCGGGCAAAAACGCAGCAATTTCGATTGTCAAGACCCACCTGGCTTGATCAAGGTTCTTTATTCCAGTGAAAACGATTTTTATCCAAATTCTAGAGGAGCACCAGTGTGCCTCTGGGAGCTACACCCGGGCCTGCTGAACAGCGGCTCCGGAGTTTTCCTTTTCTGACTAAAATTCAACACGGAATTTCATGGATCTAAGGAAACCGTGAATTGTGGACGTACCAGATTCTCACATCTTCATTGTCTAATGGAAGCTGAAGTTTCCCAGTCTGATCCGGCTGCCACTTCATTTCTGGCAATGACCATTCAATTGTGGACGTTCAGCCTTCTTCGGAATTCTCTTATACCGGCATGTTCCCGCGCCACATGAAGACCACTCGGTGGAGGTTTATGTGACTCAGGACAACTCTTTATTTCAGGCGTCTAGAGCAAAGGGAATTCACAGAGGTTGATGATCACTTATTAAAGTCCCGTTTCTCTATGATGCCCACTGATGACACTTCTACATCTGAGGGCAAAGAGCTCGTGCAGCATGATATTCTCATTTCAGCCACGCCTCCTGCAATTCCTTCCTTGCAGAAAAATCTTTCCCAGTGTACTTCTTTAAAATGCTGCAAAATAGTGGGACAGAAGATTTTGGTTTAGCGTTAACTTTAAACGGGCATAGATACAGGCATGTGGGCATGTTTAGAGACAGTGTTTCACTGGTCTAGGGTAAAGGGTGAAGCGCCTGGGTTCCCGTGCTTCACTACTGTATGGCCTCAAGATGATGTGTAGGCACAGCGGCAAATCCATCGGTGGCAATTCCCTCATATTGTCATTGCGATGGGAAGATTCCTTATTCGCTAGGAAATGTTTTACCGTGGAAGACGGGTCACCACAGAGCTGTCTCTTTTGTGTTGAGACAAACTTTGCTGAATTTACCTGCCAGCAGTTGCGTGTCCTCCTTTTCTTTTCAGGCCGATGGAGACGCACGAGTGTAAGGAGAACGGTGAATGGTGGCCGTTCGTAAGCCAGGATCATCAGAAACCGCAGAGTAAATTTTAGGAACGTAGACGTAGGACAGCGGAGAAAACTTCACTCAGGGACTTCAGTGAACTCTCCTTACAATGCTGAGGCCTGACACGCCTAGTGCCTGGGGGCAACGCGTCTCCTGCCCTAGGTAGTTTTGTTGAGCGTGCCTCCCTCAGGTGGTGCCTTTTCTCTCCCAGCAATATTGCTCCGTGAAATTCTGCCGATGATCAAAACTGTTTGCCATGGCTTTGTCCTTTCACCTCATTGGCCTCATCTTTGAAGTACAAATGCTTTTCTACACGGGTGCTGCGTCCCTGAGCTTTCCTTTGTCTTGGCTCAATCGATGCAGATTCCTGTGCGGAATACGCCATGGACTAGCACAGGTGGGTTCGTGTCAGTATACCGGTCAAAAACGCAGCAATTTCGATTCTCAAGACCCACCTGGCTTGATCAAGGTTCTTTATTCCAGTGAAAACGATTTTTATCCAAATTCTAGAGGAGCACCAGTGTGCCTCTGGGAGCTACACCCGGGCCTGCTGAACAGCGACTCCGGAGTTTTCCTTTTCTGACTAAAATTCAACACGGAATTTCATGGATCTAAGGAAACCGTGAATTGTGGACGTACCAGATTCTCACATCTTCATTGTCTAATAGAAGCTGAAGTTTCCCAGTCTGATCCGGCTGCCACTTCATTTCTGGCAATGACCATTCAATTGTGGACGTTCAGCCTTCTTCGGAATTCTCTTATACCGGCATGTTCCCGCGCCACATGAAGACCACTCGGTGGAGGTTTATGTGACTCAGGACAACTCTTTATTTCAGGCGTCTAGAGCAAAGGGAATTCACAGAGGTTGATGATCACTTATTAAAGTCCCATTTCTCTATGATGCCCACTGATGACACTTCTACATCTGAGGGCAAAGAGCTCGTGCAGCATGATATTCTCATTTCAGCCACGCCTCCTGCAATTCCTTCCTTGCAGAAAAATCTTTCCCAGTGTACTTCTTTAAAATGCTGCAAAATAGTGGGACAGAAGATTTCGGTTTAGCGTTAACTTTAAACGGGCATAGATACAGGCATGTGGGCATGTTTAGAGACAGTGTTTCACTGGTCTAGGGTAAAGGGTGAAGCGCCTGGGTTCCCGTGCTTCACTACTGTATGGCCTCAAGATGATGTGTAGGCACAGCAGCAAATCCATCGGTGGCAATTCCCTCATATTGTCATTGCGATGGGAAGATTCCTTATTCGCTAGGAAATGTTTTACCGTGGAAGACGGGTCACCACAGAGCTGTCTCTTTTGTGTTGAGACAAACTTTGCTGAATTTACCTGCCAGCAGTTGCGTGTCCTCCTTTTCTTTTCAGGCCGATGGAGACGCACGAGTGTAAGGAGAACGGTGAATGGTGGCCGTTCGTAAGCCAGGATCATCAGAAACCGCAGAGTAAATTTTAGGAACGTAGACGTAGGACAGCGGAGAAAACTTCACTCAGGGACTTCAGTGAACTCTCCTTACAATGCTGAGGCCTGACACGCCTAGTGCCTGGGGGCAACGCGGCTCCTGCCCTAGGTAGTTTTGTTGAGCGTGCCTCCCTCAGGTGGTGCCTTTTCTCTCCCAGCAATATTGCTCCGTGAAATTCTGCCGATGATCAAAACTGTTTGCCATGGCTTTGTCCTTTCACCTCATTGGCCTCATCTTTGAAGTACAAATGCTTTTCTACACGGGTGCTGCGTCCCTGAGCTTTCCTTTGTCTTGGCTCAATCGATGCAGATTCCTGTGCTGAATAAGCCATGGACTAGCACAGGTGGGTTCGTGTCAGTATACCGGGCAAAAACGCAGCAATTTCGATTGTCAAGACCCACCTGGCTTGATCAAGGTTCTTTATTCCAGTGAAAACGATTTTTATCCAAATTCTAGAGGAGCACCAGTGTGCCTCTGGGAGCTACACCCGGGCCTGCTGAACAGCGGCTCCGGAGTTTTCCTTTTCTGACTAAAATTCAACACGGAATTTCATGGATCTAAGGAAACCGTGAATTGTGGACGTACCAGATTCTCACATCTTCATTGTCTAATGGAAGCTGAAGTTTCCCAGTCTGATCTGGCTGCCACTTCATTTCTGGCAATGACCATTCAATTGTGGACGTTCAGCCTTCTTCGGAATTCTCTTATACCGGCATGTTCCCGCGCCACATGAAGACCACTCGGTGGAGGTTTATGTGACTCAGGACAACTCTTTATTTCAGGCGTCTAGAACAAAGGGAATTCACAGAGGTTGATGATCACTTATTAAAGTCCCGTTTCTCTATGATGCCCACTGATGACACTTCTACATCTGAGGGCAAAGAGCTCGTGCAGCATGATATTCTCATTTTAGCCACGCCGCCTGCAGTTCCTTCCTTGCAGAAAAATCTTTCCCAGTGTACTTCTTTAAAATGCTGCAAAATAGTGGGACAGAAGATTTCGGTTTAGCGTTAACTTTAAACGGGCATAGATACAGGCATGTGGGCATGTTTAGAGACAGTGTTTCACTGGTCTAGGCTAAAGGGTGAAGCGCCTGGGTTCCCGTGCTTCACTACTGTATGGCCTCAAGATGATGTGTAGGCACAGCGGCAAATCCATCGGTGGCAATTCCCTCATATTGTCATTGCGATGGGAAGATTCCTTATTCGCTAGGAAATGTTTTACCGTGGAAGACGGGTCACCACAGAGCTGTCTCTTTTGTGTTGAGACAAACTTTGCTGAATTTACCTGCCAGCAGTTGCGTGTCCTCCCTTTCTTTTCAGGCCGATGGAGACGCACGAGTGTAAGGAGAACGGTGAATGGTGGCCGTTCGTAAGCCAGGATCATCAGAAACCGCAGAGTAAATTTTAGGAACGTAGACGTAGGACAGCGGAGAAAACTTCACTCAGGGACTTCAGTGAACTCTCCTTACAATGCTGAGGCCTGACACGCCTAGTGCCTGGGGGCAACGCGGCTCCTGCCCTAGGTAGTTTTGTTGAGCGTGCCTCCCTCAGGTGGTGCCTTTTCTCTCCCAGCAATATTGCTCCGTGAAATTCTGCCGATGATCAAAACTGTTTGCCATGGCTTTGTCCTTTCACCTCATTGGCCTCATCTTTGAAGTACAAATGCTTTTCTACACGGGTGCTGCGTCCCTGAGCTTTCCTTTGTCTTGGCTCAATCGATGCAGATTCCTGTGCGGAATATGCCATGGACTAGCACAGGTGGGTTCTTGTCAGTATACCGGGCAAAAACGCAGCAAATTCGATTGTCAAGACCCACCTGGCTTGATCAAGGTTCTTTATTCCAGTGAAAACGATTTTTATCCAAATTCTAGAGGAGCACCAGTGTGCCTCTGGGAGCTACACCCGGGCCTGCTGAACAGCGGCTCCGGAGTTTTCCTTTTCTGACTAAAATTCAACACGGAATTTCATGGATCTAAGGAAACCGTGAATTGTGGACGTACCAGATTCTCACATCTTCATTGTCTAATGGAAGCTGAAGTTTCCCAGTCTGATCCGGCTGCCACTTCATTTCTGGCAATGACCATTCAATTGTGGACGTTCAGCCTTCTTCGGAATTCTCTTATACCGGCATGTTCCCGCGCCACATGAAGACCACTCGGTGGAGGTTTATGTGACTCAGGACAACTCTTTATTTCAGGCGTCTAGAACAAAGGGAATTCACAGAGGTTGATGATCACTTATTAAAGTCCCGTTTCTCTATGATGCCCACTGATGACACTTCTACATCTGAGGGCAAAGAGCTCGTGCAGCATGATATTCTCATTTCAGCCAAGACGCCTGCAGTTCCTTCCTTGCAGAAAAATCTTTCCCAGTGTACTTCTTTAAAATGCTGCAAAATAGTGGGACCGAAGATTTTGGTTTAGCGTTAACTTTAAACGGGCATATATACAGGCATGTGGGCATGTTTAGAGACAGTGTTTCACTGGTCTAGGGTAAAGGGTGAAGCGCCTGGGTTCCCGTGCTTCACTACTGTATGGCCTCAAGATGATGTGTAGGCACAGCGGCAAATCCATCGGTGGCAATTCCCTCATATTGTCATTGCGATGGGAAGATTCCTTATTCGCTAGGAAATGTTTTACCGTGGAAGACGGGTCACCACAGAGCTGTCTCTTTTGTGTTGAGACAAACTTTGCTGAATTTACCTGCCAGCAGTTGCGTGTCCTCCCTTTCTTTTCAGGCCGATGGAGACGCACGAGTGTAAGGAGAACGGTGAATGGTGGCCGTTCGTAAGCCAGGATCATCAGAAACCGCAGAGTAAATTTTAGGAACGTAGACGTAGGACAGCGGAGAAAACTTCACTCAGGGACTTCAGTGAACTCTCCTTACAATGCTGAGGCCTGACACGCCTAGTGCCTGGGGGCAACGCGGCTCCTGCCCTAGGTAGTTTTGTTGAGCGTGCCTCCCTCAGGTTGTGCCTTTTCTCTCCCAGCAATATTGCTCCGTGAAATTCTGCCGATGATCAAAACTGTTTGCCATGGCTTTGTCCTTTCACCTCATTGGCCTCATCTTTGAAGTACAAATGCTTTTCTACACGGGTGCTGCGTCCCTGAGCTTTCCTTTGTCTTGGCTCAATCGATGCAGATTCCTGTGCGGAATACGCCATGGACTAGCACAGGTGGGTTCTTGTCAGTATACCGGGCAAAAACGCAGCAAATTCGATTGTCAAGACCCACCTGGCTTGATCAAGGTTCTTTATTCCAGTGAAAACGATTTTTATCCAAATTCTAGAGGAGCACCAGTGTGCCTCTGGGAGCTACACCCGGGCCTGCTGAACAGCGGCTCCGGAGTTTTCCTTTTCTGACTAAAATTCAACACGGAATTTCATGGATCTAAGGAAACCGTGAATTGTGGACGTACCAGATTCTCACATCTTCATTGTCTAATGGAAGCTGAAGTTTCCCAGTCTGATCCGGCTGCCACTTCATTTCTGGCAATGACCATTCAATTGTGGACGTTCAGCCTTCTTCGGAATTCTCTTATACCGGCATGTTCCCGCGCCACATGAAGACCACTCGGTGGAGGTTTATGTGACTCAGGACAACTCTTTATTTCAGGCGTCTAGAACAAAGGGAATTCACAGAGGTTGATGATCACTTATTAAAGTCCCGTTTCTCTATGATGCCCACTGATGACACTTCTACATCTGAGGGCAAAGAGCTCGTGCAGCATGATATTCTCATTTCAGCCACGCCGCCTGCAGTTCCTTCCTTGCAGAAAAATCTTTCCCAGTGTACTTCTTTAAAATGCTGCAAAATAGTGGGACAGAAGATTTCGGTTTAGCGTTAACTTTAAACGGGCATAGATACAGGCATGTGGGCATGTTTAGAGACAGTGTTTCACTGGTCTAGGGTAAAGGGTGAAGCACCTGGGTTCCCGTGCTTCACTACTGTATGGCCTCAAGATGATGTGTAGGCACAGCGGCAAATCCATCGGTGGCAATTCCCTCATATTGTCATTGCGATGGGAAGATTCCTTATTCGCTAGGAAATGTTTTACCGTGGAAGACGGGTCACCACAGAGCTGTCTCTTTTGTGTTGAGACAAACTTTGCTGAATTTACCTGCCAGCAGTTGCGTGTCCTCCCTTTCTTTTCAGGCCGATGGAGACGCACGAGTGTAAGGAGAACGGTGAATGGTGGCCGTTCGTAAGCCAGGATCATCAGAAACCGCAGAGTAAATTTTAGGAACGTAGACGTAGGACAGCGGAGAAAACTTCACTCAGGGACTTCAGTGAACTCTCCTTACAATGCTGAGGCCTGACACGCCTAGTGCCTGGGGGCAACGCGGCTCCTGCCCTAGGTAGTTTTGTTGAGCGTGCCTCCCTCAGGTGGTGCCTTTTCTCTCCCAGCAATATTGCTCCGTGAAATTCTGCCGATGATCAAAACTGTTTGCCATGGCTTTGTCCTTTCACCTCATTGGCCTCATCTTTGAAGTACAAATGCTTTTCTACACGGGTGCTGCGTCCCTGAGCTTTCCTTTGTCTTGGCTCAATCGATGCAGATTCCTGTGCGGAATATGCCATGGACTAGCACAGGTGGGTTCTTGTCAGTATACCGGGCAAAAACGCAGCAAATTCGATTGTCAAGACCCACCTGGCTTGATCAAGGTTCTTTATTCCAGTGAAAACGATTTTTATCCAAATTCTAGAGGAGCACCAGTGTGCCTCTGGGAGCTACACCCGGGCCTGCTGAACAGCGGCTCCGGAGTTTTCCTTTTCTGACTAAAATTCAACACGGAATTTCATGGATCTAAGGAAACCGTGAATTGTGGACGTACCAGATTCTCACATCTTCATTGTCTAATGGAAGCTGAAGTTTCCCAGTCTGATCCGGCTGCCACTTCATTTCTGGCAATGACCATTCAATTGTGGACGTTCAGCCTTCTTCGGAATTCTCTTATACCGGCATGTTCCCGCGCCACATGAAGACCACTCGGTGGAGGTTTATGTGACTCAGGACAACTCTTTATTTCAGGCGTCTAGAACAAAGGGAATTCACAGAGGTTGATGATCACTTATTAAAGTCCCGTTTCTCTATGATGCCCACTGATGACACTTCTACATCTGAGGGCAAAGAGCTCGTGCAGCATGATATTCTCATTTCAGCCACGCCGCCTGCAGTTCCTTCCTTGCAGAAAAATCTTTCCCAGTGTACTTCTTTAAAATGCTGCAAAATAGTGGGACAGAAGATTTTGGTTTAGCGTTAACTTTAAACGGGCATATATACAGGCATGTGGGCATGTTTAGAGACAGTGTTTCACTGGTCTAGGGTAAAGGGTGAAGCGCCTGGGTTCCCGTGCTTCACTACTGTATGGCCTCAAGATGATGTGTAGGCACAGCGGCAAATCCATCGGTGGCAATTCCCTCATATTGTCATTGCGATGGGAAGATTCCTTATTCGCTAGGAAATGTTTTACCGTGGAAGACGGGTCACCACAGAGCTGTCTCTTTTGTGTTGAGACAAACTTTGCTGAATTTACCTGCCAGCAGTTGCGTGTCCTCCCTTTCTTTTCAGGACGATGGAGACGCACGAGTGTAAGGAGAACGGTGAATGGTGGCCGTTCGTAAGCCAGGATCATCAGAAACCGCAGAGTAAATTTTAGGAACGTAGACGTAGGACAGCGGAGAAAACTTCACTCAGGGACTTCAGTGAAAACTCCTTACAATGCTGAGGCCTGACACGCCTAGTGCCTGGGGGCAACGCGGCTCCTGCCCTAGGTAGTTTTGTTGAGCATGCCTCCCTCAGGTGGTGCCTTTTCTCTCCCAGCAATATTGCTCCGTGAAATTCTGCCGATGATCAAAACTGTTTGCCATGGCTTTGTCCTTTCACCTCATTGGCCTCATCTTTGAAGTACAAATGCTTTTCTACACGGGTGCTGCGTCCCTGAGCTTTCCTTTGTCTTGGCTCAATCGATGCAGATTCCTGTGCGGAATACGCCATGGACTAGCACAGGTGGGTTCTTGTCAGTATACCGGGCAAAAACGCAGCCAATTCGATTGTCAAGACCCACCTGGCTTGATCAAGGTTCTTTATTCCAGTGAAAACGATTTTTATCCAAATTCTAGAGGAGCACCAGTGTGCCTCTGGGAGCTACACCCGGGCCTGCTGAACAGCGGCTCCGGAGTTTTCCTTTTCTGACTAAAATTCAACACGGAATTTCATGGATCTAAGGAAACCGTGAATTGTGGACGTACCAGATTCTCACATCTTCATTGTCTAATGGAAGCTGAAGTTTCACAGTCTGATCCGGCTGCCACTTCATTTCTGGCAATGACCATTCAATTGTGGACGTTCAGCCTTCTTCGGAATTCTCTTATACCGGCATGTTCCCGCGCCACATGAAGACCACTCGGTGGAGGTTTATGTGACTCAGGACAACTCTTTATTTCAGGCGTCTAGAACAAAGGGAATTCACAGAGGTTGATGATCACTTATTAAAGTCCCGTTTCTCTATGATGCCCACTGATGACACTTCTACATCTGAGGGCAAAGAGCTCGTGCAGCATGATATTCTCATTTCAGCCACGCCGCCTGCAGTTCCTTCCTTGCAGAAAAATCTTTCCCAGTGTACTTCTTTAAAATGCTGCAAAATAGTGGGACAGAAGATTTCGGTTTAGCGTTAACTTTAAACGGGCATAGATACAGGCATGTGGGCATGTTTAGAGACAGTGTTTCACTGGTCTAGGGTAAAGGGTGAAGCACCTGGGTTCCCGTGCTTCACTACTGTATGGCCTCAAGATGATGTGTAGGCACAGCGGCAAATCCATCGGTGGCAATTCCCTCATATTGTCATTGCGATGGGAAGATTCCTTATTCGCTAGGAAATGTTTTACCGTGGAAGACGGGTCACCACAGAGCTGTCTCTTTTGTGTTGAGACAAACTTTGCTGAATTTACCTGCCAGCAGTTGCGTGTCCTCCCTTTCTTTTCAGGCCGATGGAGACGCACGAGTGTAAGGAGAACGGTGAATGGTGGCCGTTCGTAAGCCAGGATCATCAGAAACCGCAGAGTAAATTTTAGGAACGTAGACGTAGGACAGCGGAGAAAACTTCACTCAGGGACTTCAGTGAACTCTCCTTACAATGCTGAGGCCTGACACGCCTAGTGCCTGGGGGCAACGCGGCTCCTGCCCTAGGTAGTTTTGTTGAGCGTGCCTCCCTCAGGTGGTGCCTTTTCTCTCCCAGCAATATTGCTCCGTGAAATTCTGCCGATGATCAAAACTGTTTGCCATGGCTTTGTCCTTTCACCTCATTGGCCTCATCTTTGAAGTACAAATGCTTTTCTACACGGGTGCTGCGTCCCTGAGCTTTCCTTTGTCTTGGCTCAATCGATGCAGATTCCTGTGCGGAATACGCCATGGACTAGCACAGGTGGGTTCTTGTCAGTATACCGGGCAAAAACGCAGCAAATTCGATTGTCAAGACCCACCTGGCTTGATCAAGGTTCTTTATTCCAGTGAAAACGATTTTTATCCAAATTCTAGAGGAGCACCAGTGTGCCTCTGGGAGCTACACCCGGGCCTGCTGAACAGCGGCTCCGGAGTTTTCCTTTTCTGACTAAAATTCAACACGGAATTTCATGGATCTAAGGAAACCGTGAATTGTGGACGTACCAGATTCTCACATCTTCATTGTCTAATGGAAGCTGAAGTTTCCCAGTCTGATCCGGCTGCCACTTCATTTCTGGCAATGACCATTCAATTGTGGACGTTCAGCCTTCTTCGGAATTCTCTTATACCGGCATGTTCCCGCGCCACATGAAGACCACTCGGTGGAGGTTTATGTGACTCAGGACAACTCTTTATTTCAGGCGTCTAGAACAAAGGGAATTCACAGAGGTTGATGATCACTTATTAAAGTCCCGTTTCTCTATGATGCCCACTGATGACACTTCTACATCTGAGGGCAAAGAGCTCGTGCAGCATGATATTCTCATTTCAGCCACGCCGCCTGCAGTTCCTTCCTTGCAGAAAAATCTTTCCCAGTGTACTTCTTTAAAATGCTGCAAAATAGTGGGACAGAAGATTTTGGTTTAGCGTTAACTTTAAACGGGCATATATACAGGCATGTGGGCATGTTTAGAGACAGTGTTTCACTGGTCTAGGGTAAAGGGTGAAGCGCCTGGGTTCCCGTGCTTCACTACTGTATGGCCTCAAGATGATGTGTAGGCACAGCGGCAAATCCATCGGTGGCAATTCCCTCATATTGTCATTGCGATGGGAAGATTCCTTATTCGCTAGGAAATGTTTTACCGTGGAAGACGGGTCACCACAGAGCTGTCTCTTTTGTGTTGAGACAAACTTTGCTGAATTTACCTGCCAGCAGTTGCGTGTCCTCCCTTTCTTTTCAGGACGATGGAGACGCACGAGTGTAAGGAGAACGGTGAATGGTGGCCGTTCGTAAGCCAGGATCATCAGAAACCGCAGAGTAAATTTTAGGAACGTAGACGTAGGACAGCGGAGAAAACTTCACTCAGGGACTTCAGTGAAAACTCCTTACAATGCTGAGGCCTGACACGCCTAGTGCCTGGGGGCAACGCGGCTCCTGCCCTAGGTAGTTTTGTTGAGCATGCCTCCCTCAGGTGGTGCCTTTTCTCTCCCAGCAATATTGCTCCGTGAAATTCTGCCGATGATCAAAACTGTTTGCCATGGCTTTGTCCTTTCACCTCATTGGCCTCATCTTTGAAGTACAAATGCTTTTCTACACGGGTGCTGCGTCCCTGAGCTTTCCTTTGTCTTGGCTCAATCGATGCAGATTCCTGTGCGGAATACGCCATGGACTAGCACAGGTGGGTTCTTGTCAGTATACCGGGCAAAAACGCAGCAAATTCGATTGTCAAGACCCACCTGGCTTGATCAAGGTTCTTTATTCCAGTGAAAACGATTTTTATCCAAATTCTAGAGGAGCACCAGTGTGCCTCTGGGAGCTACACCCGGGCCTGCTGAACAGCGGCTCCGGAGTTTTCCTTTTCTGACTAAAATTCAACACGGAATTTCATGGATCTAAGGAAACTGTGAATTGTGGACGTACCAGATTCTCACATCTTCATTGTCTAATGGAAGCTGAAGTTTCCCAGTCTGATCCGGCTGCCACTTCATTTCTGGCAATGACCATTCAATTGTGGACGTTCAGCCTTCTTCGGAATTCTCTTATACCGGCATGTTCCCGCGCCACATGAAGACCACTCGGTGGAGGTTTATGTGACTCAGGACAACTCTTTATTTCAGGCGTCTAGAACAAAGGGAATTCACAGAGGTTGATGATCACTTATTAAAATCCCGTTTCTCTATGATGCCCACGGATGACACTTCTACATCTGAGGGCAAAGAGCTCGTGCAGCATGATATTCTCATTTCAGCCACGCCGCCTGCAGTTCCTTCCTTGCAGAAAAATCTTTCCCAGTGTACTTCTTTAAAATGCTGCAAAATAGTGGGACAGAAGATTTCGGTTTAGCGTTAACTTTAAACGGGCATAGATACAGGCATGTGGGCATGTTTAGAGACAGTGTTTCACTGGTCTAGGGTAAAGGGTGAAGCGCCTGGGTTCCCGTGCTTCACTACTGTATGGCCTCAAGATGATGTGTAGGCACAGCGGCAAATCCATCGGTGGCAATTCCCTCATATTGTCATTGCGATGGGAAGATTCCTTATTCGCTAGGAAATGTTTTACCGTGGAAGACGGGTCACCACAGAGCTGTCTCTTTTGTGTTGAGACAAACTTTGCTGAATTTACCTGCCAGCAGTTGCGTGTCCTCCCTTTCTTATCAGGCTGATGGAGACGCACGAGTGTAAGGAGAACGGTGAATGGTGGCCGTTCGTAAGCCAGGATCATCAGAAACCGCAGAGTAAATTTTAGGAACGTAGACGTAGGACAGCGGAGAAAACTTCACTCAGGGACTTCAGTGAACTCTCCTTACAATGCTGAGGCCTGACACGCCTAGTGCCTGGGGGCAACGCGGCTCCTGCCCTAGGTAGTTTTGTTGAGCGTGCCTCCCTCAGGTGGTGCCTTTTCTCTCCCAGCAATATTGCTCCGTGAAATTCTGCCGATGATCAAAACTGTTTGCCATGGCTTTGTCCTTTCACCTCATTGGCCTCATCTTTGAAGTACAAATGCTTTTCTACACGGGTGCTGCGTCCCTGAGCTTTCCTTTGTCTTGGCTCAATCGATGCAGATTCCTGTGCGGAATACGCCATGGACTAGCACAGGTGGGTTCTTGTCAGTATACCGGGCAAAAACGCAGCAAATTCGATTGTCAAGACCCACCTGGCTTGATCAAGGTTCTTTATTCCAGTGAAAACGATTTTTATCCAAATTCTAGAGGATCACCAGTGTGCCTCTGGGAGCTACACCCGGGCCTGCTGAACAGCGGCTCCGGAGTTTTCCTTTTCTGACTAAAATTCAACACGGAATTTCATGGATCTAAGGAAACCGTGAATTGTGGACGTACCAGATTCTCACATCTTCATTGTCTAATGGAAGCTGAAGTTTCCCAGTCTGATCCGGCTGCCACTTCATTTCTGGCAATGACCATTCAATTGTGGACGTTCAGCCTTCTTCGGAATTCTCTTATACCGGCATGTTCCCGCGCCACATGAAGACCACTCGGTGGAGGTTTATGTGACTCAGGACAACTCTTTATTTCAGGCGTCTAGAACAAAGGGAATTCACAGAGGTTGATGATCACTTATTAAAGTCCCGTTTCTCTATGATGCCCACTGATGACACTTCTACATCTGAGGGCAAAGAGCTCGTGCAGCATGATATTCTCATTTCAGCCACGCCGCCTGCAGTTCCTTCCTTGCAGAAAAATCTTTCCCAGTGTACTTCTTTAAAATGCTGCAAAATAGTGGGACCGAAGATTTTGGTTTAGCGTTAACTTTAAACGGGCATATATACAGGCATGTGGGCATGTTTAGAGACAGTGTTTCACTGGTCTAGGGTAAAGGGTGAAGCTCCTGGGTTCCCGTGCTTCACTACTGTATGGCCTCAAGATGATGTGTAGGCACAGCGGCAAATCCATCGGTGGCAATTCCCTCATATTGTCATTGCGATGGGAAGATTCCTTATTCGCTAGGAAATGTTTTACCGTGGAAGACGGGTCACCACAGAGCTGTCTCTTTTGTGTTGAGACAAACTTTGCTGAATTTACCTGCCAGCAGTTGCGTGTCCTCCCTTTCTTTTCAGGCCGATGGAGACGCACGAGTGTAAGGAGAACGGTGAATGGTGGCCGTTCGTAAGCCAGGATCATCAGAAACCGCAGAGTAAATTTTAGGAACGTAGACGTAGGACAGCAGAGAAAACTTCACTCAGGGACTTCAGTGAAAACTCCTTACAATGCTGAGGCCTGACACGCCTAGTGCCTGGGGGCAACGCGGCTCCTGCCCTAGGTAGTTTTGTTGAGCATGCCTCCCTCAGGTGGTGCCTTTTCTCTCCCAGAAATATTGCTCAGTGAAATTCTGCCGATGATCAAAACTGTTTGCCATGACTTTGTCCTTTCACCTCATTGGCCTCATCTTTGAAGTACAAATGCTTTTCTACACGGGTGCTGCGTCCCTGAGCTTTCCTTTGTCTTGGCTCAATCGATGCAGATTCCTGTGCGGAATACGCCATGGACTAGCACAGGTGGGTTCTTGTCAGTATACCGGGCAAAAACGCAGCAAATTCGATTGTCAAGACCCACCTGGCTTGATCAAGGTTCTTTATTCCAGTGAAAACGATTTTTATCCAAATTCTAGAGGAGCACCAGTGTGCCTCTGGGAGCTACACCCGGGCCTGCTGAACAGCGGCTCCGGAGTTTTCCTTTTCTGACTAAAATTCAACACGGAATTTCATGGATCTAAGGAAACCGTGAATTGTGGACGTACCAGATTCTCACATCTTCATTGTCTAATGGAAGCTGAAGTTTCCCAGTCTGATCCGGCTGCCACTTCATTTCTGGCAATGACCATTCAATTGTGGACGTTCAGCCTTCTTCGGAATTCTCTTATACCGGCATGTTCCCGCGCCACATGAAGACCACTCGGTGGAGGTTTATGTGACTCAGGACAACTCTTTATTTCAGGCGTCTAGAACAAAGGGAATTCACAGAGGTTGATGATCACTTATTAAAGTCCCGTTTCTCTATGATGCCCACTGATGACACTTCTACATCTGAGGGCAAAGAGCTCGTGCAGCATGATATTCTCATTTCAGCCACGCCGCCTGCAGTTCCTTCCTTGCAGAAAAATCTTTCCCAGTGTACTTCTTTAAAATGCTGCAAAATAGTGGGACAGAAGATTTCGGTTTAGCGTTAACTTTAAACGGGCATAGATACAGGCATGTGGGCATGTTTAGAGACAGTGTTTCACTGGTCTAGGGTAAAGGGTGAAGCGCCTGGGTTCCCGTGCTTCACTACTGTATGGCCTCAAGATGATGTGTAGGCACAGCGGCAAATCCATCGGTGGCAATTCCCTCATATTGTCATTGCGATGGGAAGATTCCTTATTCGCTAGGAAATGTTTTACCGTGGAAGACGGGTCACCACAGAGCTGTCTCTTTTGTGTTGAGACAAACTTTGCTGAATTTACCTGCCAGCAGTTGCGTGTCCTCCCTTTCTTATCAGGCTGATGGAGACGCACGAGTGTAAGGAGAACGGTGAATGGTGGCCGTTCGTAAGCCAGGATCATCAGAAACCGCAGAGTAAATTTTAGGAACGTAGACGTAGGACAGCGGAGAAAACTTCACTCAGGGACTTCAGTGATCTCTCCTTACAATGCTGAGGCCTGACACGCCTAGTGCCTGGGGGCAACGCGGCTCCTGCCCTAGGTAGTTTTGTTGAGCGTGCCTCTCTCAGGTGGTGCCTTTTCTCTCCCAGCAATATTGCTCCGTGAAATTCTGCCGATGATCAAAACTGTTTGCCATGGCTTTGTCCTTTCACCTCATTGGCCTCATCTTTGAAGTACAAATGCTTTTCTACACGGGTGCTGCGTCCCTGAGCTTTCCTTTGTCTTGGCTCAATCGATGCAGATTCCTGTGCGGAATACGCCATGGACTAGCACAGGTGGGTTCTTGTCAGTATACCGGGCAAAAACGCAGCAATTTCGATTGTCAAGACCCACCTGGCTTGATCAAGGTTCTTTATTCCAGTGAAAACGATTTTTATCCAAATTCTATAGGAGCACCAGTGTGCCTCTGGGAGCTACACCCGGGCCTGCTGAACAGCGGCTCCGGAGTTTTCATTTTCTGACTAAAATTCAACACGGAATTTCATGGATCTAAGGAAACCGTGAATTGTGGATGTACCAGATTCTCACATCTTCATTGTCTAATGGAAGCTGAAGTTTCCCAGTCTGATCCGGCTGCCACTTCATTTCTGGCAATGACCATTCAATTGTGGACGTTCAGCCTTCTTCGGAATTCTCTTATACCGGCATGTTCCCGCGCCACATGAAGACCACTCGATGGAGGTTTATGTGGCTCAGGACAACTCTTTTTATCAGGCGTCTAGAGCAAAGGGAATTCACAGAGGTTGATGATCACTTATTAAAGTCCCGTTTCTCTATGATGCCCACTGATGACACTTCTACATCTGAGGGCAAAGAGCTCGTGCAGCATGATATTCTCATTTCAGCCACGCCGCCTGCAGTTCCTTCCTTGCAGAAAAATCTTTCCCAGTGTACTTCTTTAAAATGCTGCAAAATAGTGGGACAGAAGATTTCGGTTTAGCGTTAACTTTAAACGGGCATAGATACAGGCATGTGGGCATGTTTAGAGACAGTGTTTCACTGGTCTAGGGTAAAGGGTGAAGCGCCTGGGTTCCCGTGCTTCACTACTGTATGGCCTCAAGATGATGTGTAGGCACAGCGGCAAATCCATCAGTGGCAATTCCCTCATATTGTCATTGCGATGGGAAGATTCCTTATTCGCTAGGAAATGTTTTACCGTGGAAGACGGGTCACCACAGAGCTGTCTCTTTTGTGTTGAGACAAACTTTGCTGAATTTACCTGCCAGCAGTTGCGTGTCCTCCCTTTCTTTTCAGGCCGATGGAGACGCACGAGTGTAAGGAGAACGGTGAATGGTGGCCGTTCGTAAGCCAGGATCATCAGAAACCGCAGAGTAAATTTTAGGAACGTAGACGTAGGACAGCGGAGAAAACTTCACTCAGGGACTTCAGTGAACTCTCCTTACAATGCTGAGGCCTGACACGCCTAGTGCCTGGGGGCAACGCGGCTCTTGCCCTAGGTAGTTTTGTTGAGCGTGCCTCCCTCAGGTGGTGCCTTTTCTCTCCCAGCAATATTGCTCCGTGAAATTCTGCCGATGATCAAAACTGTTTGCCATGGCTTTGTCCTTTCACCTCATTGGCCTCATCTTTGAAGTACAAATGCTTTTCTACACGGGTGCTGCGTCCCTGAGCTTTCCTTTGTCTTGGCTCAATCCATGCAGATTCCTGTGCTGAATACGCCATGGACTAGCACAGGTGGGTTCTTGTCAGTATACCGGGCAAAAACGCAGCAATTTCGATTGTCAAGACCCACCTGGCTTGATCAAGGTTCTTTATTCCAGTGAAAACGATTTTTATCCAAATTCTAGAGGAGCACCAGTGTGCCTCTGGGAGCTACACCCGGGCCTGCTGAACAGCAGCTCCGGAGTTTTCCTTTTCTGACTAAAATTCAACAAGGAATTTCATGGATCTAAGGAAACCGTGAATTGTGGACGTACCAGATTCTCACATCTTCATTGTCTAATGGAAGCTGAAGTTTCCCAGTCTGATCCGGCTGCCACTTCATTTCAGGCAATGACCATTCAATTGTGGACGTTCAGCCTTCTTCGGAATTCTCTTATACCGGCATGTTCCCGCGCCACATGAAGACCACTCGGTGGAGGTTTATGTGACTCAGGACAACTCTTTATTTCAGGCGTGTAGAACAAAGGGAATTCACAGAGGTTGATGATCACTTATTAAAGTCCCGTTTCTCTATGATGCCCACTGATGACACTTCTACATCTGAGGGCAAAGAGCTCGTGCAGCATGATATTCTCATTTCAGCCACGCCGCCTGCAGTTCCTTCCTTGCAGAAAAATCTTTCCCAGTGTACTTCTTTAAAATGCTGCAAAATAGTGGGCCAGAAGATTTCGGTTTAGCGTTAACTTTAAACGGGCATAGATACAGGCATGTGGGCATGTTTAGAGACAGTGTTTCACTGGTCTAGGGTAAAGGGTGAAGCGCCTGGGTTCCCGTGCTTCACTACTGTATGGCCTCAAGATGATGTGTAGGCACAGTGGCAAATCCATCGGTGGCAATTCCCTCATATTGTCATTGCGATGGGAAGATTCCTTATTCGCTAGGAAATGTTTTACCGTGGAAGACGGGTCACCACAGAGCTGTCTCTTTTGTGTTGAGACAAACTTTGCTGAATTTACCTGCCAGCAGTTGCATGTCCTCCCTTTCTTTTCAGGCCGATGGAGATGCACGAGTGTAAGGAGAACGGTGAATGGTGGCCGTTCGTAAGCCAGGATCATCAGAAACCGCAGAGTAAATTTTAGGAACGTAGACGTAGGACAGCGGAGAAAACTTCACTCACGGACTTCAGTGAACTCTCCTTACAATGCTGAGGCCTGACACGCCTAGTGCCTGGGGGCAACGCGGCTCCTGCCCTAGGTAGTTTTGTTGAGCGTGCCTCCCTCAGGTGGTGCCTTTTCTCTCCCAGCAATATTGCTCCGTGAAATTCTGCCGATGATCAAAACTGTTTGCCATGGCTTTGTCCTTTCACCTCATTGGCCTCATCTTTGAAGTACAAATGCTTTTCTACACGGGTGCTGCGTCCCTGAGCTTTCCTTTTTCTTGGCTCAATTGATGCAGATTCCTGTGCTGAATACGCCATGGACTAGCACAGGTGGGTTCTTGTCAGTATACCGGGCAAAAACGCAGCAATTTCGATTGTCAAGACCCACCTGGCTTGATCAAGGTTCTTTATTCCAGTGAAAACGATTTTTATCCAAATTCTAGAGGAGCACCAGTGTGCCTCTGGGAGCTACACCCGGGCCTGCTGAACAGCGGCTCCGGAGTTTTCCTTTTCTGACTAAAATTCAACAAGGAATTTCAGGGATCTAAGGAAACCGTGAATTGTGGACGTACCAGATTCTCACATCTTCATTGTCTAATGGAAGCTGAAGTTTCCCAGTCTGATCCGGCTGCCACTTCATTTCTGGCAATGACCATTCAATTGTGGACGTTCAGCCTTCTTTGGAATTCTCTTATACCGGCATGTTCCCGCGCCACATGAAGACCACTCGGTGGAGGTTTATGTGACTCAGGACAACTCTTTATTTCAGGCGTCTAGAGCAAAGGGAATTCACAGAGGTTGATGATCACTTATTAAAGTCCCGTTTCTCTATGATGCCCACTGATGACACTTCTACATCTGAGGGCAAAGAGCTCGTGCAGCATGATATTCTCATTTCAGCCACGCCGCCTGCAGTTCCTTCCTTGCAGAAAAATCTTTCCCAGTGTACTTCTTTAAAATGCTGCAAAATAGTGGGACAGAAGATTTCGGTTTAGCGTTAACTTTAAACGGGCATAGATACAGGCATGTGGGCATGTTTAGAGACAGTGTTTCACTGGTCTAGGGTAAAGGGTGAAGCGCCTGGGTTCCCGTGCTTCACTACTGTATGGCCTCAAGATGATGTGTAGGCACAGTGGTAAATCCATCGGTGGCAATTCCCTCATATTGTCATTGCGATGGGAAGATTCCTTATTCGCTAGGAAATGTTTTACCGTGGAAGACGGGTCACCACAGAGCTGTCTCTTTTGTGTTGAGACAAACTTTGCTGAATTTACCTCCCAGCAGTTGCGTGTCCTCCCTTTCTTTTCAGGCCGATGGAGATGCACGAGTGTAAGGAGAACGGTGAATGGTGGCCGTTCGTAAGCCAGGATCATCAGAAACCACAGAGTAAATTTTAGGAACGTAGACGTAGGACAGCGGAGAAAACTTCACTCAGGGACTTCAGTGAACTCTCCTTACAATGCTGAGGCCTGACAAGCCTAGTGCCTGGGGGCAACGCGGCTCCTGCCCTAGGTAGTTTTGTTGAGCGTGCCTCCCTCAGGTGGTGCCTTTTCTCTCCCAGCAATATTGCTCCGTGAAATTCTGCCGATGATCAAAACTGTTTGCCATGGCTTTGTCCTTTCACCTCATTGGCCTCATCTTTGAAGTACAAATGCTTTTCTACACGGGTGCTGCGTCCCTGAGCTTTCCTTTGTCTTGGCTCAATCCATGCAGATTCCTGTGCGGAATACGCCATGGACTAGCACAGGTGGGTTCTTGTCAGTATACCGGGCAAAAACGCAGCAATTTCGATTGTCAAGACCCACCTGGCTTGATCAAGGTTCTTTATTCCAGTGAAAACGATTTTTATCCAAATTCTAGAGGAGCACCAGTGTGCCTCTGGGAGCTACACCCGGGCCTGCTGAACAGCGGCTCCGGAGTTTTCCTTTTCTGACTAAAATACAACACGGAATTTCATGGATCTAAGGAAACCGTGAATTGTGGACGTACCAGATTCTCGCATCTTCATTGTCTAATGGAAGCTGAAGTTTCCCAGTCTGATCCGGCTGCCACTTCATTTCTGGCAATGACCATTCAATTGTGGACGTTCAGCCTTCTTCGGAATTCTCTTATACCGGCATGTTCCCGCGCCACATGAAGACCACTCGGTGGAGGTTTATGTGACTCAGGACAACTCTTTATTTCAGGCGTCTAGAGCAAAGGGAATTCACAGAGGTTGATGATCACTTATTAAAGTCCCGTTTCTCTATGATGCCCACTGATGACACTTCTACATCTGAGGGCAAAGAGCTCGTGCAGCATGATATTCTCATTTCAGCCACGCCGCCTGCAGTTCCTTCCTTGCAGAAAAATCTTTCCCAGTGTACTTCTTTAAAATGCTGCAAAATAGTGGGACAGAAGATTTCGGTTTAGCGTTAACTTTAAACGGGCATAGATACAGGCATGTGGGCATGTTTAGAGACAGTGTTTCACTGGTCTAGGGTAAAGGGTGAAGCGCCTGGGTTCCCGTGCTTCACTACTGTATGGCCTCAAGATGATGTGTAGGCACAGCGGCAACTCCATCGGTGGCAATTCCCTCATATTGTCATTGCGATGGGAAGATTCCTTATTCGCTAGGAAATGTTTTACCGTGGAAGACGGGTCACCACAGAGCTGTCTCTTTTGTGTTGAGACAAACTTTGCTGAATTTACCTGCCAGCAGTTGCGTGTCCTCCCTTTCTTTTCAGGCCGATGGAGACGCACGAGTTTAAGGAGAACGGTGAATGGTGGCCGTTCGTAAGCCAGGATCATCAGAAACCGCAGAGTAAATTTTAGGAACGTAGACATAGGACCGCGGAGAAAACTTCACTCAGGGACTTCAGTGAACTCTCCTTACAATGCTGAGGCCTGACACGCCTAGTGCCTGGGGGCAACGCGGCTCCTGCCCTAGGTAGTTTTGTTGAGCGTGCCTCCCTCAGGTGGTGCCTTTTCTCTCCCAGCAATATTGCTCCGTGAAATTCTGCCGATGATCAAAACTGTTTGCCATGGCTTTGTCCTTTCACCTCATTGGCCTCATCTTTGAAGTACAAATGCTTTTCTACACGGGTGCTGCGTCCCTGAGCTTTCCTTTGTCTTGGCTCAATCGATGCAGATTCCTGTGCGGAATACGCCATGGACTAGCACAGGTGTGTTCTTGTCAGTGTACCGGGCAAAAACGCAGCAAATTCGATTGTCATGATCCACCTGGCTTGATCAAGGTTCTTTATTCCAGTGAAAATGATTTTTATCCAAATTCTAGAGGAGCACCAGTGTGCCTCTGGGAGCTACACCCGGGCCTGCTGAACAGCGGCTCCGGAGTTTTCCTTTTCTGACTAAAATTCAACACGGAATTTCAGGGATCTAAGGAAACCGTGAATTGTGGACGTACCAAATTCTCGCATCTTCATTGTCTAATGGAAGCTGAAGTTTCCAAGTCTGATCCGGCTGCCACTTCATTTCTGGCAATGACCATTCAATTGTGGACGTTCAGCCTTCATCGGAATTCTCTTATACCGGCATGTTCCCGCGCCACATGAAGACCACTCGGTGGAGGTTTATGTGACTCAGGACAACTCTTTATTTCAGGCGTCTAGAGCAAAGGGAATTCACAGAGGTTGATGATCACTTATTAAAGTCCCGTTTCTCTATGATGCCCACTGATGACACTTCTACATCTGAGGGCAAAGAGCTCGTGCAGCATGATATTCTCATTTCAGCCACGCCGCCTGCAGTTCCTTCCTTGCAGAAAAATCTTTCCCAGTGTACTTCTTTAAAATGCTGCAAAATAGTGGGACAGAAGATTTCGGTTTAGCGTTAACTTTAAACGGGCATAGATAGAGGCATGTGGGCATGTTTAGAGACAGTGTTTCACTGGTCTAGGGTAAAGGGTGAAGCGCCTGGGTTCCCGTGCTTCACTACTGTATGGCCTCAAGATGATGTGTAGGCACAGCGGCAACTCCATCGGTGGCAATTCCCTCATATTGTCATTGCGATGGGAAGATTCCTTATTCGCTAGGAAATGTTTTACCGTGGAAGACGGGTCACCACAGAGCTGTCTCTTTTGTGTTGAGACAAACTTTGCTGAATTTACCTGCCAGCATTTGCGTGTCCTCCCTTTCTTTTCAGGCCGATGGAGACGCACGAGTGTAAGGAGAACGGTGAATGGTGGCCGTTCGTAAGCCAGGATCATCAGAAACCGCAGAGTAAATTTTAGGAACGTAGACGTAGGACCGCGGAGAAAACTTCACTCAGGGACTTCAGTGAACTCTCCTTACAATGCTGAGGCCTGACACGCCTAGTGCCTGGGGGCAACGCGGCTCTTGCCCTAGGTAGTTTTGTTGAGCGTGCCTCCCTCAGGTGGTGCCTTTTCTCTCCCAGCAATATTGCTCCGTGAAATTCTGCCGATGATCAAAACTGTTTGCCATGGCTTTGTCCTTTCACCTCATTGGCCTCATCTTTGAAGTACAAATGCTTTTCTACACGGGTGCTGCGTCCCTGAGCTTTCCTTTGTCTTGGCTCAATCGATGCAGATTCCTGTGCGGAATACGCCATGGACTAGCACAGGTGGGTTCTTGTCAGTGTACCAGGCAAAAACGCAGCAAATTCGATTGTCATGACCCACCTAGCTTGATCAAGGTTCTTTATTCCAGTGAAAATGATTTTTATCCAAATTCTAGAGGAGCACCAGTGTGCCTCTGGGAGCTACACCCGGGCCTGCTGAACAGCGGCTCCGGAGTTTTCATTTTCTGACTAAAATTCAACACGGAATTTCATGGATCTAAGGAAACCGTGAATTGTGGACGTACCAGATTCTCACATCTTCATTGTCTAATGGAAGCTGAAGTTTCCCAGTCTGATCCGGCTGCCACTTCATTTCTGGCAATGACCATTCAATTGTGGACGTTCAACCTTCTTCGGAATTCTCTTATACCGGCATGTTCCCGCGCCACATGAAGACCACTCGGTGGAGGTTTATGTGACTCAGGA
Source organism: Tenrec ecaudatus (assembly GCF_050624435.1). Taxonomy (NCBI): domain Eukaryota; kingdom Metazoa; phylum Chordata; class Mammalia; order Afrosoricida; family Tenrecidae; genus Tenrec; species Tenrec ecaudatus. The sequence goes on from NW_027459013.1 coordinate 161,943, forward strand.
CAACTCTTTATTTCAGGCGTCTAGAGCAAAGGGAATTCACAGAGGTTGATGATCACTTATTAAAGTCCCGTTTCTCTATGATGCCCACTGATGACACTTCTACATCTGAGCGCAAAGAGCTCGTGCAGCATGATATTCTCATTTCAGCCACGCCGCCTGCAGTTCCTTCCTTGCAGAAAAATCTTTCCCAGTGTACTTCTTTAAAATGCTGCAAAATAGTGGGACAGAAGATTTCGGTTTAGCGTTAACTTTAAACGGGCATAGATACAGGCATGTAGGCATGTTTAGAGACAGTGTTTCACTGGTCTACGGTAACGGGTGAAGCGCCTGGGTTCCCGTGCTTCACTACTGTATGGCCTCAAGATGATGTGTAGGCACAGCGGCAAATCCATCGGTGGCAATTCCCTCATATTGTCATTGCGATGGGAAGATTCCTTATTCGCTAGGAAATGTTTTACCGTGGAAGACGGGTCACAACAGAGCTGTCTCTTTTGTGTTGAGACAAACTTTGCTGAATTTACCTGCCAGCAATTGCGTCTCCTCCCTTTCTTTTAAGGCCGATGGAGACGCACGAGTGTAAGGAGAACGGTGAATGGTGGCCGTTCATAAGCCAGGATCATCAGAAACCGCAGAGTAAATTTTAGGAACGTAGACGTAGGACAGCGGAGAAAACTTCACTCAGGGACTTCAGTGAACTCTCCTTACAATGCTGAGGCCTGACACGCCTAGTGCCTGAGGGCAACGCGGCTCCTGCCCTAGGTAGTTTTGTTGAGCGTGCCTCCCTCAGGTGGTGCCTTTTCTCTCCCAGCAATATTGCTCCGTGAAATTCTGCCGATGATGAAAACTGTTTGCCATGTCTTTGTCCTTTCACCTCATTGGCCTCATCTTTGAAGTACAAATGCTTTTCTACACGGGTGCTGCGTCCCTGAGCTTTCCTTTGTCTTGGCTCAATCGATGCAGATTCCTGTGCGGAATACGCCATGGACTAGCACAGGTGGGTTCTTGTCAGTATACCGGGCAAAAACGCAGCAAATTCGATTGTCAAGACCCACCTGGCTTGATCAAGGTTCTTTATTCCAGTGAAAACGATTTTTATCCAAATTCTAGAGGAGCACCAGTGTGCCTCTGGGAGCTACACCCGGGCCTGCTGAACAGCGGCTCCGGAGTTTTCATTTTCTGACTAAAATTCAACACGGAATTTCATGGATCTAAGGAAACCGTGAATTGTGGACGTACCAGATTCTCACATCTTCATTGTCTAATGGAAGCTGAAGTTTCCCAGTCTGATCTGGCTGCCACTTCATTTCTCGCAATGACCATTCAATTGTGGACTTTCAGCCTTCTTCGGAATTCTCTTATACCGGCATGTTCCCGCGCCACATGAAGACCACTCGGTGGAGGTTTATGTGACTCAGGACAACTCTTTATTTCAGGCGTCTAGAGCAAAGGGAATTCACAGAGGTTGATGATCACTTATTAAAGTCCCGTTTCTCTATGATGCCCACTGATGACACTTCTACATCTGAGGGCAAAGAGCTCGTGCAGCATGATATTCTCATTTCAGCCACGCCGCCTGCAGTTCCTTCCTTGCAGAAAAATCTTTCCCAGTGTACTTCTTTAAAATGCTGCAAAATAGTGGGACAGAAGATTTCGGTTTAGCGTTAACTTTAAACGGGCATAGATACAGGCATGTGGGCATGTTTAGAGACAGTGTTTCACTGGTCTAGGGTAACGGGTGAAGCGCCTGGGTTCCCGTGCTTCACTACTGTATGGCCTCAAGATGATGTGTAGGCACAGCGGCAAATCCATCGGTGGCAATTCCCTCATATTGTCATTGCGATGGGAAGATTCCTTTTAGCTAGGAAATGTTTTACCGTGGAAGACGGGTCACCACAGAGCTGTCTCTTTTGTGTTGAGACAAACTTTGCTGAATTTACCTGCCAGCAGTTGCGTGTCCTCCCTTTCTTTTCAGGCCGATGGAGACGCACGAGTGTAAGGAGAACGGTGAATGGTGGCCGTTCGTAAGCCAGGATCATCAGAAACCGCAGAGTAAATTTTAGGAACGTAGACGTAGGACAGCGGAGAAAACTTCACTCAGGGACTTCAGTGAACTCTCCTTACAATGCTGAGGCCTGACACGCCTAGTGCCTGAGGGCAACGCGGCTCCTGCCCTAGGTAGTTTTGTTGAGCGTGCCTCCCTCAGGTGGTGCCTTTTCTCTCCCAGCAATATTGCTCCGTGAAATTCTGCCGATGATCAAAACTGTTTGCCATGGCTTTGTCCTTTCACCTCATTGGCCTCATCTTTGAAGTACAAATGCTTTTCTACACGGGTGCTGCGTCCCTGAGCTTTCCTTTGTCTTGGCTCAATCGATGCAGATTCCTGTGCTGAATACGCCATGGACTAGCACAGGTGGGTTCTTGTCAGTATACCGGGCAAAAACGCAGCAAATTCGATTGTCAAGACTCACCTGGCTTGATCAAGGTTCTTTATTCCAGTGAAAACGATTTTTATCCAAATTCTAGAGGAGCACCAGTGTGCCTCTGGGAGCTACACCCGGGCTTGCTGAACAGAGGCTCCGGAGTTTTCATTTTCTGACTAAAATTCAACACGGAATTTCATGGATCTAAGGAAACCGTGAATTGTGGACGTACCAGATTCTCACATCTTCATTGTCTAATGGAAGCTGAAGTTTCCCAGTCTGATCCGGCTGCCACTTCATTTCTGGCAATGACCATTCAATTGTGGACGTTCAGCCTTCTTCGGAATTCTCTTATACCGGCATGTTCCCGTGCCACATGAAGACCACTCGGTGGAGGTTTATGTGACTCAGGACAACTCTTTATTTCAGGCGTCTAGAACAAAGGGAATTCACAGAGGTTGATGATCACTTATTAAAGTCCCGTTTCTCTATGATGCCCACTGATGACACTTCTACATCTGAGCGCAAAGAGCTCGTGCAGCATGATATTCTCATTTCAGCCACGCCGCCTGCAGTTCCTTCCTTGCAGAAAAATCTTTCCCAGTGTACTCCTTTAAAATGCTGCAAAATAGTGGGACAGAAGATTTCGGTTTAGCTTTAACTTTAAACGGGCATAGATACAGGCATGTGGGCATGTTTAGAGACAGTGTTTCACTGGTCTAGGGTAAAGGGTGAAGCGCCTGGGTTCCCGTGCTTCACTACTGTATGGCCTCAAGATGATGTGTAGGCACAGCGGCAAATCCATCGGTGGCAATTCCCTCATATTGTCATTGCGATGTGAAGATTCCTTATTCACTAGGAAATGTTTTACCGTGGAAGACGGGTCACCACAGAGCAGTCTCTTTTGTGTTGAGACAAACTTTGCTGAATTTACCTGCCAGCAGTTGCGTGTCGTCCCTTTCTTATCAGGCCGATGGAGACGCACGAGTGTAAGGAGAACGGTGAATGGTGGCCGATCGTAAGCCAGGATCATCAGAAACCGCAGAGTAAATTTTAGGAACGTAGACGTAGGACAGCGGAGAAAACTTCACTCAGGGACTTCAGTGAACTCTCCTTACAATGCTGAGGCCTGACACGCCTAGTGCCTGGGGGCAACGCGGCTCCTGCCCTAGGTAGTTTTGTTGAGCGTGCCTCCCTCAGGTGGTGCCTTTTCTCTCCCAGCAATATTGCTCCGTGAAATTCTGCCGATGATGAAAACTGTTTGCCATGTCTTTGTCCTTTCACCTCATTGGCCTCATCTTTGAAGTAGAAATGCTTTTCTACACGGGTGCTGCGTCCCTGAGCTTTCCTTTGTCTTGGCTCAATCGATGCAGATTCCTGTGCGGAATACGCCATGGACTAGCACAGGTGGGTTCTTGTCAGTGTACCGGGCAAAAACGCTGCAAATTCGATTGTCATGACCCACCTGGCTGATCAAGGTTCTTTATTCCAGTGAAAACGATTTTTATCCAAATTCTAGAGGAGCACCAGTGTGCCTCTGGGAGCTACACCCGGGCTTGCTGAACAGCGGCTCCGGAGTTTTCCTTTTCTGACTAAAATTCAACACGGAATTTCATGGATCTAAGAAAACCGTGAATTGTGGACGTACCAGATTCTCGCATCTTCATTGCCTAATGGAAGCTGAAGTTTCCCAGTCTGATCCGGCTGCCACTTCATTTCTGGCAATGACCATTCAATTGTGGACGTTCAGCCTTCTTCGGAATTCTCTTATACCGGCATGTTCCCGCGCCACATGAAGACCACTCGGTGGAGGTTTATGTGACTCAGGACAACTCTTATTTCAGGCGTCTAGAGCAAAGGGAATTCACAGAGGTTGATGATCACTTATTAAAGTCCCGTTTCTCTATGATGCCCACTGATGACACTTCTACATCTGAGGGCAAAGAGCTCGTGCAGCATGATATTCTCATTTCAGCCACGCCGCCTGCAGTTCCTTCCTTGCAGAAAAATCTTTCCCAGTGTACTTCTTTAAAATGCTGCAAAATAGTGGGACAGAAGATTTCGGTTTAGCGTTAACTTTAAACGGGCATAGATACAGGCATGTGGGCATGTTTAGAGACAGTGTTTCACTGGTCTAGGGTAAAGGGTGAAGCGCCTGGGTTCCCGTGCTTCACTACTGTATGGCCTCAAGATGATGTGTAGGCACAGTGGCAAATCCATCGGTGGCAATTCCCTCATATTGTCATTGCGATGGGAAGATTCCTTATTCGCTAGGAAATGTTTTACCGTGGAAGACGGGTCACCACAGAGCTGTCTCTTTTGTGTTGAGACAAACTTTGCTGAATTTACCTGCCAGCAGTTGCGTGTCCTCCCTTTCTTTTCAGGCCGATGGAAATGCACGAGTGTAAGGAGAACGGTGAATGGTGGCCGTTCGTAAGCCAGGATCATCAGAAACCACAGAGTAAATTTTAGGAACGTGGACGTAGGACAGCGGAGAAAACTTCACTCAGGGACTTCAGTGAACTCTCCTTACAATGCTGAGGCCTGACACGCCTAGTGCCTGGGGGCAACGCGGCTCCTGCCCTAGGTAGTTTTGTTGAGCGTGCCTCCCTCAGGTGGTGCCTTTTCTCTCCCAGCAATATTGCTCCGTGAAATTCTGCCGATGATCAAAACTGTTTGCCATGGCTTTGTCCTTTCACCTCATTGGCCTCATCTTTGAAGTACAAATGCTTTTCTACACGGGTGCTGCGTCCCTGAGCTTTCCTTTGTCTTGGCTCAATCGATGCAGATTCCTGTGCGGAATACGCCATGGACTAGCACAGGTGGGTTCTTGTCAGTGTACCGGGCAAAAACGCAGCAAATTTGATTGTCATGACCCACCTGGCTTGATCAAGGTTCTTTATTCCAGTGAAAACGATTTTTATCCAAATTCTAGAGGAGCACCAGTGTGCCTCTGGGAGCTACACCCGGGCCTGCTGAACAGCGGCTCCGGAGTTTTCCTTTTCTGACTAAAATTCAACACGGAATTTCATGGATCTAAGGAAACCGTGAATTGTGGACGTACCAGATTCTCGCATCTTCATTGTCTAATGGAAGCTGAAGTTTCCCAGTCTGATCCGGCTGCCACTTCATTTCTGGCAATGACCATTCAATTGTGGACGTTCAGCCTTCTTCGGAATTCTCTTATACCGGCATGTTCCCGCGCCACATGAAGACCACTCGGTGGAGGTTTATGTGACTCAGGACAACTCTTTATTTCAGGCGTCTAGAGCAAAGGGAATTCACAGAGGTTGATGATCACTTATTAAAGTCCCGTTTCTCTATGATGCCCACTGATGACACTTCTACATCTGAGGGCAAAGAGCTCGTGCAGCATGATATTCTCATTTCAGCCACGCCGCCTGCAGTTCCTTCCTTGCAGAAAAATCTTTCCCAGTGTACTTCTTTAAAATGCTGCAAAATAGTGGGACAGAAGATTTCGGTTTAGCGTTAACTTTAAACGGGCATAGATACAGGCATGTGGGCATGTTTAGAGACAGTGTTTCACTGGACTAGGGTAAAGGGTGAAGCGCCTGGGTTCCCGTGTTTCACTACTGTATGGCCTCAAGATGATGTGTAGGCACAGTGGCAAATCCATCGGTGGCAATTCCCTCATATTGTCATTGCGATGGGAAGATTCCTTATTCGCTAGGAAATGTTTTACCGTGGAAGACGGGTCACCACAGAGCTGTCTCTTTTGTGTTGAGACAAACTTTGCTGAATTTACCTGCCAGCAGTTGCGTGTCCTCCCTTTCTTTTCAGGCCGATGGAGATGCACGAGTGTAAGGAGAACGGTGAATGGTGGCCGTTCGTAAGCCAGGATCATCAGAAACCACAGAGTAAATTTTAGGAACGTAGACGTAGGACAGCGGAGAAAACTTCACTCAGGGACTTCAGTGAACTCTCCTTACAATGCTGAGGCCTGACACGCCTAGTGCCTGGGGGCAACGCGGCTCCTGCCCTAGGTAGTTTTGTTGAGCGTGCCTCCCTCAGGTGGTGCCTTTTCTCTCCCAGCAATATTGCTCCGTGAAATTCTGCCGATGATCAAAACTGTTTGCCATGGCTTTGTCCTTTCACCTCATTGGCCTCATCTTTGAAGTACAAATGCTTTTCTACACGGGTGCTGCGTCCCTGAGCTTTCCTTTGTCTTGGCTCAATCGATGCAGATTCCTGTGCGGAATACGCCATGGACTAGCACAGGTGGGTTCTTGTCAGTGTACCGGGCAAAAACGCAGCAAATTCGATTGTCATGACCCACCTGGCTGATCAAGGTTCTTTATTCCAGTGAAAACGATTTTTATCCAAATTCTAGAGGAGCACCAGTGTGCCTCTGGGAGCTACACCCGGGCCTGCTGAACAGCGGCTCCGGAGTTTTCCTTTTCTGACTAAAATTCAACACGGAATTTCATGGATCTAAGGAAACCGTGAATTGTGGACGTACCAGATTCTCGCATCTTCATTGTCTAATGGAAGCTGAAGTTTCCCAGTCTGATCCGGCTGCCACTTCATTTCTGGCAATGACCATTCAATTGTGGACGTTCAGCCTTCTTCGGAATTCTCTTATACCGGCATGTTCCCGCGCCACATGAAGACCACTCGGTGGAGGTTTATGTGACTCAGGACAACTCTTATTTCAGGCGTCTAGAGCAAAGGGAATACACAGAGGTTGATGATCACTTATTAAAGTCCCGTTTCTCTATGATGCCCACTGATGACACTTCTACATCTGAGGGCAAAGAGCTCGTGCAGCATGATATTCTCATTTCAGCCACGCCGCCTGCAGTTCCTTCCTTGCAGAAAAATCTTTCCCAGTGTACTTCTTTAAAATGCTGCAAAATAGTGGGACAGAAGATTTCGGTTTAGCGTTAACTTTAAACGGGCATAGATACAGGCATGTGGGCATGTTTAGAGACAGTGTTTCACTGGTCTAGGGTAAAGGGTGAAGCGCCTGGGTTCCCGTGCTTCACTACTGTATGGCCTCAAGATGATGTGTAGGCACAGTGGCAAATCCATCGGTGGCAATTCCCTCATATTGTCATTGCGATGGGAAGATTCCTTATTCGCTAGGAAAAGTTTTACCGTGGAAGACGGGTCACCACAGAGCTGTCTCTTTTGTGTTGAGACAAACTTTGCTGAATTTACCTGCCAGCAGTTGCGTGTCCTCCCTTTCTTTTCAGGCCGATGGAAATGCACGAGTGTAAGGAGAACGGTGAATGGTGGCCGTTCGTAAGCCAGGATCATCAGAAACCACAGAGTAAATTTTAGGAACGTGGACGTAGGACAGCGGAGAAAACTTCACTCAGGGACTTCAGTGAACTCTCCTTACAATGCTGAGGCCTGACACGCCTAGTGCATGGGGGCAACGCGGCTCCTGCCCTAGGTAGTTTTGTTGAGCGTGCCTCCCTCAGGTGGTGCCTTTTCTCTCCCAGCAATATTGCTCCGTGAAATTCTGCCGATGATCAAAACTGTTTGCCATGGCTTTGTCCTTTCACCTCATTGGCCTCATCTTTGAAGTACAAATGCTTTTCTACACGGGTGCTGCGTCCCTGAGCTTTCCTTTGTCTTGGCTCAATCGATGCAGATTCCTGTGCGGAATACGCCATGGACTAGCACAGGTGGGTTCTTGTCAGTGTACCGGGCAAAAACGCAGCAAATTTGATTGTCATGACCCACCTGGCTTGATCAAGGTTCTTTATTCCAGTGAAAACGATTTTTATCCAAATTCTAGAGGAGCACCAGTGTGCCTCTGGGAGCTACACCCGGGCCTGCTGAACAGCGGCTCCGGAGTTTTCATTTTCTGACTAAAATTCAACACGGAATTTCATGGATCTAAGGAAACCGTGAATTGTGGACGTACCAGATTCTCGCATCTTCATTGTCTAATGGAAGCTGAAGTTTCCCAGTCTGATCCGGCTGCCACTTCATTTCTGGCAATGACCATTCAATTGTGGACGTTCAGCCTTCTTCGGAATTCTCTTATACCGGCATGTTCCCGCGCCACATGAAGACCACTCGGTGGAGGTTTATGTGACTCAGGACAACTCTTTATTTCAGGCGTCTAGAACAAAGGGAATTCACAGAGGTTGATGATCACTTATTAAAGTCCCGTTTCTCTATGATGCCCACTGATGACACTTCTACATCTGAGGGCAAAGAGCTCGTGCAGCATGATATTCTCATTTCAGCCACGCCGCCTGCAGTTCCTTCCTTGCAGAAAAATCTTTCCCAGTGTACTTCTTTAAAATGCTGCAAAATAGTGGGACAGAAGATTTCGGTTTAGCGTTAACTTTAAACGGGCATAGATACAGGCATGTGGGCATGTTTAGAGACAGTGTTTCTCTGGACTAGGGTAAAGGGTGAAGCGCCTGGGTTCCCGTGTTTCACTACTGTATGGCCTCAAGATGATGTGTAGGCACAGTGGCAAATCCATCGGTGGCAATTCCCTCATATTGTCATTGCGATGGGAAGATTCCTTATTCGCTAGGAAATGTTTTACCGTGGAAGACGGGTCACCACAGAGCTGTCTCTTTTGTGTTGAGACAAACTTTGCTGAATTTACCTGCCAGCAGTTGCGTGTCCTCCCTTTCTTTTCAGGCCGATGGAGATGCACGAGTGTAAGGAGAACGGTGAATGGTGGCCGTTCGTAAGCCAGGATCATCAGAAACCACAGAGTAAATTTTAGGAACGTAGACGTAGGACAGCGGAGAAAACTTCACTCAGGGACTTCAGTGAACTCTCCTTACAATGCTGAGGCCTGACACGCCTAGTGCCTGGGGGCAACGCGGCTCCTGCCCTAGGTAGTTTTGTTGAGCGTGCCTCCCTCAGGTGGTGCCTTTTCTCTCCCAGCAATATTGCTCCGTGAAATTCTGCCGATGATCAAAACTGTTTGCCATGGCTTTGTCCTTTCACCTCATTGGCCTCATCTTTGAAGTACAAATGCTTTTCTACACGGGTGCTGCGTCCCTGAGCTTTCCTTTGTCTTGGCTCAATCGATGCAGATTCCTGTGCGGAATACGCCATGGACTAGCACAGGTGGGTTCTTGTCAGTGTACCGGGCAAAAACGCAGCAAATTCGATTGTCATGACCCACCTGGCTTGATCAAGGTTCTTTATTCCAGTGAAAACGATTTTTATCCAAATTCTAGAGGAGTACCAGTGTGCCTCTGGGAGCTACACCCGGGCCTGCTGAACAGCGGCTCCGGAGTTTTCCTTTTCTGACTAAAATTCAACACGGAATTTCATGGATCTAAGGAAACCGTGAATTGTGGACGTACCAGATTCTCGCATCTTCATTGTCTAATGGAAGCTGAAGTTTCCCAGTCTGATCCGGCTGCCACTTCATTTCTGGCAATGACCATTCAATTGTGGACGTTCAGCCTTCTTCGGAATTCTCTTATACCGGCATGTTCCCGCGCCACATGAAGACCACTCGGTGGAGGTTTATGTGACTCAGGACAACTCTTATTTCAGGCGTCTAGAGCAAAGGGAATTCACAGAGGTTGATGATCACTTATTAAAGTCCCGTTTCTCTATGATGCCCACTGATGACACTTCTACATCTGAGGGCAAAGAGCTCGTGCAGCATGATATTCTCATTTCAGCCACGCCGCCTGCAGTTCCTTCCTTGCAGAAAAATCTTTCCCAGTGTACTTCTTTAAAATGCTGCAAAATAGTGGGACAGAAGATTTCGGTTTAGCGTTAACTTTAAACGGGCATAGATACAGGCATGTGGGCATGTTTAGAGACAGTGTTTCACTGGTCTAGGGTAACGGGTGAAGCGCCTGGGTTCCCGTGCTTCACTACTGTATGGCCTCAAGATGATGTGTAGGCACAGCGGCAAATCCATCGGTGGCAATTCCCTCATATTGTCATTGCGATGGGAAGATTCCTTATTCGCTAGGAAATGTTTTACCGTGGAAGACGGGTCACCACAGAGCTGTCTCTTTTGTGTTGAGACAAACTTTGCTGAATTTACCTGCCAGCAGTTGCGTGTCCTCCCTTTCTTTTCAGGCCGATGGAGACGCACGAGTGTAAGGAGAACGGTGAATGGTGGCCGTTCGTAAGCCAGGATCATCAGAAACCGCAGAGTAAATTTTAGGAACGTAGACGTAGGACAGCGGAGAAAACTTCACTCAGGGACTTCAGTGAACTCTCCTTACAATGCTGAGGCCTGGCACGCCTAGTGCCTGGGGGCAACGCGGCTCCTGCCCTAGGTAGTTTTGTTGAGCGTGCCTCCCTCAGGTGGTGCCTTTTCTCTCCCAGCAATATTGCTCCGTGAAATTCTGCCGATGATCAAAACTGTTTGCCATGGCTTTGTCCTTTCACCTCATTGGCCTCATCTTTGAAGTACAAATGCTTTTCTACACGGGTGCTGCGTCCCTGAGCTTTCCTTTGTCTTGGCTCAATCGATGCAGATTCCTGTGCGGAATACGCCATGGACTAGCACAGGTGGTTTCTTGTCAGTATACCGGGCAAAAACGCAGCAAATTCGATTGTCAAGACCCACCTGGCTTGATCAAGGTTCTTTATTCCAGTGAAAACGATTTTTATCCAAATTCTAGAGGAGTACCAGTGTGCCTCTGGGAGCTACACCCGGGCCTGCTGAACAGCGGCTCCGGAGTTTTCCTTTTCTGACTAAAATTCAACACGGAATTTCATGGATCTAAGGAAACCGTGAATTGTGGACGTACCAGATTCTCGCATCTTCATTGTCTAATGGAAGCTGAAGTTTCCCAGTCTGATCCGGCTGCCACTTCATTTCTGGCAATGACCATTCAATTGTGGACGTTCAGCCTTCTTCGGAATTCTCTTATACCGGCATGTTCCCGCGCCACATGAAGACCACTCGGTGGAGGTTTATGTGACTCAGGACAACTCTTATTTCAGGCGTCTAGAGCAAAGGGAATTCACAGAGGTTGATGATCACTTATTAAAGTCCCGTTTCTCTATGATGCCCACTGATGACACTTCTACATCTGAGGGCAAAGAGCTCGTGCAGCATGATATTCTCATTTCAGCCACGCCGCCTGCAGTTCCTTCCTTGCAGAAAAATCTTTCCCAGTGTACTTCTTTAAAATGCTGCAAAATAGTGGGACAGAAGATTTCGGTTTAGCGTTAACTTTAAACGGGCATAGATACAGGCATGTGGGCATGTTTAGAGACAGTGTTTCACTGGTCTAGGGTAACGGGTGAAGCGCCTGGGTTCCCGTGCTTCACTACTGTATGGCCTCAAGATGATGTGTAGGCACAGCGGCAAATCCATCGGTGGCAATTCCCTCATATTGTCATTGCGATGGGAAGATTCCTTATTCGCTAGGAAATGTTTTACCGTGGAAGACGGGTCACCACAGAGCTGTCTCTTTTGTGTTGAGACAAACTTTGCTGAATTTACCTGCCAGCAGTTGCGTGTCCTCCCTTTCTTTTCAGGCCGATGGAGACGCACGAGTGTAAGGAGAACGGTGAATGGTGGCCGTTCGTAAGCCAGGATCATCAGAAACCGCAGAGTAAATTTTAGGAACGTAGACGTAGGACAGCGGAGAAAACTTCACTCAGGGACTTCAGTGAACTCTCCTTACAATGCTGAGGCCTGGCACGCCTAGTGCCTGGGGGCAACGCGGCTCCTGCCCTAGGTAGTTTTGTTGAGCGTGCCTCCCTCAGGTGGTGCCTTTTCTCTCCCAGCAATATTGCTCCGTGAAATTCTGCCGATGATCAAAACTGTTTGCCATGGCTTTGTCCTTTCACCTCATTGGCCTCATCTTTGAAGTACAAATGCTTTTCTACACGGGTGCTGCGTCCCTGAGCTTTCCTTTGTCTTGGCTCAATCGATGCAGATTCCTGTGCGGAATACGCCATGGACTAGCACAGGTGGTTTCTTGTCAGTATACCGGGCAAAAACGCAGCAAATTCGATTGTCAAGACCCACCTGGCTTGATCAAGGTTCTTTATTCCAGTGAAAACGATTTTTATCCAAATTCTAGAGGAGCACCAGTGTGCCTCTGGGAGCTACACCCGGGCCTGCTGAACAGCGGCTCCGGAGTTTTCATTTTCTGACTAAAATTCAACACGGAATTTCATGGATCTAAGGAAACCGTGAATTGTGGACGTACCAGATTCTCACATCTTCATTGTCTAATGGAAGCTGAAGTTTCCCAGTCTGATCTGGCTGCCACTTCATTTCTGGCAATGACCATTCAATTGTGGACGTTCAGCCTTCTTCGGAATTCTCTTATACCGGCATGTTCCCGCGCCACATGAAGACCACTCGGTGGAGGTTTATGTGACTCAGGACAACTCTTTATTTCAGGCGTCTAGAGCAAAGGGAATTCACAGAGGTTGATGATCACTTATTAAAGTCCCGTTTCTCTATGATGCCCACTGATGACACTTCTACATCTGAGGGCAAAGAGCTCGTGCAGCATGATATTCTCATTTCAGCCACGCCGCCTGCAGTTCCTTCCTTGCAGAAAAATCTTTCCCAGTGTACTTCTTTAAAATGCTGCAAAATAGTGGGACAGAAGATTTCGGTTTAGCGTTAACTTTAAACGGGCATAGATACAGGCATGTGGGCATGTTTAGAGACAGTGTTTCACTGGTCTAGGGTAACGGGTGAAGCGCCTGGGTTCCCGTGCTTCACTACTGTATGGCCTCAAGATGATGTGTAGGCACAGCGGCAAATCCATCGGTGGCAATTCCCTCATATTGTCATTGCGATGGGAAGATTCCTTATTCGCTAGGAAATGTTTTACCGTGGAAGACGGGTCACCACAGAGCTGTCTCTTTTGTGTTGAGACAAACTTTGCTGAATTTACCTGCCAGCAGTTGCATGTCCTCCCTTTCTTTTAAGGCCGATGGAGACGCACGAGTGTAAGGAGAACGGTGAATGGTGGCCGTTCGTAAGCCAGGATCATCAGAAACCGCAGAGTAAATTTTAGGAACGTAGACGTAGGACAGCGGAGAAAACTTCACTCAGGGACTTCAGTGAACTCTCCTTACAATGCTGAGGCCTGACACGCCTAGTGCCTGAGGGCAACGCGGCTCCTGCCCTAGGTAGTTTTGTTGAGCGTGCCTCCCTCAGGTGGTGCCTTTTCTCTCCCTGCAATATTGCTCCATGAAATTCTGCCGATGATCAAAACTGTTTGCCATGGCTTTGTCCTTTCACCTCATTGGCCTCATCTTTGAAGTACAAATGCTTTTCTACACGGGTGCTGCGTCCCTGAGCTTTCCTTTGTCTTGGCTCAATCGATGCAGATTCCTGTGCTGAATACGCCATGGACTAGCACAGGTGGGTTCTTGTCAGTATACCGGGCAAAAATGCAGCAAATTCGATTGTCAAGACCCACCTGGCTTGATCAAGGTTCTTTATTCCAGTGAAAACGATTTTTATCCAAATTCTAGAGGAGCACCAGTGTGACTCTGGGAGCTACACCTGGGCCTGCTGAACAGCGGCTCCGGAGTTTTCCTTTTCTGACTAAAATTCAACACGGAATTTCATGGATCTAAGGAAACCGTGAATTGTGGACGTACCAGATTCTCGCATCTTCATTGTCTAATGGAAGCTGAAGTTTCCCAGTCTGATCCGGCTGCCACTTCATTTCTGGCAATGACCATTCAATTGTGGACGTTCAGCCTTCTTCGGAATTCTCTTATACCGGCATGTTCCCGCGCCACATGAAGACCACTCGGTGGAGGTTTATGTGACTCAGGACAACTCTTTATTTCAGGCGTCTAGAGCAAAGGGAATTCACAGAGGTTGATGATCACTTATTAAAGTCCCGTTTCTCTATGATGCCCACTGATGACACTTCTACATCTGAGGGCAAAGAGCTCGTGCAGCATGATATTCTCATTTCAGCCACGCCGCCTGCAGTTCCTTCCTTGCAGAAAAATCTTTCCCAGTGTACTTCTTTAAAATGCTGCAAAATAGTGGGACAGAAGATTTCGGTTTAGCATTAACTTTAAACGGGCATAGATACAGGCATGTGGGCATGTTTAGAGACAGTGTTTCACTGATCTAGGGTAAAGGGTGAAGCGCCTGGGTTCCCGTGATTCACTACTGTATGGCCTCAAGATGATGTGTAGGCACAGCGGCAAATCCATCGGTGGCAATTCCCTCATATTGTCATTGCGATGGGAAGATTCCTTATTCGCTAGGAAATGTTTTACCGTGGAAGACGGGTCACCACAGAGCTGTCTCTTTTGTGTTGAGACAAACTTTGCTGAATTTACCTGCCAGCAGTTGCGTGTCCTCCCTTTCTTTTCAGGCCGATGGAGACGCACGAGTGTAAGGAGAACGGTGATGGTGGCCGTTCGTAAGCCAGGATCATCAGAAACCGCAGAGTAAATTTTAGGAACGTAGACGTAGGACAGCGGAGAAAACTTCACTCAGGGACTTCAGTGAACTCTCCTTACAATGCTGAGGCCTGACACGCCTAGTGCCTGGGGGTAACGCGGCTCCTGCCCTAGGTAGTTTTGTTGAGCGTGCCTCCCTCAGGTGGTGCCTTTTCTCTCCCAGCAATATTGCTCCGTGAAATTCTGCCGATGATCAAAACTGTTTGCCATGGCTTTGTCCTTTCACCTCATTGGCCTCATCTTTGAAGTACAAATGCTTTTCTACACGGGTGCTGCGTCCCTGAGCTTTCCTTTGTCTTGGCTCAATCGATGCAGATTCCTGTGCGGAATACGCCATGGACTAGCACAGGTGGGTTCTTGTCAGTATACCGGGCAAAAACGCAGCCAATTCGATTGTCAAGACCCACCTGGCTTGATCAAGGTTCTTTATTCCAGTGAAAACGATTTTTATCCAAATTCTAGAGGAGCACCAGTGTGCCTCTGGGAGCTACACCCGGGCCTGCTGAACAGCGGCTCCGGAGTTTTCCTTTTCTGACTAAAATTCAACACGGAATTTCATGGATCTAAGGAAACCGTGAATTGTGGACGTACCAGATTCTCACATCTTCATTGTCTAATGGAAGCTGAAGTTTCCCAGTCTGATCCGGCTGCCACTTCATTTCTGGCAATGAGCATTCAATTGTGGACGTTCAGCCTTCTTCGGAATTCTCTTATACCGGCATGTTCCCGCGCCACATGAAGACCACTCGGTGGAGGTTTATGTGACTCAGGACAACTCTTTATTTCAGGCGTCTAGAACAAAGGGAATTCACAGACGTTGATGATCACTTATTAAAGTCCCGTTTCTCTATGATGCCCACTGATGACACTTCTACATCTGAGGGCAAAGAGCTCGTGCAGCATGATATTCTCATTTCAGCCACGCCGCCTGCAGTTCCTTCCTTGCAGAAAAATCTTTCCCAGTGTACTTCTTTAAAATGCTGCAAAATAGTGGGACAGAAGATTTCGGTTTAGCATTAACTTTAAACGGGCATAGATACAGGCATGTGGGCATGTTTAGAGACAGTGTTTCACTGATCTAGGGTAAAGGGTGAAGCGCCTGGGTTCCCGTGATTCACTACTGTATGGCCTCAAGATGATGTGTAGGCACAGCGGCAAATCCATCGGTGGCAATTCCCTCATATTGTCATTGCGATGGGAAGATTCCTTATTCGCTAGGAAATGTTTTACCGTGGAAGACGGGTCACCACAGAGCTGTCTCTTTTGTGTTGAGACAAACTTTGCTGAATTTACCTGCCAGCAGTTGCGTGTCCTCCCTTTCTTTTCAGGCCGATGGAGACGCACGAGTGTAAGGAGAACGGTGATGGTGGCCGTTCGTAAGCCAGGATCATCAGAAACCGCAGAGTAAATTTTAGGAACGTAGACGTAGGACAGCGGAGAAAACTTCACTCAGGGACTTCAGTGAACTCTCCTTACAATGCTGAGGCCTGACACGCCTAGTGCCTGGGGGTAACGCGGCTCCTGCCCTAGGTAGTTTTGTTGAGCGTGCCTCCCTCAGGTGGTGCCTTTTCTCTCCCAGCAATATTGCTCCGTGAAATTCTGCCGATGATCAAAACTGTTTGCCATGGCTTTGTCCTTTCACCTCATTGGCCTCATCTTTGAAGTACAAATGCTTTTCTACACGGGTGCTGCGTCCCTGAGCTTTCCTTTGTCTTGGCTCAATCGATGCAGATTCCTGTGCTGAATACGCCATGGACTAGCACAGGTGGGTTCTTGTCAGTATACCGGGCAAAAATGCAGCAAATTCGATTGTCAAGACCCACCTGGCTTGATCAAGGTTCTTTATTCCAGTGAAAACGATTTTTATCCAAATTCTAGAGGAGCACCAGTGTGACTCTGGGAGCTACACCTGGGCCTGCTGAACAGCGGCTCCGGAGTTTTCCTTTTCTGACTAAAATTCAACACGGAATTTCATGGATCTAAGGAAACCGTGAATTGTGGACGTACCAGATTCTCGCATCTTCATTGTCTAATGGAAGCTGAAGTTTCCCAGTCTGATCCGGCTGCCACTTCATTTCTGGCAATGACCATTCAATTGTGGACGTTCAGCCTTCTTCGGAATTCTCTTATACCGGCATGTTCCCGCGCCACATGAAGACCACTCGGTGGAGGTTTATGTGACTCAGGACAACTCTTTATTTCAGGCGTCTAGAGCAAAGGGAATTCACAGAGGTTGATGATCACTTATTAAAGTCCCGTTTCTCTATGATGCCCACTGATGACACTTCTACATCTGAGGGCAAAGAGCTCGTGCAGCATGATATTCTCATTTCAGCCACGCCGCCTGCAGTTCCTTCCTTGCAGAAAAATCTTTCCCAGTGTACTTCTTTAAAATGCTGCAAAATAGTGGGACAGAAGATTTCGGTTTAGCATTAACTTTAAACGGGCATAGATACAGGCATGTGGGCATGTTTAGAGACAGTGTTTCACTGATCTAGGGTAAAGGGTGAAGCGCCTGGGTTCCCGTGATTCACTACTGTATGGCCTCAAGATGATGTGTAGGCACAGCGGCAAATCCATCGGTGGCAATTCCCTCATATTGTCATTGCGATGGGAAGATTCCTTATTCGCTAGGAAATGTTTTACCGTGGAAGACGGGTCACCACAGAGCTGTCTCTTTTGTGTTGAGACAAACTTTGCTGAATTTACCTGCCAGCAGTTGCGTGTCCTCCCTTTCTTTTCAGGCCGATGGAGACGCACGAGTGTAAGGAGAACGGTGATGGTGGCCGTTCGTAAGCCAGGATCATCAGAAACCGCAGAGTAAATTTTAGGAACGTAGACGTAGGACAGCGGAGAAAACTTCACTCAGGGACTTCAGTGAACTCTCCTTACAATGCTGAGGCCTGACACGCCTAGTGCCTGGGGGTAACGCGGCTCCTGCCCTAGGTAGTTTTGTTGAGCGTGCCTCCCTCAGGTGGTGCCTTTTCTCTCCCAGCAATATTGCTCCGTGAAATTCTGCCGATGATCAAAACTGTTTGCCATGGCTTTGTCCTTTCACCTCATTGGCCTCATCTTTGAAGTACAAATGCTTTTCTACACGGGTGCTGCGTCCCTGAGCTTTCCTTTGTCTTGGCTCAATCGATGCAGATTCCTGTGCGGAATACGCCATGGACTAGCACAGGTGGGTTCGTGTCAGTATACCGGGCAAAAACGCAGCCAATTCGATTGTCAAGACCCACCTGGCTTGATCAAGGTTCTTTATTCCAGTGAAAACGATTTTTATCCAAATTCTAGAGGAGCACCAGTGTGCCTCTGGGAGCTACACCCGGGCCTGCTGAACAGCGGCTCCGGAGTTTTCCTTTTCTGACTAAAATTCAACACGGAATTTCATGGATCTAAGGAAACCGTGAATTGTGGACGTACCAGATTCTCACATCTTCATTGTCTAATGGAAGCTGAAGTTTCCCAGTCTGATCCGGCTGCCACTTCATTTCTGGCAATGACCATTCAATTGTGGACGTTCAGCCTTCTTCGGAATTCTCTTATACCGGCATGTTCCCGCGCCACATTAAGACCACTCGGTGGAGGTTTATGTGACTCAGGACAACTCTTTATTTCAGGCGTCTAGAACAAAGGGAATTCACAGACGTTGATGATCACTTATTAAAGTCCCGTTTCTCTATGATGCCCACTGATGACACTTCTACATCTGAGGGCAAAGAGCTCGTGCAGCATGATATTCTCATTTCAGCCACGCCGCCTGCAGTTCCTTCCTTGCAGAAAAATCTTTCCCAGTGTACTTCTTTAAAATGCTGCAAAATAGTGGGACAGAAGATTTCGGTTTAGCATTAACTTTAAACGGGCATAGATACAGGCATGTGGGCATGTTTAGAGACAGTGTTTCACTGATCTAGGGTAAAGGGTGAAGCGCCTGGGTTCCCGTGATTCACTACTGTATGGCCTCAAGATGATGTGTAGGCACAGCGGCAAATCCATCGGTGGCAATTCCCTCATATTGTCATTGCGATGGGAAGATTCCTTATTCGCTAGGAAATGTTTTACCGTGGAAGACGGGTCACCACAGAGCTGTCTCTTTTGTGTTGAGACAAACTTTGCTGAATTTACCTGCCAGCAGTTGCGTGTCCTCCCTTTTTTTTCAGGCCGATGGAGACGCACGAGTGTAAGGAGAACGGTGATGGTGGCCGTTCGTAAGCCAGGATCATCAGAAACCGCAGAGTAAATTTTAGGAACGTAGACGTAGGACAGCGGAGAAAACTTCACTCAGGGACTTCAGTGAACTCTCCTTACAATGCTGAGGCCTGACACGCCTAGTGCCTGGGGGTAACGCGGCTCCTGCCCTAGGTAGTTTTGTTGAGCGTGCCTCCCTCAGGTGGTGCCTTTTCTCTCCCAGCAATATTGCTCCGTGAAATTCTGCCGATGATCAAAACTGTTTGCCATGGCTTTGTCCTTTCACCTCATTGGCCTCATCTTTGAAGTACAAATGCTTTTCTACACGGGTGCTGCGTCCCTGAGCTTTCCTTTGTCTTGGCTCAATCGATGCAGATTCCTGTGCGGAATACGCCATGGACTAGCACAGGTGGGTTCTTGTCAGTATACCGGGCAAAAACGCAGCCAATTCGATTGTCAAGACCCACCTGGCTTGATCAAGGTTCTTTATTCCAGTGAAAACGATTTTTATCCAAATTCTAGAGGAGCACCAGTGTGCCTCTGGGAGCTACACCCGGGCCTGCTGAACAGCGGCTCCGGAGTTTTCCTTTTCTGACTAAAATTCAACACGGAATTTCATGGATCTAAGGAAACCGTGAATTGTGGACGTACCAGATTCTCGCATCTTCATTGTCTAATGGAAGCTGAAGTTTCCCAGTCTGATCCGGCTGCCACTTCATTTCTGGCAATGACCATTCAATTGTGGACGTTCAGCCTTCTTCGGAATTCTCTTATACCGGCATGTTCCCGCGCCACATGAAGACCACTCGGTGGAGGTTTATGTGACTCAGGACAACTCTTTATTTCAGGCGTCTAGAACAAAGGGAATTCACAGAGGTTGATGATCACTTATTAAAGTCCCGTTTCTCTATGATGCCCACTGATGACACTTCTACATCTGAGGGCAAAGAGCTCGTGCAGCATGATATTCTCATTTCAGCCACGCCGCCTGCAGTTCCTTCCTTGCAGAAAAATCTTTCCCAGTGTACTTCTTTAAAATGCTGCAAAATAGTGGGACAGAAGATTTCGGTTTAGCATTAACTTTAAACGGGCATAGATACAGGCATGTGGGCATGTTTAGAGACAGTGTTTCACTGATCTAGGGTAAAGGGTGAAGCGCCTGGGTTCCCGTGATTCACTACTGTATGGCCTCAAGATGATGTGTAGGCACAGCGGCAAATCCATCGGTGGCAATTCCCTCATATTGTCATTGCGATGGGAAGATTCCTTATTCGCTAGGAAATGTTTTACCGTGGAAGACGGGTCACCACAGAGCTGTCTCTTTTGTGTTGAGACAAACTTTGCTGAATTTACCTGCCAGCAGTTGCGTGTCCTCCCTTTCTTTTCAGGCCGATGGAGACGCACGAGTGTAAGGAGAACGGTGATGGTGGCCGTTCGTAAGCCAGGATCATCAGAAACCGCAGAGTAAATTTTAGGAACGTAGACGTAGGACAGCGGAGAAAACTTCACTCAGGGACTTCAGTGAACTCTCCTTACAATGCTGAGGCCTGACACGCCTAGTGCCTGGGGGTAACGCGGCTCCTGCCCTAGGTAGTTTTGTTGAGCGTGCCTCCCTCAGGTGGTGCCTTTTCTCTCCCAGCAATATTGCTCCGTGAAATTCTGCCGATGATCAAAACTGTTTGCCATGGCTTTGTCCTTTCACCTCATTGGCCTCATCTTTGAAGTACAAATGCTTTTCTACACGGGTGCTGCGTCCCTGAGCTTTCCTTTGTCTTGGCTCAATCGATGCAGATTCCTGTGCGGAATACGCCATGGACTAGCACAGGTGGGTTCTTGTCAGTATACCGGGCAAAAACGCAGCCAATTCGATTGTCAAGACCCACCTGGCTTGATCAAGGTTCTTTATTCCAGTGAAAACGATTTTTATCCAAATTCTAGAGGAGCACCAGTGTGCCTCTGGGAGCTACACCCGGGCCTGCTGAACAGCGGCTCCGGAGTTTTCCTTTTCTGACTAAAATTCAACACGGAATTTCATGGATCTAAGGAAACCGTGAATTGTGGACGTACCAGATTCTCGCATCTTCATTGTCTAATGGAAGCTGAAGTTTCCCAGTCTGATCCGGCTGCCACTTCATTTCTGGCAATGACCATTCAATTGTGGACGTTCAGCCTTCTTCGGAATTCTCTTATACCGGCATGTTCCCGCGCCACATGAAGACCACTCGGTGGAGGTTTATGTGACTCAGGACAACTCTTTATTTCAGGCGTCTAGAACAAAGGGAATTCACAGAGGTTGATGATCACTTATTAAAGTCCCGTTTCTCTATGATGCCCACTGATGACACTTCTACATCTGAGGGCAAAGAGCTCGTGCAGCATGATATTCTCATTTCAGCCACGCCGCCTGCAGTTCCTTCCTTGCAGAAAAATCTTTCCCAGTGTACTTCTTTAAAATGCTGCAAAATAGTGGGACAGAAGATTTCGGTTTAGCATTAACTTTAAACGGGCATAGATACAGGCATGTGGGCATGTTTAGAGACAGTGTTTCACTGATCTAGGGTAAAGGGTGAAGCGCCTGGGTTCCCGTGATTCACTACTGTATGGCCTCAAGATGATGTGTAGGCACAGCGGCAAATCCATCGGTGGCAATTCCCTCATATTGTCATTGCGATGGGAAGATTCCTTATTCGCTAGGAAATGTTTTACCGTGGAAGACGGGTCACCACAGAGCTGTCTCTTTTGTGTTGAGACAAACTTTGCTGAATTTACCTGCCAGCAGTTGCGTGTCCTCCCTTTCTTTTCAGGCCGATGGAGACGCACGAGTGTAAGGAGAACGGTGATGGTGGCCGTTCGTAAGCCAGGATCATCAGAAACCGCAGAGTAAATTTTAGGAACGTAGACGTAGGACAGCGGAGAAAACTTCACTCAGGGACTTCAGTGAACTCTCCTTACAATGCTGAGGCCTGACACGCCTAGTGCCTGGGGGTAACGCGGCTCCTGCCCTAGGTAGTTTTGTTGAGCGTGCCTCCCTCAGGTGGTGCCTTTTCTCTCCCAGCAATATTGCTCCGTGAAATTCTGCCGATGATCAAAACTGTTTGCCATGGCTTTGTCCTTTCACCTCATTGGCCTCATCTTTGAAGTACAAATGCTTTTCTACACGGGTGCTGCGTCCCTGAGCTTTCCTTTGTCTTGGCTCAATCGATGCAGATTCCTGTGCGGAATACGCCATGGACTAGCACAGGTGGGTTCTTGTCAGTATACCGGGCAAAAACGCAGCCAATTCGATTGTCAAGACCCACCTGGCTTGATCAAGGTTCTTTATTCCAGTGAAAACGATTTTTATCCAAATTCTAGAGGAGCACCAGTGTGCCTCTGGGAGCTACACCCGGGCCTGCTGAACAGCGGCTCCGGAGTTTTCCTTTTCTGACTAAAATTCAACACGGAATTTCATGGATCTAAGGAAACCGTGAATTGTGGACGTACCAGATTCTCGCATCTTCATTGTCTAATGGAAGCTGAAGTTTCCCAGTCTGATCCGGCTGCCACTTCATTTCTGGCAATGACCATTCAATTGTGGACGTTCAGCCTTCTTCGGAATTCTCTTATACCGGCATGTTCCGGTGCCACATGAAGACCACTCGGTGGAGGTTTATGTGACTAAGGACAACTCTTTATTTCAGGCGTCTAGAACAAAGGGAATTCACAGACGTTGATGATCACTTATTAAAGTCCCGTTTCTCTATGATGCCCACTGATGACACTTCTACATCTGAGGGCAAAGAGCTCGTGCAGCATGATATTCTCATTTCAGCCAAGCCGCCTGCAGTTCCTTCCTTGCAGAAAAATCTTTCCCAGTGTACTTCTTTAAAATGCAGCAAAATAGTGGGACAGAAGATTTCGGTTTAGCGTTAACTTTAAACGGGCATAGATACAGGCTTGTGGGCATGTTTAGAGACAGTGTTTCACTGGTCTAGGGTAAAGGGTGAAGCGCCTGGGTTCCCGTGCTTCACTACTGTATGGCCTCAAGATGATGTGTAGGCACAGCGGCAAATCCATCGGTGGCAATTCCCTCATATTGTCATTGCGATGGGAAGATTCCTTATTCGCTAGGAAATGTTTTACCGTGGAAGACGGGTCACCACAGAGCTGTCTCTTTTGTGTTGAGACAAACTTTGCTGAATTTACCTGCCAGCAGTTGCGTGTCCTCCCTTTCTTTTCAGGCCGATGGAGACGCACGAGTGTAAGGAGAACGGTGAATGGTGGCCGATCGTAAGCCAGGATCATCAGAAACCGCAGAGTAAATTTTAGGAACGTAGACGTAGGACAGCGGAGAAAACTTCACTCAGGGACTTCAGTGAACTCTCCTTACAATGCTGAGGCCTGACACGCCTAGTGCCTGGGGGCAACGCGGCTCCTGCCCTAGGTAGTTTTGTTGAGCGTGCCTCCCTCAGGTGGTGCCTTTTCTCTCCCAGCAATATTGCTCCGTGAAATTCTGCCGATGATCAAAACTGTTTGCCATGGCTTTGTCCTTTCACCTCATTGGCCTCATCTTTGAAGTACAAATGCTTTTCTACACGGGTGCTGCGTCCCTGAGCTTTCCTTTGTCTTGGCTCAATCGATGCAGAATCCTGTGCGGAATACGCCATGGACTAGCACAGGTGGGTTCTTGTCAGTATACCGGGCAAAAACGCAGCAAATTCGATTGTCAAGACCCACCTGGCTTGATCAAGGTTCTTTATTCCAGTGAAAACGATTTTTATCCAAATTCTAGAGGAGCACCAGTGTGCCTCTGGGAGCTACACCCGGGCCTGCTGAACAGCGGCTCCGGAGTTTTCATTTTCTGACTAAAATTCAACACGGAATTTCATGGATCTAAGGAAACCGTGAATTGTGGACGTACCAGATTCTCACATCTTCATTGTCTAATGGAAGCTGAAGTTTCCCAGTCTGATCCGGCTGCCACTTCATTTCTGGCAATGACCATTCAATTGTGGACGTTCAGCCTTCTTCGGAATTCTCTAATACCGGCATGTTCCTGCGCCACATGAAGACCACTCGGTGGAGGTTTATGTGACTCAGGACAACTCTTCATTTCAGGCGTCTAGAGCAAAGGGAATTCACAGAGGTTGATGATCACTTATTAAAGTCCCGTTTCTCTATGATGCCCACTGATGACACTTCTACATCTGAGGGCAAAGAGCTCGTGCAGCATGATATTCTCATTTCAGCCACGCCGCCTGCAGTTCCTTCCTTGCAGAAAAATCTTTCCCAGTGTACTTCTTTAAAATGCTGCAAAATAGTGGGACAGAAGATTTCGGTTTAGCGTTAACTTTAAACGGGCATAGATACAGGCATGTGGGCATGTTTAGAGACAGTGTTTCACTGGTCTAGGGTAACGGGTGAAGCGCCTGGGTTCCCGTGCTTCACTACTGTATGGCCTCAAGATGATGTGTAGGCACAGCGGCAAATCCATCGGTGGCAATTCCCTCATATTGTCATTGCGATGGGAAGATTCCTTATTCGCTAGGAAATGTTTTACCGTGGAAGACGGGTCACCACAGAGCTGTCTCTTTTGTGTTGAGACAAACTTTGCTGAATTTACCTGCAAGCAGTTGCATGTCCTCCCTTTCTTTTAAGGCCGATGGAGACGCACGAGTGTAAGGAGAACGGTGAATGGTGGCCGTTCGTAAGCCAGGATCATCAGAAACCGCAGAGTAAATTTTAGGAACGTAGACGTAGGACAGCGGAGAAAACTTCACTCAGGGACTTCAGTGAACTCTCCTTACAATGCTGAGGCCTGACACGCCTAGTGCCTGAGGGCAACGCGGCTCCTGCCCTAGGTAGTTTTGTTGAGCGTGCCTCCCTCAGGTGGTGCCTTTTCTCTCCCTGCAATATTGCTCCGTGAAATTCTGCCGATGATCAAAACTGTTTGCCATGGCTTTGTCCTTTCACCTCATTGGCCTCATCTTTGAAGTACAAATGCTTTTCTACACGGGTGCTGCGTCCCTGAGCTTTCCTTTGTCTTGGCTCAATCGATGCAGATTCCTGTGCGGAATACGCCATGGACTAGCACAGGTGGGTTCTTGTCAGTATACCGGGCAAAAACGCAGCCAATTCGATTGTCAAGACCCACCTGGCTTGATCAAGGTTCTTTATTCCAGTGAAAACGATTTTTATCCAAATTCTAGAGGAGCACCAGTGTGCCTCTGGGAGCTACACCCGGGCCTGCTGAACAGCGGCTCCGGAGTTTTCCTTTTCTGACTAAAATTCAACACGGAATTTCATGGATCTAAGGAAACCGTGAATTGTGGACGTACCAGATTCTCACATCTTCATTGTCTAATGGAAGCTGAAGTTTCCCAGTCTGATCCGGCTGCCACTTCATTTCTGGCAATGACCATTCAATTGTGGACGTTCAGCCTTCTTTGGAATTCTCTAATACCGGCATGTTCCTGCGCCACATGAAGACCACTCGGTGGAGGTTTATGTGACTCAGGACAACTCTTCATTTCAGGCGTCTAGAGCAAAGGGAATTCACAGAGGTTGATGATCACTTATTAAAGTCCCGTTTCTCTATGATGCCCACTGATGACACTTCTACATCTGAGGGCAAAGAGCTCGTGCAGCATGATATTCTCATTTCAGCCACGCCGCCTGCAGTTCCTTCCTTGCAGAAAAATCTTTCCCAGTGTACTTCTTTAAAATGCTGCAAAATAGTGGGACAGAAGATTTCGGTTTAGCGTTAACTTTAAACGGGCATAGATACAGGCATGTGGGCATGTTTAGAGACAGTGTTTCACTGGTCTAGGGTAACGGGTGAAGCGCCTGGGTTCCCGTGCTTCACTACTGTATGGCCTCAAGATGATGTGTAGGCACAGCGGCAAATCCATCGGTGGCAATTCCCTCATATTGTCATTGCGATGGGAAGATTCCTTATTCGCTAGGAAATGTTTTACCGTGGAAGACGGGTCACCACAGAGCTGTCTCTTTTGTGTTGAGACAAACTTTGCTGAATTTACCTGCAAGCAGTTGCATGTCCTCCCTTTCTTTTAAGGCCGATGGAGACGCACGAGTGTAAGGAGAACGGTGAATGGTGGCCGTTCGTAAGCCAGGATCATCAGAAACCGCAGAGTAAATTTTAGGAACGTAGACGTAGGACAGCGGAGAAAACTTCACTCAGGGACTTCAGTGAACTCTCCTTACAATGCTGAGGCCTGACACGCCTAGTGCCTGAGGGCAACGCGGCTCCTGCCCTAGGTAGTTTTGTTGAGCGTGCCTCCCTCAGGTGGTGCCTTTTCTCTCCCTGCAATATTGCTCCGTGAAATTTCGCCGATGATCAAAACTGTTTGCCATGGCTTTGTCCTTTCACCTCATTGGCCTCATCTTTGAAGTACAAATGCTTTTCTACACGGGTGCTGCGTCCCTGAGCTTTCCTTTGTCTTGGCTCAATCGATGCAGATTCCTGTGCGGAATACGCCATGGACTAGCACAGGTGGGTTCTTGTCAGTATACCGGGCAAAAACGCAGCCAATTCGATTGTCAAGACCCACCTGGCTTGATCAAGGTTCTTTATTCCAGTGAAAACGATTTTTATCCAAATTCTAGAGGAGCACCAGTGTGCCTCTGGGAGCTACACCCGGGCCTGCTGAACAGCGGCTCCGGAGTTTTCCTTTTCTGACTAAAATTCAACACGGAATTTCATGGATCTAAGGAAACCGTGAATTGTGGACGTACCAGATTCTCACATCTTCATTGTCTAATGGAAGCTGAAGTTTCCCAGTCTGATCCGGCTGCCACTTCATTTCTGGCAATGACCATTCAATTGTGGACGTTCAGCCTTCTTCGGAATTCTCTTATACCGGCATGTTCCCGCGCCACAGGAAGACCACTCGGTGGAAGTTTATGTGACTCAGGACAACTCTTTATTTCAGGCGTCTAGAGCAAAGGGAATTCACAGAGGTTGATGATCACTTATTAAAGTCCCGTTTCTCTATGATGCCCACTGATGACACTTCTACATCTGAGGGCAAAGAGCTCGTGCAGCATGATATTCTCATTTCAGCCACGCCGCCTGCAGTTCCTTCCTTGCAGAAAAATCTTTCCC
Organism: Tenrec ecaudatus; assembly: GCF_050624435.1. NCBI lineage: Eukaryota > Metazoa > Chordata > Mammalia > Afrosoricida > Tenrecidae > Tenrec > Tenrec ecaudatus. The sequence goes on from NW_027459013.1 coordinate 189,042, forward strand.
AGTGTACTTCTTTAAAATGCTGCAAAATAGTGGGACAGAAGATTTCGGTTTAGCGTTAACTTTAAACGGGCATAGATACAGGCATGTGGGCATGTTTAGAGACAGTGTTTCACTGGTCTAGGGTAACGGGTGAAGCGCCTGGGTTCCCGTGCTTCACTACTGTATGGCCTCAAGATGATGTGTAGGCACAGCGGCAAATCCATCGGTGGCAATTCCCTCATATTGTCATTGCGATGGGAAGATTCCTTATTCGCTAGGAAATGTTTTACCGTGGAAGACGGGTCACCACAGAGCTGTCTCTTTTGTGTTGAGACAAACTTTGCTGAATTTACCAGCCAGCAGTTGCATGTCCTCCCTTTCTTTTAAGGCCGATGGAGACGCACGAGTGTAAGGAGAACGGTGAATGGTGGCCGTTCGTAAGCCAGGATCATCAGAAACCGCAGAGTAAATTTTAGGAACGTAGACGTAGGACAGCGGAGAAAACTTCACTCAGGGACTTCAGTGAACTCTCCTTACAATGCTGAGGCCTGACACGCCTAGTGCCTGAGGGCAACGCGGCTCCTGCCCTAGGTAGTTTTGTTGAGCGTGCCTCCCTCAGGTGGTGCCTTTTCTCTCCCAGCAATATTGCTCCGTGAAATTCTGCCGATGATCAAAACTGTTTGCCATGGCTTTGTCCTTTCACCTCATTGGCCTCATCTTTGAAGTACAAATGCTTTTCTACACGGGTGCTGCGTCCCTGAGCTTTCCTTTGTCTTGGCTCAATCGATGCAGATTCCTGTGCTGAATACGCCATGGACTAGCACAGGTGGGTTCTTGTCAGTATACCGGGCAAAAACGCAGCAAATTCGATTGTCAAGACCCACCTGGCTTGATCAAGGTTCTTTATTCCAGTGAAAACGATTTTTATCCAAATTCTAGAGGAGCACCAGTGTGCCTCTGGGAGCTACACCCGGGCCTGCTGAACAGCGGCTCCGGAGTTTTCCTTTTCTGACTAAAATTCAACACGGAATTTCATGGATCTAAGGAAACCGTGAATTGTGGACGTACCAGATTCTCGCATCTTCATTGTCTAATGGAAGCTGAAGTTTCCCAGTCTGATCCGGCTACCACTTCATTTCTGGCAATGACCATTCAATTGTGGACGTTCAGCCTTCTTCGGAATTCTCTTATACCGGCATGTTCCCGCGCCACATGAAGACCACTCGGTGGAGGTTTATGTGACTCAGGACAACTCTTTATTTCAGGCGTCTAGAACAAAGGGAATTCACAGACGTTGATGATCACTTATTAAAGTCCCGTTTCTCTATGATGCCCACTGATGACACTTCTACATCTGAGGGCAAAGAGCTCGTGCAGCATGATATTCTCATTTCAGCCACGCCACCTGCAGTTCCTTCCTTGCAGAAAAATCTTTCCCAGTGTACTTCTTTAAAATGCAGCAAAATAGTGGGACAGAAGATTTCGGTTTAGCGTTAACTTTAAACGGGCATAGATACAGGCATGTGGGCATGTTTAGAGACAGTGTTTCACTGGTCTAGGGTAAAGGGTGAAGCGCCTGGGTTCCCGTGCTTCACTACTGTATGGCCTCAAGATGATGTGTAGGCACAGCGGCAAATCCATCGGTGGCAATTCCCTCATATTGTCATTGCGATGGGAAGATTCCTTATTCGCTAGGAAATGTTTTACCGTGGAAGACGGGTCACCACAGAGCTGTCTCTTTTGTGTTGAGACAAACTTTGCTGAATTTACCTGCCAGCAGTTGCATGTCCTCCCTTTCTTTTAAGGCCGATGGAGACGCACGAGTGTAAGGAGAACGTGAATGGTGGCCGTTCGTAAGCCAGGATCATCAGAAACCGCAGAGTAAATTTTAGGAACGTAGACGTAGGACAGCGGAGAAAACTTCACTCAGGGACTTCAGTGAACTCTCCTTACAATGCTGAGGCCTGGCACGCCTAGTGCCTGGGGGCAACGCGGCTCCTGCCCTAGGTAGTTTTGTTGAGCGTGCCTCCCTCAGGTGGTGCCTTTTCTCTCCCAGCAATATTGCTCCGTGAAATTCTGCCGATGATCAAAACTGTTTGCCATGGCTTTGTCCTTTCACCTCATTGGCCTCATCTTTGAAGTACAAATGCTTTTCTACACGGGTGCTGCGTCCCTGAGCTTTCCTTTGTCTTGGCTCAATCGATGCAGATTCCTGTGCGGAATACGCCATGGACTAGCACAGGTGGGTTCTTGTCAGTACACCGGGCAAAAACGCAGCCAATTCGATTGTCAAGACCCACCTGGCTTGATCAAGGTTCTTTATTCCAGTGAAAACGATTTTTATCCAAATTCTAGAGGAGCACCAGTGTGCCTCTGGGAGCTACACCCGGGCCTGCTGAACAGCGGCTCCGGAGTTTTCCTTTTCTGACTAAAATTCAACACGGAATTTCATGGATCTAAGGAAACCGTGAATTGTGGACGTACCAGATTCTCACATCTTCATTGTCTAATGGAAGCTGAAGTTTCCCAGTCTGATCCGGCTGCCACTTCATTTCTGGCAATGACCATTCAATTGTGGACGTTCAGCCTTCTTCGGAATTCTCTTATACCGGCATGTTCCCGCGCCACATGAAGACCACTCGGTGGAGGTTTATGTGACTCAGGACAACTCTTTATTTCAGGCGTCTAGAACAAAGGGAATTCACAGACGTTGATGATCACTTATTAAAGTCCCGTTTCTCTATGATGCCCACTGATGACACTTCTACATCTGAGGGCAAAGAGCTCGTGCAGCATGATATTCTCATTTCAGCCACGCCGCCTGCAGTTCCTTCCTTGCAGAAAAATCTTTCCCAGTGTACTTCTTTAAAATGCTGCAAAATAGTGGGACAGAAGATTTCGGTTTAGCATTAACTTTAAACGGGCATAGATACAGGCATGTGGGCATGTTTAGAGACAGTGTTTCACTGATCTAGGGTAAAGGGTGAAGCGCCTGGGTTCCCGTGATTCACTACTGTATGGCCTCAAGATGATGTGTAGGCACAGCGGCAAATCCATCGGTGGCAATTCCCTCATATTGTCATTGCGATGGGAAGATTCCTTATTCGCTAGGAAATGTTTTACCGTGGAAGACGGGTCACCACAGAGCTGTCTCTTTTGTGTTGAGACAAACTTTGCTGAATTTACCTGCCAGCAGTTGCGTGTCCTCCCTTTCTTTTCAGGCCGATGGAGACGCACGAGTGTAAGGAGAACGGTGATGGTGGCCGTTCGTAAGCCAGGATCATCAGAAACCGCAGAGTAAATTTTAGGAACGTAGACGTAGGACAGCGGAGAAAACTTCACTCAGGGACTTCAGTGAACTCTCCTTACAATGCTGAGGCCTGACACGCCTAGTGCCTGGGGGTAACGCGGCTCCTGCCCTAGGTAGTTTTGTTGAGCGTGCCTCCCTCAGGTGGTGCCTTTTCTCTCCCAGCAATATTGCTCCGTGAAATTCTGCCGATGATCAAAACTGTTTGCCATGGCTTTGTCCTTTCACCTCATTGGCCTCATCTTTGAAGTACAAATGCTTTTCTACACGGGTGCTCCGTCCCTGAGCTTTCCTTTGTCTTGGCTCAATCGATGCAGATTCCTGTGCGGAATACGCCATGGACTAGCACAGGTGGGTTCTTGTCAGTATACCGGGCAAAAACGCAGCCAATTCGATTGTCAAGACCCACCTGGCTTGATCAAGTTTCTTTATTCCAGTGAAAACGATTTTTATCCAAATTCTAGAGGAGCACCAGTGTGCCTCTGGGAGCTACACCCGGGCCTGCTGAACAGCGGCTCCGGAGTTTTCCTTTTCTGACTAAAATTCAACACGGAATTTCATGGATCTAAGGAAACCGTGAATTGTGGACGTACCAGATTCTCGCATCTTCATTGTCTAATGGAAGCTGAAGTTTCCCAGTCTGATCCGGCTGCCACTTCATTTCTGGCAATGACCATTCAATTGTGGACGTTCAGCCTTCTTCGGAATTCTCTTATACCGGCATGTTCCCGCGCCACATGAAGACCACTCGGTGGAGGTTTATGTGACTCAGGACAACTCTTTATTTCAGGCGTCTAGAGCAAAGGGAATTCACAGAGGTTGATGATCACTTATTAAAGTCCCGTTTCTCTATGATGCCCACTGATGACACTTCTACATCTGAGGGCAAAGAGCTCGTGCAGCATAATATTCTCATTTCAGCCACGCCGCTTGCAGTTCCTTCCTTGCAGAAAAATCTTTCCCAGTGTACTTCTTTAAAATGCTGCAAAATAGTGGGACAGAAGATTTCGGTTTAGCGTTAACTTTAAACGGGCATAGATACAGGCATGTGGGCATGTTTAGAGACAGTGTTTCACTGGTCTAGGGTAACGGGTGAAGCGCCTGGGTTCCCGTGCTTCACTACTGTATGGCCTCAAGATGATGTGTAGGCACAGCGGCAAATCCATCGGTGGCAATTCCCTCATATTGTCATTGCGATGGGAAGATTCCTTATTCGCTAGGAAATGTTTTACCGTGGAAGACGGGTCACCACAGAGCTGTCTCTTTTGTGTTGAGACAAACTTTGCTGAATTTACCTGCAAGCAGTTGCGTGTCCTCCCTTTCTTTTAAGGCCGATGGAGACGCACGAGTGTAAGGAGAACGGTGAATGGTGGCCGTTCGTAAGCCAGGATCATCAGAAACCGCAGAGTAAATTTTAGGAACGTAGACGTAGGACAGCGGAGAAAACTTCACTCAGGGACTTCAGTGAACTCTCCTTACAATGCTGAGGCCTGACACGCCTAGTGCCTGAGGGCAACGCGGCTCCTGCCCTAGGTAGTTTTGTTGAGCGTGCCTCCCTCAGGTGGTGCCTTTTCTCTCCCTGCAATATTGCTCCGTGAAATTCTGCCGATGATCAAAACTGTTTGCCATGGCTTTGTCCTTTCACCTCATTGGCCTCATCTTTGAAGTACAAATGCTTTTCTACACGGGTGCTGCGTCCCTGAGCTTTCCTTTGTCTTGGCTCAATCGATGCAGATTCCTGTGCTGAATACGCCATGGACTAGCACAGGTGGGTTCTTGTCAGTATACCGGGCAAAAACGCAGCAAATTCGATTGTCAAGACCCACCTGGCTTGATCAAGGTTCTTTATTCCAGTGAAAACGATTTTTATCCAAATTCTAGAGGAGCACCAGTGTGCCTCTGGGAGCTACACCCGGGCCTGCTGAACAGCGGCTCCGGAGTTTTCCTTTTCTGACTAAAATTCAACACGGAATTTCATGGATCTAAGGAAACCGTGAATTGTGGACGTACCAGATTCTCGCATCTTCATTGTCTAATGGAAGCTGAAGTTTCCCAGTCTGATCCGGCTGCCACTTCATTTCTGGCAATGACCATTCAATTGTGGACGTTCAGCCTTCTTCGGAATTCTCTTATACCGGCATGTTCCCGCGCCACATGAAGACCACTCGGTGGAGGTTTATGTGACTCAGGACAACTCTTTATTTCAGGCGTCTAGAGCAAAGGGAATTCACAGAGGTTGATGATCACTTATTAAAGTCCCGTTTCTCTATGATGCCCACTGATGACACTTCTACATCTGAGGGCAAAGAGCTCGTGCAGCATGATATTCTCATTTCAGCCACGCCGCCTGCAGTTCCTTCCTTGCAGAAAAATCTTTCCCAGTGTACTTCTTTAAAATGCTGCAAAATAGTGGGACAGATTTTCGGTTTAGCATTAACTTTAAACGGGCATAGATACAGGCATGTGGGCATGTTTAGAGACAGTGTTTCACTGATCTAGGGTAAAGGGTGAAGCGCCTGGGTTCCCGTGATTCACTACTGTATGGCCTCAAGATGATGTGTAGGCACAGCGGCAAATCCATCGGTGGCAATTCCCTCATATTGTCATTGCGATGGGAAGATTCCTTATTCGCTAGGAAATGTTTTACCGTGGAAGACGGGTCACCACAGAGCTGTCTCTTTTGTGTTGAGACAAACTTTGCTGAATTTACCTGCCAGCAGTTGCGTGTCCTCCCTTTCTTTTCAGGGCGATGGAGACGCACGAGTGTAAGGAGAACGGTGAATGGTGGCCGTTCGTAAGCCAGGATCATCAGAAACCGCAGAGTAAATTTTAGGAACGTAGACGTAGGACAGCGGAGAAAACTTCACTCAGGGACTTCAGTGAACTCTCCTTACAATGCTGAGGCCTGACACGCCTAGTGCCTGGGGGTAACGCGGCTCCTGCCCTAGGTAGTTTTGTTGAGCGTGCCTCCCTCAGGTGGTGCCTTTTCTCTCCCAGCAATATTGCTCCGTGAAATTCTGCCGATGATCAAAACTGTTTGCCATGGCTTTGTCCTTTCACCTCATTGGCCTCATCTTTGAAGTACAAATGCTTTTCTACACGGGTGCTGCGTCCCTGAGCTTTCCTTTGTCTTGGCTCAATCCATGCAGATTCCTGTGCGGAATACGCCATGGACTAGCACAGGTGGGTTCTTGTCAGTATACCGGGCAAAAACGCAGCCAATTCGATTGTCAAGACCCACCTGGCTTGATCAAGGTTCTTTATTCCAGTGAAAACGATTTTTATCCAAATTCTAGAGGAGCACCAGTGTGCCTCTGGGAGCTACACCCGGGCCTGCTGAACAGCGGCTCCGGAGTTTTCCTTTTCTGACTAAAATTCAACACGGAATTTCATGGATCTAAGGAAACCGTGAATTGTGGACGTACCAGATTCTCACATCTTCATTGTCTATTGGAAGCTGAAGTTTCCCAGTCTGATCCGGCTGCCACTTCATTTCTGGCAATGACCATTCAATTGTGGACGTTCAGCCTTCTTCGGAATTCTCTTATACCGGCATGTTCCCGCGCCACATGAAGACCACTCGGTGGAGGTTTATGTGACTCAGGACAACTCTTTATTTCAGGCGTCTAGAACAAAGGGAATTCACAGACGTTGATGATCACTTATTAAAGTCCCGTTTCTCTATGATGCCCACTGATGACACTTCTACATCTGAGGGCAAAGAGCTCGTGCAGCATGATATTCTCATTTCAGCCACGCCGCCTGCAGTTCCTTCCTTGCAGAAAAATCTTTCCCAGTGTACTTCTTTAAAATGCTGCAAAATAGTGGGACAGAAGATTTCGGTTTAGCATTAACTTTAAACGGGCATAGATACAGGCATGTGGGCATGTTTAGAGACAGTGTTTCACTGATCTAGGGTAAAGGGTGAAGCGCCTGGGTTCCCGTGATTCACTACTGTATGGCCTCAAGATGATGTGTAGGCACAGCGGCAAATCCATCGGTGGCAATTCCCTCATATTGTCATTGCGATGGGAAGATTCCTTATTCGCTAGGAAATGTTTTACCGTGGAAGACGGGTCACCACAGAGCTGTCTCTTTTGTGTTGAGACAAACTTTGCTGAATTTACCTGCCAGCAGTTGCGTGTCCTCCCTTTCTTTTCAGGCCGATGGAGACGCACGAGTGTAAGGAGAACGGTGATGGTGGCCGTTCGTAAGCCAGGATCATCAGAAACCGCAGAGTAAATTTTAGGAACGTAGACGTAGGACAGCGGAGAAAACTTCACTCAGGGACTTCAGTGAACTCTCCTTACAATGCTGAGGCCTGACACGCCTAGTGCCTGGGGGTAACGCGGCTCCTGCCCTAGGTAGTTTTGTTGAGCGTGCCTCCCTCAGGTGGTGCCTTTTCTCTCCCAGCAATATTGCTCCGTGAAATTCTGCCGATGATCAAAACTGTTTGCCATGGCTTTGTCCTTTCACCTCATTGGCCTCATCTTTGAAGTACAAATGCTTTTCTACACGGGTGCTCCGTCCCTGAGCTTTCCTTTGTCTTGGCTCAATCGATGCAGATTCCTGTGCTGAATACGCCATGGACTAGCACAGGTGGGTTCTTGTCAGTATACCGGGCAAAAACGCAGCCAATTCGATTGTCAAGACCCACCTGGCTTGATCAAGTTTCTTTATTCCAGTGAAAACGATTTTTATCCAAATTCTAGAGGAGCACCAGTGTGCCTCTGGGAGCTACACCCGGGCCTGCTGAACAGCGGCTCCGGAGTTTTCCTTTTCTGACTAAAATTCAACACGGAATTTCATGGATCTAAGGAAACCGTGAATTGTGGACGTACCAGATTCTCGCATCTTCATTGTCTAATGGAAGCTGAAGTTTCCCAGTCTGATCCGGCTGCCACTTCATTTCTGGCAATGACCATTCAATTGTGGACGTTCAGCCTTCTTCGGAATTCTCTTATACCGGCATGTTCCCGCGCCACATGAAGACCACTCGGTGGAGGTTTATGTGACTCAGGACAACTCTTTATTTCAGGCGTCTAGAACAAAGGGAATTCACAGACGTTGATGATCACTTATTAAAGTCCCGTTTCTCTATGATGCCCACTGATGACACTTCTACATCAGGGCAAAGAGCTCGTGCAGCATGATATTCTCATTTCAGCCACGCCGCCTGCAGTTCCTTCCTTTCAGAAAAATCTTTCCCAGTGTACTTCTTTAAAATGCAGCAAAATAGTGGGACAGAAGATTTCGGTTTAGCGTTAACTTTAAACGGGCATAGATACAGGCATGTGGGCATGTTTAGAGACAGTGTTTCACTGGTCTAGGGTAAAGGGTGAAGCGCCTGGGTTCCCGTGATTCACTACTGTATGGCCTCAAGATGATGTGTAGGCACAGCGGCAAATCCATCGGTGGCAATTCCCTCATATTGTCATTGCGATGGGAAGATTCCTTATTCGCTAGGAAATGTTTTACCGTGGAAGACGGGTCACCACAGAGCTGTCTCTTTTGTGTTGAGACAAACTTTGCTGAATTTACCTGCCAGCAGTTGCGTGTCCTCCCTTTCTTTTCAGGCCGATGGAGAAGCACGAGTGTAAGGAGAACGATGAATGGTGGCCGTTCGTAAGCCAGGATCATCAGAAACCGCAGAGTAAATTTTAGGAACGTAGACGTAGGACAGCGGAGAAAACTTCACTCAGGGAGTTCAGTGAACTCTCCTTACAATGCTGAGGCCTGACACGCCTAGTGCCTGGGGGCAACGCGGCTCCTGCCCTAGGTAGTTTTGTTGAGCGTGCCTCCCTCAGGTGGTGCCTTTTCTCTCCCAGCAATATTGCTCCGTGAAATTCTGCCGATGATCAAAACTGTTTGCCATGGCTTTGTCCTTTCACCTCATTGGCCTCATCTTTGAAGTACAAATGCTTTTCTACACGGGTGCTGCGTCCCTGAGCTTTCCTTTGTCTTGGCTCAATCGATGCAGATTCCTGTGCGGAATACGCCATGGACTAGCACAGGTGGGTTCTTGTCAGTATACCGGGCAAAAACGCAGCCAATTCGATTGTCAAGACCCACCTGGCTTGATCAAGGTTCTTTATTCCAGTGAAAACGATTTTTATCCAAATTCTAGAGGAGCACCAGTGTGCCTCTGGGAGCTACACCCGGGCCTGCTGAACAGCGGCTCCGGAGTTTTCCTTTTCTGACTAAAATTCAACACGGAATTTCATGGATCTAAGGAAACCGTGAATTGTGGACGTACCAGATTCTCACATCTTCATTGTCTAATGGAAGCTGAAGTTTCCCAGTCTGATCCGGCTGCCACTTCATTTCTGGCAATGACCATTCAATTGTGGACGTTCAGCCTTCTTCGGAATTCTCTTATACCGGCATGTTCCCGCGCCACATGAAGACCACTCGGTGGAGGTTTATGTGACTCAGGACAACTCTTTATTTCAGGCGTCTAGAACAAAGGGAATTCACAGACGTTGATGATCACTTATTAAAGTCCCGTTTCTCTATGATGCCCACTGATGACACTTCTACATCTGAGGGCAAAGAGCTCGTGCAGCATGATATTCTCATTTCAGCCATGCCGCCTGCAGTTCCTTCCTTGCAGAAAAATCTTTCCCAGTGTACTTCTTTAAAATGCTGCAAAATAGTGGGACAGAAGATTTCGGTTTAGCGTTAACTTTAAACGGGCATAGATACAGGCATGTGGGCATGTTTAGAGACAGTGTTTCACTGGTCTAGGGTAACGGGTGAAGCGCCTGGGTTCCCGTGCTTCACTACTGTATGGCCTCAAGATGATGTGTAGGCACAGCGGCAAATCCATCGGTGGCAATTCCCTCATATTGTCATTGCGATGGGAAGATTCCTTATTCGCTAGGAAATGTTTTACCGTGGAAGACGGGTCACCACAGAGCTGTCTCTTTTGTGTTGAGACAAACTTTGCTGAATTTACCTGCCAGCAGTTGCGTGTCCTCCCTTTCTTTTCAGGCCGATGGAGAAGCACGAGTGTAAGGAGAACGGTGAATGGTGGCCGTTCATAAGCCAGGATCATCAGAAACCGCAGAGTAAATTTTAGGAACGTAGACGTAGGACAGCGGAGAAAACTTCACTCAGGGACTTCAGTGTACTCTCCTTACAATGCTGAGGCCTGACACGCCTAGTGCCTGAGGGCAACGCGGCTCCTGCCCTAGGTAGTTTTGTTGAGCGTGCCTCCCTCAGGTGGTGCCTTTTCTCTCCCAGCAATATTGCTCCGTGAAATTCTGCCGATGATCAAAACTGTTTGCCATGGCTTTGTCCTTTCACCTCATTGGCCTCATCTTTGAAGTACAAATGCTTTTCTACACGGGTGCTGCGTCCCTGAGCTTTCCTTTGTCTTGGCTCAATCGATGCAGATTCCTGTGCGGAATACGCCATGGACTAGCACAGGTGGGTTCTTGTCAGTATACCGGGCAAAAACGCAGCAAATTCGATTGTCAAGACCCACCTGGCTTGATCAAGGTTCTTTATTCCAGTGAAAACGATTTTTATCCAAATTCTAGAGGAGCACCAGTGTGCCTCTGGGAGCTACACCCGGGCCTGCTGAACAGCGGCTCCGGAGTTTTCCTTTTCTGACTAAAATTCAACACGGAATTTCATGGATCTAAGGAAACCGTGAATTGTGGACGTACCAGATTCTCGCATCTTCATTGTCTAATGGAAGCTGAAGTTTCCCAGTCTGATCCGGCTGCCACTTCATTTCTGGCAATGACCATTCAATTGTGGACGTTCAGCCTTCTTCGGAATTCTCTTATACCGGCATGTTCCCGCGCCACAGGAAGACCACTCGGTGGAAGTTTATGTGACTCAGGACAACTCTTTATTTCAGGTGTCTAGAACAAATGGAATTCACAGAGGTTGATGATCACTTATTAAAGTCCCGTTTCTCTATGATGCCCACTGATGACACTTCTACATCTGAGGGCAAAGAGCTCGTGCAGCATGATATTCTCATTTCAGCCACGCCGCCTGCAGTTCCTTCCTTGCAGAAAAATCTTTCCCAGTGTACTTCTTTAAAATGCTGCAAAATAGTGGGACAGAAGATTTCGGTTTAGCGTTAACTTTAAACGGGCATAGATACAGGCATGTGGGCATGTTTAGAGACAGTGTTTCACTGGTCTAGGGTAAAGGGTGAAGCGCCTGGGTTCCCGTGTTTCACTACTGTATGGCCTCAAGATGATGTGTAGGCACAGCGGCAAATCCATCGGTGGCAATTCCCTCATATTGTCATTGCGATGGGAAGATTCCTTATTCGCTAGGAAATATTTTACCGTGGAAGACGGGTCACCACAGAGCTGTCTCTTTTGTGTTGAGACAAACTTTGCTGAATTTACCTGCCAGCAGTTGCGTGTCCTCCCTTTCTTTTCAGGCCGATGGAGACGCACGAGTGTAAGGAGAACGGTGAATGGTGGCCGTTCGTAAGCCAGGATCATCAGAAACCGCAGAGTAAATTTTAGGAACGTAGACGTAGGACAGCGGAGAAAACTTCACTCAGGGACTTCAGTGAACTCTCCTTACAATGCTGAGGCCTGACACGCCTAGTGCCTGGGGGTAACGCGGCTCCTGCCCTAGGTAGTTTTGTTGAGCGTGCCTCCCTCAGGTGGTGCCTTTTCTCTCCCAGCAATATTGCTCCGTGAAATTCTGCCGATGATCAAAACTGTTTGCCATGGCTTTGTCCTTTCACCTCATTGGCCTCATCTTTGAAGTACAAATGCTTTTCTACACGGGTGCTGCGTCCCTGAGCTTTCCTTTGTCTTGGCTCAATCGATGCAGATTCCTGTGCGGAATACGCCATGGACTAGCACAGGTGGGTTCTTGTCAGTATACCGGGCAAAAACGCAGCCAATTCGATTGTCAAGACCCACCTGGCTTGATCAAGGTTCTTTATTCCAGTGAAAACGATTTTTATCCAAATTCTAGAGGAGCACCAGTGTGCCTCTGGGAGCTACACCTGGGCCTGCTGAACAGCGGCTCCGGAGTTTTCCTTTTCTGACTAAAATTCAACACGGAATTTCATGGATCTAAGGAAACCGTGAATTGTGGACGTACCAGATTCTCGCATCTTCATTGTCTAATGGAAGCTGAAGTTTCCCAGTCTGATCCGGCTGCCACTTCATTTCTGGCAATGACCATTCAATTGTGGACGTTCAGCCTTCTTCGGAATTCTCTTATACCGGCATGTTCCCGCGCCACATGAAGACCACTCGGTGGAGGTTTATGTGACTCAGGACAACTCTTTATTTCAGGCGTCTAGAACAAAGGGAATTCACAGACGTTGATGATCACTTACTAAAGTCCCGTTTCTCTATGATGCCCACTGATGACACTTCTACATCTGAGGGCAAAGAGCTCGTGCAGCATGATATTCTCATTTCAGCCACGCCGCCTGCAGTTCCTTCCTTGCAGAAAAATCTTTCCCAGTGTACTCCTTTAAAATGCTGCAAAATAGTGGGACAGAAGATTTCGGTTCAGCGTTAACTTTAAACGGGCATAGATACAGGCATGTGGGCATGTTTAGAGACAGTGTTTCACTGGTCTAGGCTAAAGGGTGAAGCGCCTGGGTTCCCGTGCTTCACTACTGTATGGCCTCAAGATGATGTGTAGGCACAGCGGCAAATCCATCGGTGGCAATTCCCTCATATTGTCATTGCGATGGGAAGATTCCTTATTCGCTAGGAAATGTTTTACCGTGGAAGACGGGTCACCACAGAGCTGTCTCTTTTGTGTTGAGACAAACTTTGCTGAATTTACCTGCCAGCAGTTGCGTGTCCTCCCTTTCTTTTCAGGCCGATGGAGACGCACGAGTGTAAGGAGAACGGTGAATGGTGGCCGTTCGTAAGCCAGGATCATCAGAAACCGCAGAGTAAATTTTAGGAACGTAGACGTAGGACAGCGGAGAAAACTTCACTCAGGGACTTCAGTGAACTCTCCTTACAATGCTGAGGCCTGACACGCCTAGTGCCTGGGGGCAACGCGGCTCCTGCCCTAGGTAGTTTTGTTGAGCGTGCCTCCCTCAGGTGGTGCCTTTTCTCTCCCAGCAATATTGCTCCGTGAAATTCTGCCGATGATCAAAACTGTTTGCCATGGCTTTGTCCTTTCACCTCATTGGCCTCATCTTTGAAGTACAAATGCTTTTCTACACGGGTGCTGCGTCCCTGAGCTTTCCTTTGTCTTGGCTCAATCGATGCAGATTCCTGTGCTGAATACGCCATGGACTAGCACAGGTGGGTTCTTGTCAGTATACCGGGCAAAAACGCAGCCAATTCGATTGTCAAGACCCACCTGGCTTGATCAAGGTTCTTTATTCCAGTGAAAACGATTTTTATCCAAATTCTAGAGGAGCACCAGTGTGCCTCTGGGAGCTACACCCGGGCCTGCTGAACAGCGGCTCCGGAGTTTTCCTTTTCTGACTAAAATTCAACACGGAATTTCATGGATCTAAGGAAACCGTGAATTGTGGACGTACCAGATTCTCACATCTTCATTGTCTAATGTAAGCTGAAGTTTCCCAGTCTGATCCGGCTGCCACTTCATTTCTGGCAATGACCATTCAATTGTGGACTTTCAGCCTTCTTCGGAATTCTCTTATACCGGCATGTTCCCGCGCCACATGAAGACCACTCGGTGGAGGTTTATGTGACTCAGGACAACTCTTTATTTCAGGCGTCTAGAGCAAAGGGAATTCACAGAGGTTGATGATCACTTATTAAAGTCCCGTTTCTCGATGATGCCCACTGATGACACTTCTACATCTGAGGGCAAAGAGCTCGTGCAGCATGATATTCTCATTTCAGCCACGCCGCCTGCAGTTCCTTCCTTGCAGAAAAATCTTTCCCAGTGTACTCCTTTAAAATGCTGCAAAATAGTGGGACAGAAGATTTCGGTTCAGCGTTAACTTTAAACGGGCATAGATACAGGCATGTGGGCATGTTTAGAGACAGTGTTTCACTGGTCTAGGCTAAAGGGTGAAGCGCCTGGGTTCCCGTGCTTCACTACTGTATGGCCTCAAGATGATGTGTAGGCACAGCGGCAAATCCATCGGTGGCAATTCCCTCATATTGTCATTGCGATGGGAAGATTCCTTATTCGCTAGGAAATGTTTTACCGTGGAAGACGGGTCACCACAGAGCTGTCTCTTTTGTGTTGAGACAAACTTTGCTGAATTTACCTGCCAGCAGTTGCGTGTCCTCCCTTTCTTTTCAGGCCGATGGAGACGCACGAGTGTAAGGAGAACGGTGAATGGTGGCCGTTCGTAAGCCAGGATCATCAGAAACCGCAGAGTAAATTTTAGGAACGTAGACGTAGGACAGCGGAGAAAACTTCACTCAGGGACTTCAGTGAACTCTCCTTACAATGCTGAGGCCTGACACGCCTAGTGCCTGGGGGCAACGCGGCTCCTGCCCTAGGTAGTTTTGTTGAGCGTGCCTCCCTCAGGTGGTGCCTTTTCTCTCCCAGCAATATTGCTCCGTGAAATTCTGCCGATGATCAAAACTGTTTGCCATGGCTTTGTCCTTTCACCTCATTGGCCTCATCTTTGAAGTACAAATGCTTTTCTACACGGGTGCTGCGTCCCTGAGCTTTCCTTTGTCTTGGCTCAATCGATGCAGATTCCTGTGCTGAATACGCCATGGACTAGCACAGGTGGGTTCTTGTCAGTATACCGGGCAAAAACGCAGCCAATTCGATTGTCAAGACCCACCTGGCTTGATCAAGGTTCTTTATTCCAGTGAAAACGATTTTTATCCAAATTCTAGAGGAGCACCAGTGTGCCTCTGGGAGCTACACCCGGGCCTGCTGAACAGCGGCTCCGGAGTTTTCCTTTTCTGACTAAAATTCAACACGGAATTTCATGGATCTAAGGAAACCGTGAATTGTGGACGTACCAGATTCTCACATCTTCATTGTCTAATGTAAGCTGAAGTTTCCCAGTCTGATCCGGCTGCCACTTCATTTCTGGCAATGACCATTCAATTGTGGACTTTCAGCCTTCTTCGGAATTCTCTTATACCGGCATGTTCCCGCGCCACATGAAGACCACTCGGTGGAGGTTTATGTGACTCAGGACAACTCTTTATTTCAGGCGTCTAGAGCAAAGGGAATTCACAGAGGTTGATGATCACTTATTAAAGTCCCGTTTCTCGATGATGCCCACTGATGACACTTCTACATCTGAGGGCAAAGAGCTCGTGCAGCATGATATTCTCATTTCAGCCACGCCGCCTGCAGTTCCTTCCTTGCAGAAAAATCTTTCCCAGTGTACTCCTTTAAAATGCTGCAAAATAGTGGGACAGAAGATTTCGGTTTAGCGTTAACTTTAAACGGGCATAGATACAGGCATGTGGGCATGTTTAGAGACAGTGTTTCACTGGTCTAGGGTAAAGGGTGAAGCGCCTGGGTTCCCGTGCTTCACTACTGTATGGCCTCAAGATGATGTGTAGGCACAGCGGCAAATCCATCAGTGGCAATTCCCTCATATTGTCATTGCGATGGGAAGATTCCTTATTCGCTAGGAAATGTTTTACCGTGGAAGACGGGTCACCACAGAGCTGTCTCTTTTGTGTTGAGACAAACTTTGCTGAATTTACCTGCCAGCAGTTGCGTGTCCTCCCTTTCTTTTCAGGCCGATGGAGACGCACGAGTGTAAGGAGAACGGTGAATGGTGGCCGTTCGTAAGCCTGGATCATCAGAAACCGCAGAGTAAATTTTAGGAACGTAGACGTAGGACAGCGGAGAAAACTTCACTCAGGGACTTCAGTGAACTCTCCTTACAATGCTGAGGCCTGACACGCCTAGTGCCTGGGGGCAACGCGGCTCCTGCCCTAGGTAGTTTTGTTGAGCGTGCCTCCCTCAGGTGGTGCCTTTTCTCTCCCAGCAATATTGCTCCGTGAAATTCTGCCGATGATCAAAACTGTTTGCCATGGCTTTGTCCTTTCACCTCATTGGCCTCATCTTTGAAGTACAAATGCTTTTCTACACGGGTGCTGCGTCCCTGAGCTTTCCTTTGTCTTGGCTCAATCGATGCAGATTCCTGTGCGGAATACGCCATGGACTAGCACAGGTGGGTTCTTGTCAGTATACCGGGCAAAAACGCAGCAAATTCGATTGTCAAGACCCACCTGGCTTGATCAAGGTTCTTTATTCCAGTGAAAACGATTTTTATCCAAATTCTAGAGGAGCAGCAGTGTGCCTCTGGGAGCTACACCCGGGCCTGCTGAACAGCGGCTCCGGAGTTTTCCTTTTCTGACTAAAATTCAACACGGAATTTCATGGATCTAAGGAAACCGTGAATTGTGGACGTACCAGATTCTCGCATCTTCATTGTCTAATGGAAGCTGAAGTTTCCCAGTCTGATCCGGCTGCCACTTCATTTCTGGCAATGACCATTCAATTGTGGACGTTCAGCCTTCTTCGGAATTCTCTTATACCGGCATGTTCCCGCGCCACAGGAAGACCACTCGGTGGAGGTTTATGTGACTCAGGACAACTCTTTATTTCAGGCGTCTAGAGCAAAGGGAATTCACAGAGGTTGATGATCACTTATTAAAGTCCCGTTTCTCTATGATGCCCACTGATGACACTTCTACATCTGAGGGCAAAGAGCTCGTGCAACATGATATTCTCATTTCAGCCACGCCGCCTGCAGTTCCTTCCTTGCAGAAAAATCTTTCCCAGTGTACTTCTTTAAAATGCTGCAAAATAGTGGGACAGAAGATTTCGGTTTAGCGTTAACTTTAAACAGGCATAGATACAGGCATGTGGGCATGTTTAGAGACAGTGTTTCACTGGTCTAGGGTAACGGGTGAAGCGCCTGGGTTCCCGTGCTTCACTAGTGTATGGCCTCAAGATGATGTGTAGGCACAGCGGCAAATCCATCGGTGGCAATTCCCTCATATTGTCATTGCGATGGGAAGATTCCTTATTCGCTAGGAAATGTTTTACCGTGGAAGACGGGTCACCACAGAGCTGTCTCTTTTGTGTTGAGACAAACTTTGCTGAATTTACCTGCCAGCAGTTGCATGTCCTCCCTTTCTTTTAAGGCCGATGGAGACGCACGAGTGTAAGGAGAACGGTGAATGGTGGCCGTTCGTAAGCCAGGATCATCAGAAACCGCAGAGTAAATTTTAGGAACGTAGACGTAGGACAGCGGAGAAAACTTCACTCAGGGACTTCAGTGAACTCTCCTTACAATGCTGAGGCCTGACACGCCTAGTGCCTGAGGGCAACGCGGCTCCTGCCCTAGGTAGTTTTGTTGAGCGTGCCTCCCTCAGGTGGTGCCTTTTCTCTCCCAGCAATATTGCTCCGTGAAATTCTGCCGATGATCAAAACTGTTTGCCATGGCTTTGTCCTTTCACCTCATTGGCCTCATCTTTGAAGTACAAATGCTTTTCTACACGGGTGCTGCGTCCCTGAGCTTTCCTTTGTCTTGGCTCAATCGATGCAGATTCCTGTGCGGAATACGCCATGGACTAGCACAGGTGGGTTCTTGTCAGTATACCGGGCAAAAACGCAGCAAATTCGATTGTCAAGACCCACCTGGCTTGATCAAGGTTCTTTATTCCAGTGAAAACGATTTTTATCCAAATTCTAGAGGAGCACCAGTGTGCCTCTGGGAGCTACACCCGGGCCTGCTGAACAGCGGCTCCGGAGTTTTCCTTTTCTGACTAAAATTCAACACGGAATTTCATGGATCTAAGGAAACCGTGAATTGTGGACGTACCAGATTCTCGCATCTTCATTGTCTAATGGAAGCTGAAGTTTCCCAGTCTGATCCGGCTGCCACTTCATTTCTGGCAATGACCATTCAATTGTGGACGTTCAGCCTTCTTCGGAATTCTCTTATACCGGCATGTTCCCGCGCCACAGGAAGACCACTCGGTGGAGGTTTATTGACTCAGGACAACTCTTTATTTCAGGCGTCTAGAGCAAAGGGAATTCACAGAGGTTGATGATCACTTATTAAAGTCCCGTTTCTCTATGATGCCCACTGATGACACTTCTACATCTGAGGGCAAAGAGCTCGTGCAGCATGATATTCTCATTTCAGCCACGCCGCCTGCAGTTCCTTCCTTGCAGAAAAATCTTTCCCAGTGTACTTCTTTAAAATGCTGCAAAATAGTGGGACAGAAGATTTCGGTTTAGCGTTAACTTTAAACGGGCATAGATACAGGCATGTGGGCATGTTTAGAGACAGTGTTTCACTGGTCTAGGGTAAAGGGTGAAGCGCCTGGGTTCCCGTGCTTCACTAGTGTATGGCCTCAAGATAATGTGTAGGCACAGCGGCAAATCCATCGGTGGCAATTCCCTCATATTGTCATTGCGATGGGAAGATTCCTTATTCGCTAGGAAATGTTTTACCGTGGAAGACGGGTCACCACAGAGCTGTCTCTTTTGTGTTGAGACAAACTTTGCTGAATTTACCTGCCAGCAGTTGCATGTCCTCCCTTTCTTTTAAGGCCGATGGAGACGCACGAGTGTAAGGAGAACGGTGAATGGTGGCCGTTCGTAAGCCAGGATCATCAGAAACCGCAGAGTAAATTTTAGGAACGTAGACGTAGGACAGCGGAGAAAACTTCACTCAGGGACTTCAGTGAACTCTCCTTACAATGCTGAGGCCTGACACGCCTAGTGCCTGAGGGCAACGCGGCTCCTGCCCTAGGTAGTTTTGTTGAGCGTGCCTCCCTCAGGTGTTGCCTTTTCTCTCCCAGCAATATTGCTCCGTGAAATTCTGCCGATGATCAAAACTGTTTGCCATGGCTTTGTCCTTTCACCTCATTGGCCTCATCTTTGAAGTACAAATGCTTTTCTACACGGGTGCTGCGTCCCTGAGCTTTCCTTTGTCTTGGCTCAATCGATGCAGATTCCTGTGCTGAATACGCCATGGACTAGCACAGGTGGGTTCTTGTCAGTATACCGGGCAAAAACGCAGCAAATTCGATTGCCAAGACCCACCTGGCTTGATCAAGGTTCTTTATTCCAGTGAAAACGATTTTTATCCAAATTCTAGAGGAGCACCAGTGTGCCTCTGGGAGCTACACCCGGGCCTGCTGAACAGCGGCTCCGGAGTTTTCCTTTTCTGACTAAAATTCAACACGGAATTTCATGGATCTAAGGAAACCGTGAATTGTGGACGTACCAGATTCTCGCATCTTCATTGTCTAATGGAAGCTGAAGTTTCCCAGTCTGATCCGGCTGCCACTTCATTTCTGGCAATGACCATTCAATTGTGGACGTTCAGCCTTCTTCGGAATTCTCTTATACCGGCATGTTCCCGCGCCACATGAAGACCACTCGGTGGAGGTTTATGTGACTCAGGACAACTCTTTATTTCAGGCGTCTAGAACAAAGGGAATTCACAGACGTTGATGATCACTTATTAAAGTCCCGTTTCTCTATGATGCCCACTGATGACACTTCTACATCTGAGGGCAAAGAGCTCGTGCAGCATGATATTCTCATTTCAGCCACGCCGCCTGCAGTTCCTTCCTTGCAGAAAAATCTTTACCAGTGTACTTCTTTAAAATGCTGCAAAATAGTGGGACAGAAGATTTCGGTTTAGCGTTAACTTTAAACGGGTATAGATACAGGCATGTGGGCATGTTTAGAGACAGTGTTTCACTGGTCTAGGGTAAAGGGTGAAGCGCCTGGGTTCCCGTGATTCACTACTGTATGGCCTCAAGATGATGTGTAGGCACAGCGGCAAATCCATCGGTGGCAATTCCCTCATATTGTCATTGCGATGGGAAGATTCCTTATTCGCTAGGAAATGTTTTACCGTGGAAGACGGGTCACCACAGAGCTGTCTCTTTTGTGTTGAGACAAACTTTGCTGAATTTACCTGCCAGCAGTTGCGTGTCCTCCCTTTCTTTTCAGGCCGATGGAGACGCACGAGTGTAAGGAGAACGGTGAATGGTGGCCGTTCGTAAGCCAGGATCATCAGAAACCGCAGAGTAAATTTTAGGAACGTAGACGTAGGACAGCGGAGAAAACTTCACTCAGGGACTTCAGTGAACTCTCCTTACAATGCTGAGGCCTGACACGCCTAGTGCCTGGGGGTAACGCGGCTCCTGCCCTAGGTAGTTTTGTTGAGCGTGCCTCCCTCACGTGGTGCCTTTTCTCTCCCAGCAATATTGCTCCGTGAAATTCTGCCGATGATCAAAACTGTTTGCCATGGCTTTGTCCTTTCACCTCATTGGCCTCATCTTTGAAGTACAAATGCTTTTCTACACGGGTGCTGCGTCCCTGAGCTTTCCTTTGTCTTGGCTCAATCGATGCAGATTCCTGTGCGGAATACGCCATGGACTAGCACAGGTGGGTTCTTGTCAGTATACCGGGCAAAAACGCAGCAAATTCGATTGTCAAGACCCACCTGGCTTGATCAAGGTTCTTTATTCCAGTGAAAACGATTTTTATCCAAATTCTAGAGGAGCACCAGTGTGCCTCTGGGAGCTACACCCGGGCCTGCTGAACAGCGGCTCCGGAGTTTTCCTTTTCTGACTAAAATTCAACACGGAATTTCATGGATCTAAGGAAACCGTGAATTGTGGACGTACCAGATTCTCACATCTTCATTGTCTAATGGAAGCTGAAGTTTCCCAGTCTGATCTGGCTGCCACTTCATTTCTGGCAATGACCATTCAATTGTGGACGTTCAGCCTTCTTCGGAATTCTCTTATACCGGCATGTTCCCGCGCCACAGGAAGACCACTCGGTGGAAGTTTATGTGACGCAGGACAACTCTTTATTTCAGGTGTCTAGAACAAATGGAATTCACAGAGGTTGATGATCACTTATTAAAGTCCCGTTTCTCTATGATGCCCACTGATGACACTTCTACATCTGAGGGCAAAGAGCTCGTGCAGCATGATATTCTCATTTCAGTCACGCCGCCTGCAGTTCCTTCCTTGCAGAAAAATCTTTCCCAGTGTACTCCTTTAAAATGCTGCAAAATAGTGGGACAGAAGATTTCGGTTCAGCGTTAACTTTAAACGGGCATAGATACAGGCATGTGGGCATGTTTAGAGACAGTGTTTCACTGTTCTAGGGTAAAGGGTGAAGCGCCTGGGTTCCCGTGCTTCACTACTGTATGGCCTCAAGATGATGTGTAGGCACAGCGGCAAATCCATCGGTGGCAATTCCCTCATATTGTCATTGCGATGGGAAGATTCCTTATTCGCTAGGAAATATTTTACCGTGGAAGACGGGTCACCACAGAGCTGTCTCTTTTGTGTTGAGACAAACTTTGCTGAATTTACCTGCCAGCAGTTGCGTGTCCTCCCTTTCTTTTCAGGCCGATGGAGACGCACGAGTGTAAGGAGAACGGTGAATGGTGGCCGTTCGTAAGCCAGGATCATCAGAAACCGCAGAGTAAATTTTAGGAACGTAGACGTAGGACAGCGGAGAAAACTTCACTCAGGGACTTCAGTGAACTCTCCTTACAATGCTGAGGCCTGACACGCCTAGTGCCTGGGGGCAACGCGGCTCCTGCCCTAGGTAGTTTTGTTGAGCGTGCCTCCCTCAGGTGGTGCCTTTTCTCTCCCAGCAATATTGCTCCGTGAAATTCTGCCGATGATCAAACTGTTTGCCATGGCTTTGTCCTTTCACCTCATTGGCCTCATCTTTGAAGTACAAATGCTTTTCTACACGGGTGCTGCGTCCCTGAGCTTTCCTTTGTCTTGGCTCAATCGATGCAGATTCCTGTGCGGAATACGCCATGGACTAGCACAGGTGGGTTCTTGTCAGTATACCTGGCAAAAACGCAGCAAATTCGATTGTCAAGACACACCTGGCTTGATCAAGGTTCTTTATTCCAGTGAAAACGATTTTTATCCAAATTCTAGAGGAGCACCAGTGTGCCTCTGGGAGCTACACCTGGGCCTGCTGAACAGGGGCTCCGGAGTTTTCCTTTTCTGACTAAAATTCAACACGGAATTTCATGGATCTAAGGAAACCGTGAATTGTGGACGTACCAGATTCTCACATCTTCATTGTCTAATGGAAGCTGAAGTTTCCCAGTCTGATCCGGCTGCCACTTCATTTCTGGCAATGACCATTCAATTGTGGACGTTCAGCCTTCTTCGGAATTCTCTTATACCGGCATGTTCCCGCGCCACAGGAAGACCACTCGGTGGAGGTTTATGTGACTCAGGACAACTCTTTATTTCAGGCGTCTAGAGCAAAGGGAATTCACAGAGGTTGATGATCACTTATTAAAGTCCCGTTTCTCTATGATGCCCACTGATGACACTTCTACATCTGAGGGCAAAGAGCTCGTGCAGCATGATATTCTCATTTCAGCCACGCCGCCTGCAGTTCCTTCCTTGCAGAAAAATCTTTCCCAGTGTACTCCTTTAAAATGCTGCAAAATAGTGGGACAGAAGATTTCGGTTCAGCGTTAACTTTAAACGGCCATAGATACAGGCATGTGGGCATGTTTAGAGACAGTGTTTCACTGGTCTAGGGTAAAGGGTGAAGCGCCTGGGTTCCCGTGCTTCACTACTGTATGGCCTCAAGATGATGTGTAGGCACAGCGGCAAATC
Organism: Tenrec ecaudatus; assembly: GCF_050624435.1. Lineage (NCBI taxonomy): Eukaryota > Metazoa > Chordata > Mammalia > Afrosoricida > Tenrecidae > Tenrec > Tenrec ecaudatus. The sequence continues at coordinate 211,905 of NW_027459013.1, forward strand.
CATCGGTGGCAATTCCCTCATATTGTCATTGCGATGGGAAGATTCCTTATTCGCTAGGAAATGTTTTACCGTGGAAGACGGGTCACCACAGAGCTGTCTCTTTTGTGTTGAGACAAACTTTGCTGAATTTACCTGCCAGCAGTTGCGTGTCCTCCCTTTCTTTTCAGGCCGATGGAGACACACGAGTGTAAGGAGAACGGTGAATGGTGGTCGTTCGTAAGCCAGGATCATCAGAAACCGCAGAGTAAATTTTAGGAACGTAGACGTAGGACAGCGGAGAAAACTTCACTCAGGGACTTCAGTGAACTCTCCTTACAATGCTGAGGCCTGGCACGCCTAGTGCCTGGGGGCAACGCGGCTCCTGCCCTAGGTAGTTTTGTTGAGCGTGCCTCCCTCAGGTGGTGCCTTTTCTCTCCCAGCAATATTGCTCCGTGAAATTCTGCCGATGATCAAAACTGTTTGCCATGGCTTTGTCCTTTCACCTCATTGGCCTCATCTTTGAAGTACAAATGCTTTTCTACACGGGTGCTGCGTCCCTGAGCTTTCCTTTGTCTGGGCTCAATCGATGCAGATTCCTGTGCTGAATACGCCATGGACTAGCACAGGTGGGTTCTTGTCAGTATACCGGGCAAAAACGCAGCAATTTCGATTGTCAAGACCCACCTGGCTTGATCAAGGTTCTTTATTCCAGTGAAAACGATTTTTATCCAAATTCTAGAGGAGCACCAGTGTGCCTCTGGGAGCTACACCCGGGCCTGCTGAACAGCGGCTCCGGAGTTTTCCTTTTCTGACTAAAATTCAACACGGAATTTCATGGATCTAAGGAAACCGTGAATTGTGGACGTACCAGATTCTCACATCTTCATTGTCTAATGGAAGCTGAAGTTTCACAGTCTGATCCGGCTGCCACTTCATTTCTGGCAATGACCATTCAATTGTGGACGTTCAGCCTTCTTCGGAATTCTCTTATACCGGCATGTTCCCGCGCCACATGAAGACCACTCGGTGGAGGTTTATGTGACTCAGGACAACTCTTTATTTCAGGCGTCTAGAACAAAGGGAATTCACAGAGGTTGATGATCACTTATTAAAGTCCCGTTTCTCTATGATGCCCACTGATGACACTTCTACATCTGAGGGCAAAGAGCTCGTGCAGCATGATATTCTCATTTCAGCCAAGACGCCTGCAGTTCCTTCCTTGCAGAAAAATCTTTCCCAGTGTACTTCTTTAAAATGCTGCAAAATAGTGGGACAGAAGATTTCGGTTTAGCGTTAACTTTAAACGGGCATAGATACAGGCATGTGGGCATGTTTAGAGACAGTGTTTCACTGGTCTAGGGTAAAGGGTGAAGCGCCTGGGTTCCCGTGCTTCACTACTGTATGGCCTCAAGATGATGTGTAGGCACAGCGGCAAATCCATCGGTGGCAATTCCCTCATATTGTCATTGCGATGGGAAGATTCCTTATTCGCTAGGAAATGTTTTACCGTGGAAGACGGGTCACCACAGAGCTGTCTCTTTTGTGTTGAGACAAACTTTGCTGAATTTACCTGGGAGCAGTTGCGTGTCCTCCCTTTCTTTTCAGGCCGATGGAGATGCACGAGTGTAAGGAGAACGGTGAATGGTGGCCGTTCGTAAGCCAGGATCATCAGAAACCGCAGAGTAAATTTTAGGAACGTAGACGTAGGACAGCGGAGAAAACTTCACTCAGGGACTTCAGTGAACTCTCCTTACAATGCTGAGGCCTGACACGCCTAGTGCCTGGGGGCAACAAGGCTCCTGCCCTAGGTAGTTTTGTTGAGCGTGCCTCCCTCAGGTGGTGCCTTTTCTCTCCCAGCAATATTGCTCCGTGAAATTCTGCCGATGATCAAAACTGTTTGCCATGGCTTTGTCCTTTCACCTCATTGGCCTCATCTTTGAAGTACAAATGCTTTTCTACACGGGTGCTGCGTCCCTGAGCTTTCCTTTGTCTTGGCTCAATCGATGCAGATTCCTGTGCGGAATACGCCATGGACTAGCACAGGTGGGTTCTTGTCAGTATACCGGGCAAAAACGCAGCCAATTCGATTGTCAAGACCCACCTGGCTTGATCAAGGTTCTTTATTCCAGTGAAAACGATTTTTATCCAAATTCTAGAGGAGCACCAGTGTGCCTCTGGGAGCTACACCCGGGCCTGCTGAACAGCGGCTCCGGAGTTTTCCTTTTCTGACTAAAATTCAACACGGAATTTCATGGATCTAAGGAAACCGTGAATTGTGGACGTACCAGATTCTCGCATCTTCATTGTCTAATGGAAGCTGAAGTTTCCCAGTCTGATCCGGCTACCACTTCATTTCTGGCAATGACCATTCAATTGTGGACGTTCAGCCTTCTTCGGAATTCTCTTATACCGGCATGTTCCCGCGCCACATGAAGACCACTCGGTGGAGGTTTATGTGACTCAGGACAACTCTTTATTTCAGGCGTCTAGAACAAAGGGCATTCACAGACGTTGATGATCACTTATTAAAGTCCCGTTTCTCTATGATGCCCACTGATGACACTTCTACATCTGAGGGCAAAGAGCTCGTGCAGCATGATATTCTCATTTCAGCCACGCCGCCTGCAGTTCCTTCCTTGCAGAAAAATCTTTCCCAGTGTACTCCTTTAAAATGCTGCAAAATAGTGGGACAGAAGATTTCGGTTTAGCGTTAACTTTAAACGGGCATAGATACAGGCATGTGGGCATGTTTAGAGACAGTGTTTCACTGGTCTAGGGTAAAGGGTGAAGCGCCTGGGTTCCCGTGTTTCACTACTGTATGGCCTCAAGATGATGTGTAGGCACAGCGGCAAATCCATCGGTGGCAATTCCCTCATATTGTCATTGCGATGGGAAGATTCCTTATTCGCTAGGAAATATTTTACCGTGGAAGACGGGTCACCACAGAGCTGTCTCTTTTGTGTTGAGACAAACTTTGCTGAATTTACCTGCCAGCAGTTGCGTGTCCTCCCTTTCTTTTCAGGCCGATGGAGACGCACGAGTGTAAGGAGAACGGTGAATGGTGGCCGTTCGTAAGCCAGGATCATCAGAAACCGCAGAGTAAATTTTAGGAACGTAGACGTAGGACAGCGGAGAAAACTTCACTCAGGGACTTCAGTGAACTCTCCTTACAATGCTGAGGCCTGACACGCCTAGTGCCTGGGGGTAACGCGGCTCCTGCCCTAGGTAGTTTTGTTGAGCGTGCCTCCCTCAGGTGGTGCCTTTTCTCTCCCAGCAATATTGCTCCGTGAAATTCTGCCGATGATCAAAACTGTTTGCCATGGCTTTGTCCTTTCACCTCATTGGCCTCATCTTTGAAGTACAAATGCTTTTCTACACGGGTGCTGCGTCCCTGAGCTTTCCTTTGTCTTGGCTCAATCGATGCAGATTCCTGTGCGGAATACGCCATGGACTAGCACAGGTGGGTTCTTGTCAGTATACCGGGCAAAAACGCAGCCAATTCGATTGTCAAGACCCACCTGGCTTGATCAAGGTTCTTTATTCCAGTGAAAACGATTTTTATCCAAATTCTAGAGGAGCACCAGTGTGCCTCTGGGAGCTACACCCGGGCCTGCTGAACAGCGGCTCCGGAGTTTTCCTTTTCTGACTAAAATTCAACACGGAATTTCATGGATCTAAGGAAACCGTGAATTGTGGACGTACCAGATTCTCGCATCTTCATTGTCTAATGGAAGCTGAAGTTTCCCAGTCTGATCCGGCTGCCACTTCATTTCTGGCAATGACCATTCAATTGTGGACGTTCAGCCTTCTTCGGAATTCTCTTATACCGGCATGTTCCCGCGCCACATGAAGACCACTCGGTGGAGGTTTATGTGACTCAGGACAACTCTTTATTTCAGGCGTCTAGAACAAAGGGAATTCACAGACGTTGATGATCACTTACTAAAGTCCCGTTTCTCTATGATGCCCACTGATGACACTTCTACATCTGAGGGCAAAGAGCTCGTGCAGCATGATATTCTCATTTCAGCCACGCCGCCTGCAGTTCCTTCCTTGCAGAAAAATCTTTCCCAGTGTACTCCTTTAAAATGCTGCAAAATAGTGGGACAGAAGATTTCGGTTCAGCGTTAACTTTAAACGGGCATAGATACAGGCATGTGGGCATGTTTAGAGACAGTGTTTCACTGGTCTAGGCTAAAGGGTGAAGCGCCTGGGTTCCCGTGCTTCACTACTGTATGGCCTCAAGATGATGTGTAGGCACAGCGGCAAATCCATCGGTGGCAATTCCCTCATATTGTCATTGCGATGGGAAGATTCCTTATTCGCTAGGAAATGTTTTACCGTGGAAGACGGGTCACCACAGAGCTGTCTCTTTTGTGTTGAGACAAACTTTGCTGAATTTACCTGCCAGCAGTTGCGTGTCCTCCCTTTCTTTTCAGGCCGATGGAGACGCACGAGTGTAAGGAGAACGGTGAATGGTGGCCGTTCGTAAGCCAGGATCATCAGAAACCGCAGAGTAAATTTTAGGAACGTAGACATAGGACAGCGGAGAAAACTTCACTCAGGGACTTCAGTGAACTCTCCTTACAATGCTGAGGCCTGACACGCCTAGTGCCTGGGGGCAACGCGGCTCCTGCCCTAGGTAGTTTTGTTGAGCGTGCCTCCCTCAGGTGGTGCCTTTTCTCTCCCAGCAATATTGCTCCGTGAAATTCTGCCGATGATCAAAACTGTTTGCCATGGCTTTGTCCTTTCACCTCATTGGCCTCATCTTTGAAGTACAAATGCTTTTCTACACGGGTGCTGCGTCCCTGAGCTTTCCTTTGTCTTGGCTCAATCGATGCAGATTCCTGTGCTGAATACGCCATGGACTAGCACAGGTGGGTTCTTGTCAGTATACCGGGCAAAAACGCAGCCAATTCGATTGTCAAGACCCACCTGGCTTGATCAAGGTTCTTTATTCCAGTGAAAACGATTTTTATCCAAATTCTAGAGGAGCACCAGTGTGCCTCTGGGAGCTACACCCGGGCCTGCTGAACAGCGGCTCCGGAGTTTTCCTTTTCTGACTAAAATTCAACACGGAATTTCATGGATCTAAGGAAACCGTGAATTGTGGACGTACCAGATTCTCACATCTTCATTGTCTAATGTAAGCTGAAGTTTCCCAGTCTGATCCGGCTGCCACTTCATTTCTGGCAATGACCATTCAATTGTGGACTTTCAGCCTTCTTCGGAATTCTCTTATACCGGCATGTTCCCGCGCCACATGAAGACCACTCGGTGGAGGTTTATGTGACTCAGGACAACTCTTTATTTCAGGCGTCTAGAGCAAAGGGAATTCACAGAGGTTGATGATCACTTATTAAAGTCCCGTTTCTCTATGATGCCCACTGATGACACTTCTACATCTGAGGGCAAAGAGCTCGTGCAGCATGATATTCTCATTTCAGCCACGCCGCCTGCAGTTCCTTCCTTGCAGAAAAATCTTTCCCAGTGTACTTCTTTAAAATGCTGCAAAATAGTGGGACAGAAGATTTCGGTTTAGCGTTAACTTTAAACGGGCATAGATACAGGCATGTGGGCATGTTTAGAGACAGTGTTTCACTGGTCTAGGGTAAAGGGTGAAGCGCCTGGGTTCCCGTGCTTCACTACTGTATGGCCTCAAGATGATGTGTAGGCACAGCGGCAAATCCATCAGTGGCAATTCCCTCATATTGTCATTGCGATGGGATGATTCCTTATTCGCTAGGAAATGTTTTACCGTGGAAGACGGGTCACCACAGAGCTGTCTCTTTTGTGTTGAGACAAACTTTGCTGAATTTACCTGCCAGCAGTTGCGTGTCCTCCCTTTCTTTTCAGGCCGATGGAGACGCACGAGTGTAAGGAGAACGGTGAATGGTGGCCGTTCGTAAGCCAGGATCATCAGAAACCGCAGAGTAAATTTTAGGAACGTAGACGTAGGACAGCGGAGAAAACTTCACTCAGGGACTTCAGTGAACTCTCCTTACAATGCTGAGGCCTGACACGCCTAGTGCCTGGGGGCAACGGGGCTCCTGCCCTAGGTAGTTTTGTTGAGCGTGCCTCCCTCAGGTGGTGCCTTTTCTCTCCCAGCAATATTGCTCCGTGAAATTCTGCCGATGATCAAAACTGTTTGCCATGGCTTTGTCCTTTCACCTCATTGGCCTCATCTTTGAAGTACAAATGCTTTTCTACACGGGTGCTGCGTCCCTGAGCTTTCCTTTGTCTTGGCTCAATCGATGCAGATTCCTGTGCGGAATACGCCATGGACTAGCACAGGTGGGTTCTTGTCAGTATACCGGGCAAAAACGCAGCAAATTCGATTGTCAAGACCCACCTGGCTTGATCAAGGTTCTTTATTCCAGTGAAAACGATTTTTATCCAAATTCTAGAGGAGCAGCAGTGTGCCTCTGGGAGCTACACCCGGGCCTGCTGAACAGCGGCTCCGGAGTTTTCCTTTTCTGACTAAAATTCAACACGGAATTTCATGGATCTAAGGAAACCGTGAATTGTGGACGTACCAGATTCTCGCATCTTCATTGTCTAATGGAAGCTGAAGTTTCCCAGTCTGATCCGGCTGCCACTTCATTTCTGGCAATGACCATTCAATTGTGGACGTTCAGCCTTCTTCGGAATTCTCTTATACCGGCATGTTCCCGCGACACAGGAAGACCACTCGGTGGAGGTTTATGTGACTCAGGACAACTCTTTATTTCAGGCGTCTAGAGCAAAGGGAATTCACAGAGGTTGATGATCACTTATTAAAGTCCCGTTTCTCTATGATGCCCACTGATGACACTTCTACATCTGAGGGCAAAGAGCTCGTGCAACATGATATTCTCATTTCAGCCACGCCGCCTGCAGTTCCTTCCTTGCAGAAAAATCTTTCCCAGTGTACTTCTTTAAAATGCTGCAAAATAGTGGGACAGAAGATTTCGGTTTAGCGTTAACTTTAAACGGGCATAGATACAGGCATGTGGGCATGTTTAGAGACAGTGTTTCACTGGTCTAGGGTAACGGGTGAAGCGCCTGGGTTCCCGTGCTTCACTAGTGTATGGCCTCAAGATGATGTGTAGGCACAGCGGCAAATCCATCGGTGGCAATTCCCTCATATTGTCATTGCGATGGGAAGATTCCTTATTCGCTAGGAAATGTTTTACCGTGGAAGACGGGTCACCACAGAGCTGTCTCTTTTGTGTTGAGACAAACTTTGCTGAATTTACCTGCCAGCAGTTGCATGTCCTCCCTTTCTTTTAAGGCCGATGGAGACGCACGAGTGTAAGGAGAACGGTGAATGGTGGCCGTTCGTAAGCCAGGATCATCAGAAACCGCAGAGTAAATTTTAGGAACGTAGACGTAGGACAGCGGAGAAAACTTCACTCAGGGACTTCAGTGAACTCTCCTTACAATGCTGAGGCCTGACACGCCTAGTGCCTGAGGGCAACGCGGCTCCTGCCCTAGGTAGTTTTGTTGAGCGTGCCTCCCTCAGGTGGTGCCTTTTCTCTCCCAGCAATATTGCTCCGTGAAATTCTGCCGATGATCAAAACTGTTTGCCATGGCTTTGTCCTTTCACCTCATTGGCCTCATCTTTGAAGTACAAATGCTTTTCTACACGGGTGCTGCGTCCCTGAGCTTTCCTTTGTCTTGGCTCAATCGATGCAGATTCCTGTGCGGAATACGCCATGGACTAGCACAGGTGGGTTCTTGTCAGTATACCGGGCAAAAACGCAGCAAATTCGATTGTCAAGACCCACCTGGCTTGATCAAGGTTCTTTATTCCAGTGAAAACGATTTTTATCCAAATTCTAGAGGAGCACCAGTGTGCCTCTGGGAGCTACACCCGGGCCTGCTGAACAGCGGCTCCGGAGTTTTCCTTTTCTGACTAAAATTCAACACGGAATTTCATGGATCTAAGGAAACCGTGAATTGTGGACGTACCAGATTCTCGCATCTTCATTGTCTAATGGAAGCTGAAGTTTCCCAGTCTGATCCGGCTTCCACTTCATTTCTGGCAATGACCATTCAATTGTGGACGTTCAGCCTTCTTCGGAATTCTCTTATACCGGCATGTTCCCGCGCCACAGGAAGACCACTCGGTGGAGGTTTATGTGACTCAGGACAACTCTTTATTTCAGGCGTCTAGAGCAAAGGGAATTCACAGAGGTTGATGATCACTTATTAAAGTCCCGTTTCCTATGATGCCCACTGATGACACTTATACATCTGAGGGCAAAGAGCTCGTGCAGCATGATATTCTCATTTCAGCCACGCCGCCTGCAGTTCCTTCCTTGCAGAAAAATCTTTCCCAGTGTACTTCTTTAAAATGCTGCAAAATAGTGGGACAGAAGATTTCGGTTCAGCGTTAACTTTAAACGGGCATAGATACAGGCATGTGGGCATGTTTAGAGACAGTGTTTCACTGGTCTAGGGTAAAGGGTGAAGCGCCTGGGTTCCCGTGCTTCACTAGTGTATGGCCTCAAGATAATGTGTAGGCACAGCGGCAAATCCATCGGTGGCAATTCCCTCATATTGTCATTGCGATGGGAAGATTCCTTATTCGCTAGGAAATGTTTTACCGTGGAAGACGGGTCACCACAGAGCTGTCTCTTTTGTGTTGAGACAAACTTTGCTGAATTTACCTGCCAGCAGTTGCGTGTCCTCCCTTTCTTTTCAGGCCGATGGAGACGCACGAGTGTAAGGAGAACGGTGAATGGTGGCCGTTCGTAAGCCAGGATCATCAGAAACCGCAGAGTAAATTTTAGGAACGTAGACGTAGGACAGCGGAGAAAACTTCACTCAGGGACTTCAGTGAACTCTCCTTACAATGCTGAGGCCTGACACGCCTAGTGCCTGGGGGCAACGCGGCTCCTGCCCTAGGTAGTTTTGTTGAGCGTGCCTCGCTCAGGTGGTGCCTTTTCTCTCCCAGCAATATTGCTCCGTGAAATTCTGCCGATGATCAAACTGTTTGCCATGGCTTTGTCCTTTCACCTCATTGGCCTCATCTTTGAAGTACAAATGCTTTTCTACACGGGTGCTGCGTCCCTGAGCTTTCCTTTGTCTTGGCTCAATCGATGCAGATTCCTGTGCGGAATACGCCATGGACTAGCACAGGTGGGTTCTTGTCAGTATACCTGGCAAAAACGCAGCAAATTCGATTGTCAAGACCCACCTGGCTTGATCAAGGTTCTTTATTCCAGTGAAAACGATTTTTATCCAAATTCTAGAGGAGCACCAGTGTGCCTCTGGGAGCTACACCTGGGCCTGCTGAACAGGGGCTCCGGAGTTTTCCTTTTCTGACTAAAATTCAACACGGAATTTCATGGATCTAAGGAAACCGTGAATTGTGGACGTACCAGATTCTCACATCTTCATTGTCTAATGGAAGCTGAAGTTTCCCAGTCTGATCCGGCTGCCACTTCATTTCTGGCAATGACCATTCAATTGTGGACGTTCAGCCTTCTTCGGAATTCTCTTATACCGGCATGTTCCCGCGCCACATGAAGACCACTCGGTGGAGGTTTATGTGACTCAGGACAACTCTTTATTTCAGGCGTCTAGAGCAAAGGGAATTCACAGAGGTTGATGATCACTTATTAAAGTCCCGTTTCTCTATGATGCCCACTGATGACACTTCTACATCTGAGGGCAAAGAGCTCGTGCAGCATGATATTCTCATTTCAGCCACGCCGCCTGCAGTTCCTTCCTTGCAGAAAAATCTTTCCCAGTGTACTCCTTTAAAATGCTGCAAAATAGTGGGACAGAAGATTTCGGTTCAGCGTTAACTTTAAACGGCCATAGATACAGGCATGTGGGCATGTTTAGAGACAGTGTTTCACTGGTCTAGGGTAAAGGGTGAAGCGCCTGGGTTCCCGTGCTTCACTACTGTATGGCCTCAAGATGATGTGTAGGCACAGCGGCAAATCCATCGGTGGCAATTCCCTCATATTGTCATTGCGATGGGAAGATTCCTTATTCGCTAGGAAATGTTTTACCGTGGAAGACGGGTCACCACAGAGCTGTCTCTTTTGTGTTGAGACAAACTTTGCTGAATTTACCTGCCAGCAGTTGCGTGTCCTCCCTTTCTTTTCAGGCCGATGGAGACACACGAGTGTAAGGAGAACGGTGAATGGTGGTCGTTCGTAAGCCAGGATCATCAGAAACCGCAGAGTAAATTTTAGGAACGTAGACGTAGGACAGCGGAGAAAACTTCACTCAGGGACTTCAGTGAACTCTCCTTACAATGCTGAGGCCTGGCACGCCTAGTGCCTGGGGGCAACGCGGCTCCTGCCCTAGGTAGTTTTGTTGAGCGTGCCTCCCTCAGGTGGTGCCTTTTCTCTCCCAGCAATATTGTTCCGTGAAATTCTGCCGATGATCAAAACTGTTTGCCATGGCTTTGTCCTTTCACCTCATTGGCCTCATCTTTGAAGTACAAATGCTTTTCTACACGGGTGCTGCGTCCCTGAGCTTTCCTTTGTCTGGGCTCAATCGATGCAGATTCCTGTGCTGAATACGCCATGGACTAGCACAGGTGGGTTCTTGTCAGTATACCGGGCAAAAACGCAGCCAATTCGATTGTCAAGACCCACCTGGCTTGATCAAGGTTCTTTATTCCAGTGAAAACGATTTTTATCCAAATTCTAGAGGAGCACCAGTGTGCCTCTGGGAGCTACACCCGGGCCTGCTGAACAGCGGCTCCGGAGTTTTCCTTTTCTGACTAAAATTCAACACGGAATTTCATGGATCTAAGGAAACCGTGAATTGTGGACGTACCAGATTCTCACATCTTCATTGTCTAATGTAAGCTGAAGTTTCCCAGTCTGATCCGGCTGCCACTTCATTTCTGGCAATGACCATTCAATTGTGGACTTTCAGCCTTCTTCGGAATTCTCTTATACCGGCATGTTCCCGCGCCACATGAAGACCACTCGGTGGAGGTTTATGTGACTCAGGACAACTCTTTATTTCAGGCGTCTAGAGCAAAGGGAATTCACAGAGGTTGATGATCACTTATTAAAGTCCCGTTTCTCTATGATGCCCACTGATGACACTTCTACATCTGAGGGCAAAGAGCTCGTGCAGCATGATATTCTCATTTCAGCCACGCCGCCTGCAGTTCCTTCCTTGCAGAAAAATCTTTCCCAGTGTACTTCTTTAAAATGCTGCAAAATAGTGGGACAGAAGATTTCGGTTTAGCGTTAACTTTAAACGGGCATAGATACAGGCATGTGGGCATGTTTAGAGACAGTGTTTCACTGGTCTAGGGTAAAGGGTGAAGCGCCTGGGTTCCCGTGCTTCACTACTGTATGGCCTCAAGATGATGTGTAGGCACAGCGGCAAATCCATCAGTGGCAATTCCCTCATATTGTCATTGCGATGGGATGATTCCTTATTCGCTAGGAAATGTTTTACCGTGGAAGACGGGTCACCACAGAGCTGTCTCTTTTGTGTTGAGACAAACTTTGCTGAATTTACCTGCCAGCAGTTGCGTGTCCTCCCTTTCTTTTCAGGCCGATGGAGACGCACGAGTGTAAGGAGAACGGTGAATGGTGGCCGTTCGTAAGCCAGGATCATCAGAAACCGCAGAGTAAATTTTAGGAACGTAGACGTAGGACAGCGGAGAAAACTTCACTCAGGGACTTCAGTGAACTCTCCTTACAATGCTGAGGCCTGACACGCCTAGTGCCTGGGGGCAACGGGGCTCCTGCCCTAGGTAGTTTTGTTGAGCGTGCCTCCCTCAGGTGGTGCCTTTTCTCTCCCAGCAATATTGCTCCGTGAAATTCTGCCGATGATCAAAACTGTTTGCCATGGCTTTGTCCTTTCACCTCATTGGCCTCATCTTTGAAGTACAAATGCTTTTCTACACGGGTGCTGCGTCCCTGAGCTTTCCTTTGTCTTGGCTCAATCGATGCAGATTCCTGTGCGGAATACTCCATGGACTAGCACAGGTGGGTTCTTGTCAGTATACCGGGCAAAAACGCAGCAAATTCGATTGTCAAGACCCACCTGGCTTGATCAAGGTTCTTTATTCCAGTGAAAACGATTTTTATCCAAATTCTAGAGGAGCAGCAGTGTGCCTCTGGGAGCTACACCCGGGCCTGCTGAACAGCGGCTCCGGAGTTTTCCTTTTCTGACTAAAATTCAACACGGAATTTCATGGATCTAAGGAAACCGTGAATTGTGGACGTACCAGATTCTCGCATCTTCATTGTCTAATGGAAGCTGAAGTTTCCCAGTCTGATCCGGCTGCCACTTCATTTCTGGCAATGACCATTCAATTGTGGACGTTCAGCCTTCTTCGGAATTCTCTTATACCGGCATGTTCCCGCGACACAGGAAGACCACTCGGTGGAGGTTTATGTGACTCAGGACAACTCTTTATTTCAGGCGTCTAGAGCAAAGGGAATTCACAGAGGTTGATGATCACTTATTAAAGTCCCGTTTCTCTATGATGCCCACTGATGACACTTCTACATCTGAGGGCAAAGAGCTCGTGCAACATGATATTCTCATTTCAGCCACGCCGCCTGCAGTTCCTTCCTTGCAGAAAAATCTTTCCCAGTGTACTTCTTTAAAATGCTGCAAAATAGTGGGACAGAAGATTTCGGTTTAGCGTTAACTTTAAACGGGCATAGATACAGGCATGTGGGCATGTTTAGAGACAGTGTTTCACTGGTCTAGGGTAAAGGGTGAAGCGCCTGGGTTCCCGTGCTTCACTAGTGTATGGCCTCAAGATAATGTGTAGGCACAGCGGCAAATCCATCGGTGGCAATTCCCTCATATTGTCATTGCGATGGGAAGATTCCTTATTCGCTAGGAAATGTTTTACCGTGGAAGACGGGTCACCACAGAGCTGTCTCTTTTGTGTTGAGACAAACTTTGCTGAATTTACCTGCCAGCAGTTGCGTGTCCTCCCTTTCTTTTCAGGCCGATGGAGACGCACGAGTGTAAGGAGAACGGTGAATGGTGGCCGTTCGTAAGCCAGGATCATCAGAAACCGCAGAGTAAATTTTAGGAACGTAGACGTAGGACAGCGGAGAAAACTTCACTCAGGGACTTCAGTGAACTCTCCTTACAATGCTGAGGCCTGACACGCCTAGTGCCTGGGGGCAACGCGGCTCCTGCCCTAGGTAGTTTTGTTGAGCGTGCCTCGCTCAGGTGGTGCCTTTTCTCTCCCAGCAATATTGCTCCGTGAAATTCTGCCGATGATCAAACTGTTTGCCATGGCTTTGTCCTTTCACCTCATTGGCCTCATCTTTGATGTACAAATGCTTTTCTACACGGGTGCTGCGTCCCTGAGCTTTCCTTTGTCTTGGCTCAATCGATGCAGATTCCTGTGCGGAATACGCCATGGACTAGCACAGGTGGGTTCTTGTCAGTATACCTGGCAAAAACGCAGCAAATTCGATTGTCAAGACCCACCTGGCTTGATCAAGGTTCTTTATTCCAGTGAAAACGATTTTTATCCAAATTCTAGAGGAGCACCAGTGTGCCTCTGGGAGCTACACCTGGGCCTGCTGAACAGGGGCTCCGGAGTTTTCCTTTTCTGACTAAAATTCAACACGGAATTTCATGGATCTAAGGAAACCGTGAATTGTGGACGTACCAGATTCTCACATCTTCATTGTCTAATGGAAGCTGAAGTTTCCCAGTCTGATCCGGCTGCCACTTCATTTCTGGCAATGACCATTCAATTGTGGACGTTCAGCCTTCTTCGGAATTCTCTTATACCGGCATGTTCCCGCGCCACATGAAGACCACTCGGTGGAGGTTTATGTGACTCAGGACAACTCTTTATTTCAGGCGTCTAGAGCAAAGGGAATTCACAGAGGTTGATGATCACTTATTAAAGTCCCGTTTCTCTATGATGCCCACTGATGACACTTCTACATCTGAGGGCAAAGAGCTCGTGCAGCATGATATTCTCATTTCAGCCACGCCGCCTGCAGTTCCTTCCTTGCAGAAAAATCTTTCCCAGTGTACTCCTTTAAAATGCTGCAAAATAGTGGGACAGAAGATTTCGGTTCAGCGTTAACTTTAAACGGCCATAGATACAGGCATGTGGGCATGTTTAGAGACAGTGTTTCACTGGTCTAGGGTAAAGGGTGAAGCGCCTGGGTTCCCGTGCTTCACTACTGTATGGCCTCAAGATGATGTGTAGGCACAGCGGCAAATCCATCGGTGGCAATTCCCTCATATTGTCATTGCGATGGGAAGATTCCTTATTCGCTAGGAAATGTTTTACCGTGGAAGACGGGTCACCACAGAGCTGTCTCTTTTGTGTTGAGACAAACTTTGCTGAATTTACCTGCCAGCAGTTGCATGTCCTCCCTTTCTTTTCAGGCCGATGGAGACGCACGAGTGTAAGGAGAACGGTGAATGGTGGCCGTTCGTAAGCCAGGATCATCAGAAACCGCAGAGTAAATTTTAGGAACGTAGACGTAGGACAGCGGAGAAAACTTCACTCAGGGACTTCAGTGAACTCTCCTTACAATGCTGAGGCCTGACACGCCTAGTGCCTGGGGGCAACGCGGCTCCTGCCCTAGGTAGTTTTTTTGAGCGTGCCTCCCTCAGGTGGTGCCTTTTCTCTCCCAGCAATATTGCTCCGTGAAATTCTGCCGATGATCAAAACTGTTTGCCATGGCTTTGTCCTTTCACCTCATTGGCCTCATCTTTGAAGTACAAATGCTTTTCTACACGGGTGCTGCGTCCCTGAGCTTTCCTTTGTCTTGGCTCAATCGATGCAGATTCCTGTGCGGAATACGCCATGGACTAGCACAGGTGGGTTCTTGTCAGTATACCGGGCAAAAACGCAGCAAATTCAATTGTCAAGACCCACCTGGCTTGATCAAGGTTCTTTATTCCAGTGAAAACGATTTTTATCCAAATTCTAGAGGAGCACCAGTGTGCCTCTGGGAGCTACACCCGGGCCTGCTGAACAGCGGCTCCGGAGTTTTCCTTTTCTGACTAAAATTCAACACGGAATTTCATGGATCTAAGGAAACCGTGAATTGTGGACGTACCAGATTCTCGCATCTTCATTGTCTAATGGAAGCTGTAGTTTCCCAGTCTGATCCGGCTGCCACTTCATTTCTGGCAATGACCATTCAATTGTGGACGTTCAGCCTTCTTCGGAATTCTCTTATACCGGCATGTTCCCGCGCCACAGGAAGACCACTCGGTGGAGGTTTATGTGACTCAGGACAACTCTTTATTTCAGGCGTCTAGAGCAAAGGGAATTCACAGAGGTTGATGATCACTTATTAAAGTCCCGTTTCTCTATGATGCCCACTGATGACACTTCTACATCTGAGAGCAAAGAGCTCGTGCAGCATGATATTCTCATTTCAGCCACGCCGCCTGCAGTTCCTTCCTTGCAGAAAAATCTTTCCCAGTGTACTCCTTTAAAATGCTGCAAAATAGTGGGACAGAAGATTTCGGTTCAGCGTTAACTTTAAACGGGCATAGATACAGGCATGTGGGCATGTTTAGAGACAGTGTTTCACTGGTCTAGGGTAAAGGGTGAAGCGCCTGGGTTCCCGTGCTTCACTACTGTATGGCCTCAAGATGATGTGTAGGCACAGCGGCAAATCCATCGGTGGCAATTCCCTCATATTGTCATTGCGATGGGAAGATTCCTTATTCGCTAGGAAATGTTTTACCGTGGAAGACGGGTCACCACAGAGCTGTCTCTTTTGTGTTGAGACAAACTTTGCTGAATTTACCTGCCAGCAGTTGCGTGTCCTCCCTTTCTTTTCAGGCCGATGGAGACGCACGAGTGTAAGGAGAACGGTGAATGGTGGCCGTTCGTAAGCCAGGATCATCAGAAACCGCAGAGTAAATTTTAGGAACGTAGACGTAGGACAGCGGAGAAAACTTCACTCAGGGACTTCAGTGAACTCTCCTTACAATGCTGAGGCCTGGCACGCCTAGTGCCTGGGGGCAACGCGGCTCCTGCCCTAGGTAGTTTTGTTGAGCGTGCCTCCCTCAGGTGGTGCCTTTTCTCTCCCAGCAATATTGCTCCGTGAAATTCTGCCGATGCTCAAAACTGTTTGCCATGGCTTTGTCCTTTCACCTCATTGGCCTCATCTTTGAAGTACAAATGCTTTTCTACACGGGTGCTGCGTCCCTGAGCTTTCCTTTGTCTTGGCTCAATCGATGCAGATTCCTGTGCTGAATACGCCATGGACTAGCACAGGTGGGTTCTTGTCAGTATACCGGGCAAAAACGCAGCAATTTCGATTGTCAAGACCCACCTGGCTTGATCAAGGTTCTTTATTCCAGTTAAAACGATTTTTATCCAAATTCTAGAGGAGCACCAGTGTGCCTCTGGGAGCTACACCCGGGCCTGCTGAACAGCGGCTCCGGAGTTTTCCTTTTCTGACTAAAATTCAACACGGAATTTCATGGATCTAAGGAAACCGTGAATTGTGGACGTACCAGATTCTCGCATCTTCATTGTCTAATGGAAGCTGAAGTTTCCCAGTCTGATCCGGCTGCCACTTCATTTCTGGCAATGACCATTCAATTGTGGACGTTCAGCCTTCTTCGGAATTCTCTTATACCGGCATGTTCCCGCGCCACATGAAGACCACTCGGTGGAGGTTTATGTGACTCAGGACAACTCTTTATTTCAGGCGTCTAGAGCAAAGGGAATTCACAGAGGTTGATGATCACTTATTAAAGTCCCGTTTCTCTATGATGCCCACTGATGACACTTCTACATCTGAGGGCAAAAAGCTCGTGCAGCATGATATTCTCATTTCAGCCACGCCGCCTGCAGTTCCTTCCTCGCAGAAAAATCTTTCCCAGTGTACTTCTTTAAAATGCTGCAAAATAGTGGGACAGAAGATTTCGGTTTAGCGTTAACTTTAAACGGGCATAGATACAGGCATGTGGGCATGTTTAGAGACAGTGTTTCACTGGTCTAGGGTAAAGGGTGAAGCGCCTGGGTTCCCGTGCTTCACTACTGTATGGCCTCAAGATGATGTGTAGGCACAGCGGCAAATCCATCGGTGGCAATTCCCTCATATTGTCATTGCGATGGGAAGATTCCTTATTCGCTAGGAAATGTTTTACCGTGGAAGACGGGTCACCACAGAGCTGTCTCTTTTGTGTTGAGACAAACTTTGCTGAATTTACCTGGGAGCAGTTGCGTGTCCTCCCTTTCTTTTCAGGCCGATGGAGATGCACGAGTGTAAGGAGAACGGTGAATGGTGGCCGTTCGTAAGCCAGGATCATCAGAAACCGCAGAGTAAATTTTAGGAACGTAGACGTAGGACAGCGGAGAAAACTTCACTCAGGGACTTCAGTGAACTCTCCTTACAATGCTGAGGCCTGACACGCCTAGTGCCTGGGGGCAACAAGGCTCCTGCCCTAGGTAGTTTTGTTGAGCGTGCCTCCCTCAGGTGGTGCCTTTTCTCTCCCAGCAATATTGCTCCGTGAAATTCTGCCGATGATCAAAACTGTTTGCCATGGCTTTGTCCTTTCACCTCATTGGCCTCATCTTTGAAGTACAAATGCTTTTCTACACGGGTGCTGCGTCCCTGAGCTTTCCTTTGTCTTGGCTCAATCGATGCAGATTCCTGTGCGGAATACGCCATGGACTAGCACAGGTGGGTTCTTGTCAGTATACCGGGCAAAAACGCAGCCAATTCGATTGTCAAGACCCACCTGGCTTGATCAAGGTTCTTTATTCCAGTGAAAACGATTTTTATCCAAATTCTAGAGGAGCACCAGTGTGCCTCTGGGAGCTACACCCGGGCCTGCTGAACAGCGGCTCCGGAGTTTTCCTTTTCTGACTAAAATTCAACACGGAATTTCATGGATCTAAGGAAACCGTGAATTGTGGACGTACCAGATTCTCGCATCTTCATTGTCTAATGGAAGCTGAAGTTTCCCAGTCTGATCCGGCTGCCACTTCATTTCTGGCAATGACCATTCAATTGTGGACGTTCAGCCTTCTTCGGAATTCTCTTATACCGGCATGTTCCCGCGCCACATGAAGACCACTCGGTGGAGGTTTATGTGACTCAGGACAACTCTTTATTTCAGGCGTCTAGAGCAAAGGGAATTCACAGAGGTTGATGATCACTTATTAAAGTCCCGTTTCTCTATGATGCCCACTGATGACACTTCTACATCTGAGGGCAAAGAGCTCGTGCAGCATGATATTCTCATTTCAGCCACGCCGCCTGCAGTTCCTTCCTTGCAGAAAAATCTTTCCCAGTGTACTTCTTTAAAATGCTGCAAAATAGTGGGACAGAAGATTTTGGTTTAGCGTTAACTTTAAACAGGCATAGATACAGGCATGTGGGCATGTTTAGAGACAGTGCTTCACTGGTCTAGGGTAAAGGGTGAAGCGCCTGGGTTCCCGTGCTTCACTACTGTATGGCCTCAAGATAATGTGTAGGCACAGCGGCAAATCCATCGGTGGCAATTCCCTCATATTGTCATTGCGATGGGAAGATTCCTTATTCGCTAGGAAATGTTTTACCGTGGAAGACGGGTCACCACAGAGCTGTCTCTTTTGTGTTGAGACAAACTTTGCTGAATTTACCTGTCAGCAGTTGCGTGTCGTCCCTTTCTTTTCAGGCCGATGGAGACGCACGAGTGTAAGGAGAACGGTGAATGGTGGCAGTTCGTAAGCCAGGATCATCAGAAACCGCAGAGTAAATTTTAGGAACGTAGACGTAGGACAGCGGAGAAAACTTCACTCAGGGACTTCAGTGAACTCTCCTTACAATGCTGAGGCCTGACACGCCTAGGGCCTGGGGGCAACGCGGCTCCTGCCCTAGGTAGTTTTGTTGAGCGTGCCTCCCTCAGGTGGTGCCTTTTCTCTCCCAGCAATATTGCTCCGTGAAATTCTGCCGATGATCAAAACTGTTTGCCATGGCTTTGTCCTTTCACCTCATTGGCCTCATCTTTGAAGTACAAATGCTTTTCTACACGGGTGCTGCGTCCCTGAGCTTTCCTTTGTCTTGGCTCAATCGATGCAGATTCCTGTGCGGAATACGCCATGGACTAGCACAGGTGGTTTCTTGTCAGTATACCGGGCAAAAACGCAGCCAATTCCATTGTCAAGACCCACCTGGCTTGATCAAGGTTCTTTATTCCAGTGAAAACGATTTTTATCCAAATTCTAGAGGAGCAGCAGTGTGCCTCTGGGAGCTACACCCGGGCCTGCAGAACAGCGGCTCCGGAGTTTTCCTTTTCTGACTAAAATTCAACACGGAATTTCATGGATCTAAGGAAACCGTGAATTGTGGACTTACCAGATTCTCACATCTTCATTGTCTAATGGAAGCTGAAGTTTCCCAGTCTGATCCGGCTGCCACTTCATTTCTGGCAATGACCATTCAATTGTGGACATTCAGCCTTCTTCGGAATTCTCTTATACCGGCATGTTCCAGCGCCACATGAAGACCACTCGGTGGAGGTTTATGTGACTCAGGACAACTCTTTATTTCAGGCGTCTAGAACAAAGGGAATTCACAGAGGTTGATGATCACTTATTAAAGTCCCATTTCTCTATGATGCCCACTGATGACACTTCTACATCTGAGGGCAAAGAGCTCGTGCAGCATGATATTCTCATTTCAGCCACGCCGTCTGCAGTTCCTTCCTTGCAGAAAAATCTTTCCCAGTGTACTTCTTTAAAATGCTGCAAAATAGTGGGACAGAAGATTTCGGTTTAGCGTTAACTTTAAACGGGCATAGATACAGGCATGTGGGCATGTTTAGAGACAGTGTTTCACTGGTCTAGGGTAAAGGGTGAAGCGCCTGGGTTCCCGTGCTTCACTACTGTATGGCCTCAAGATGATGTGTAGGCACAGCGGCAAATCCATCGGTGGCAATTCCCTCATATTGTCATTGCGATGGGAAGATTCCTTATTCGCTAGGAAATGTTTTACCGTGGAAGACGGGTCACCACAGAGCTGTCTCTTTTGTGTTGAGACAAACTTTGCTGAATTTACCTGCCAGCAGTTGCGTGTCCTCCCTTTCTTTTCAGGCCGATGGAGACGCACGAGTGTAAGGAGAACGGTGAATGGTGGCCGTTCATAAGCCAGGATCATCAGAAAACGCAGAGTAAATTTTAGGAACGTAGACGTAGGACAGCGGAGAAAACTTCACTCAGGGACTTCAGTGAACTCTCCTTACAATGCTGAGGCCTGACACGCCTAGTGCCTGGGGGCAACGTGGCTCCTGCCCTAGGTAGTTTTGTTGAGCGTGCCTCCCTCAGGTGGTGCCTTTTCTCTCCCAGCAATATTGCTCCGTGAAATTCTGCCGATGATCAAAACTGTTTGCCATGGCTTTGTCCTTTCACCTCATTGGCCTCATCTTTGAAGTACAAATGCTTTTCTACACGGGTGCTGCGTCCCTGAGCTTTCCTTTGTCTTGGCTCAATCGATGCAGATTCCTGTGCGGAATACGCCATGGACTAGCACAGGTGGTTTCTTGTCAGTATACCGGGCAAAAACGCAGCCAATTCGATTGTCAAGACCCACCTGGCTTGATCAAGGTTCTTTATTCCAGTGAAAACGATTTTTATCCAAATTCTAGAGGAGCAGCAGTGTGCCTCTGGGAGCTACACCCGGGCCTGCTGAACAGCGGCTCCGGAGTTTTCCTTTTCTGACTAAAATTCAACACGGAATTTCATGGATCTAAGGAAACCGTGAATTGTGGACGTACCAGATTCTCGCATCTTCATTGTCTAATGGAAGCTGAAGTTTCCCAGTCTGATCCGGCTACCACTTCATTTCTGGCAATGACCATTCAATTGTGGACGTTCAGCCTTCTTCGAAATTCTCTTATACCGGCATGTTCCCGCGCCACATGAAGACCACTCGGTGGAGGTTTATGTGACTCAGGACAACTCTTTATTTCAG
Organism: Tenrec ecaudatus; assembly: GCF_050624435.1. Taxonomy (NCBI): domain Eukaryota; kingdom Metazoa; phylum Chordata; class Mammalia; order Afrosoricida; family Tenrecidae; genus Tenrec; species Tenrec ecaudatus. Next base: position 232,784 of record NW_027459013.1, read on the forward strand.
GCGTCTAGAACAAAGGGAATTCACAGACGTTGATGATCACTTACTAAAGTCCCGTTTCTCTATGATGCCCACTGATGACACTTCTACATCTGAGGGCAAAGAGCTCGTGCAGCATGATATTCTCATTTCAGCCACGCCGCCTGCAGTTCCTTCCTTGCAGAAAAATCTTTCCCAGTGTACTCCTTTAAAATGCTGCAAAATAGTGGGACAGAAGATTTCGGTTCAGCGTTAACTTTAAACGGGCATAGATACAGGCATGTGGGCATGTTTAGAGACAGTGTTTCACTGGTCTAGGCTAAAGGGTGAAGCGCCTGGGTTCCCGTGCTTCACTACTGTATGGCCTCAAGATGATGTGTAGGCACAGCGGCAAATCCATCGGTGGCAATTCCCTCATATTGTCATTGCGATGGGAAGATTCCTTATTCGCTAGGAAATGTTTTACCGTGGAAGACGGGTCACCACAGAGCTGTCTCTTTTGTGTTGAGACAAACTTTGCTGAATTTACCTGCCAGCAGTTGCGTGTCCTCCCTTTCTTTTCAGGCCGATGGAGACGCACGAGTGTAAGGAGAACGGTGAATGGTGGCCGTTCGTAAGCCAGGATCATCAGAAACCGCAGAGTAAATTTTAGGAACGTAGACGTAGGACAGCGGAGAAAACTTCACTCAGGGACTTCAGTGAACTCTCCTTACAATGCTGAGGCCTGACACGCCTAGTGCCTGGGGGCAACGCGGCTCCTGCCCTAGGTAGTTTTGTTGAGCGTGCCTCCCTCAGGTGGTGCCTTTTCTCTCCCAGCAATATTGCTCCGTGAAATTCTGCCGATGATCAAAACTGTTTGCCATGGCTTTGTCCTTTCACCTCATTGGCCTCATCTTTGAAGTACAAATGCTTTTCTACACGGGTGCTGCGTCCCTGAGCTTTCCTTTGTCTTGGCTCAATCGATGCAGATTCCTGTGCTGAATAAGCCATGGACTAGCACAGGTGGGTTCTTGTCAGTATACCGGGCAAAAACGCAGCCAATTCGATTGTCAAGACCCACCTGGCTTGATCAAGGTTCTTTATTCCAGTGAAAACGATTTTTATCCAAATTCTAGAGGAGCACCAGTGTGCCTCTGGGAGCTACACCCGGGCCTGCTGAACAGCGGCTCCGGAGTTTTCCTTTTCTGACTAAAATTCAACACGGAATTTCATGGATCTAAGGAAACCGTGAATTGTGGACGTACCAGATTCTCGCATCTTCATTGTCTAATGGAAGCTGAAGTTTCCCAGTCTGATCCGGCTGCCACTTCATTTCTGGCAATGACCATTCAATTGTGGACGTTCAGCCTTCTTCGGAATTCTCTTATACCGGCATGTTCCCGCGCCACATGAAGACCACTCGGTGGAGGTTTATGTGACTAAGGACAACTCTTTATTTCAGGCGTCTAGAACAAAGGGAATTCACAGACGTTGATGATCACTTATTAAAGTCCCGTTTCTCTATGATGCCCACTGATGACACTTCTACATCTGAGGGCAAAGAGCTCGTGCAGCATGATATTCTCATTTCAGCCACGCCGCCTGCAGTTCCTTCCTTGCAGAAAAATCTTTCCCAGTGTACTTCTTTAAAATGCAGCAAAATAGTGGGACAGAAGATTTCGGTTTAGCGTTAACTTTAAACGGGCATAGATACAGGCATGTGGGCATGTTTAGAGACAGTGTTTCACTGGTCTAGGGTAAAGGGTGAAGCGCCTGGGTTCCCGTGCTTCACTACTGTATGGCCTCAAGATGATGTGTAGGCACAGCGGCAAATCCATCGGTGGCAATTCCCTCATATTGTCATTGCGATGGGAAGATTCCTTATTCGCTAGGAAATGTTTTACCGTGGAAGACGGGTCACCACAGAGCTGTCTCTTTTGTGTTGAGACAAACTTTGCTGAATTTACCTGCCAGCAGTTGCGTGTCCTCCCTTTCTTTTCAGGCCGATGGAGAAGCACGAGTGTAAGGAGAACGATGAATGGTGGCCGTTCGTAAGCCAGGATCATCAGAAACCGCAGAGTAAATTTTAGGAACGTAGACGTAGGACAGCGGAGAAAACTTCACTCAGGGAGTTCAGTGAACTCTCCTTACAATGCTGAGGCCTGACACGCCTAGTGCCTGGGGGCAACGCGGCCCCTGCCCTAGGTAGTTTTGTTGAGCGTGCCTCCCTCAGGTGGTGCCTTTTCTCTCCCAGCAATATTGCTCCGTGAAATTCTGCCGATGATCAAAACTGTTTGCCATGGCTTTGTCCTTTCACCTCATTGGCCTCATCTTTGAAGTACAAATGCTTTTCTACACGGGTGCTGCGTCCCTGAGCTTTCCTTTGTCTTGGCTCAATCGATGCAGATTCCTGTGCGGAATACGCCATGGACTAGCACAGGTGGGTTCTTGTCAGTATACCGGGTAAAAACGCAGCCAATTCGATTGTCAAGACCCACCTGGCTTGATCAAGGTTCTTTATTCCAGTGAAAACGATTTTTATCCAAATTCTAGAGGAGCACCAGTGTGCCTCTGGGAGCTACACCCGGGCCTGCTGAACAGCGGCTCCGGAGTTTTCCTTTTCTAAAATTCAACACGGAATTTCATGGATCTAAGGAAACCGTGAATTGTGGACGTACCAGATTCTCGCATCTTCATTGTCTAATGGAAGCTGAAGTTTCCCAGTCTGATCCGGCTGCCACTTCATTTCTGGCAATGACCATTCAATTGTGGACGTTCAGCCTTCTTCGGAATTCTCTTATACCGGCATGTTCCCGCGCCACATGAAGACCACTCGGTGGAGGTTTATGTGACTCAGGACAACTCTTTATTTCAGGCGTCTAGAGCAAAGGGAATTCACAGAGGTTGATGATCACTTATTAAAGTCCCGTTTCTCTATGATGCCCACTGATGACACTTCTACATCTGAGGGCAAAGAGCTCGTGCAGCATGATATTCTCATTTCAGCCACGCCGCCTGCAGTTCCTTCCTTGCAGAAAAATCTTTCCCAGTGTACTTCTTTAAAATGCTGCAAAATAGTGGGACAGAAGATTTCGGTTTAGCGTTAACTTTAAACGGGCATAGATACAGGCATGTGGGCATGTTTAGAGACAGTGTTTCACTGGTCTAGGGTAACGGGTGAAGCGCCTGGGTTCCCGTGCTTCACTAGTGTATGGCCTCAAGATGATGTGTAGGCACAGCGGCAAATCCATCGGTGGCAATTCCCTCATATTGTCATTGCGATGGGAAGATTCCTTATTCGCTAGGAAATGTTTTACCGTGGAAGACGGGTCACCACAGAGCTGTCTCTTTTGTGTTGAGACAAACTTTGCTGAATTTACCTGCCAGCAGTTGCGTGTCCTACCTTTCTTTTCAGGCCGATGGAGAAGCACGAGTGTAAGGAGAACGGTGAATGGTGGCCGTTCGTAAGCCAGGATCATCAGAAACCGCAGAGTAAATTTTAGGAACGTAGACGTAGGACAGCGGAGAAAACTTCACTCAGGTACTTCAGTGAACTCTCCTTACAATGCTGAGGCCTGACACGCCTAGTGCCTGAGGGCAACGCGGCTCCTGCCCTAGGTAGTTTTGTTGAGCGTGCCTCCCTCAGGTGGTGCCTTTTCTCTCCCAGCAATATTACTCCGTGAAATTCTGCCGATGATCAAAACTGTTTGCCATGGCTTTGTCCTTTCACCTCATTGGCCTCGTCTTTGAAGTACAAATGCTTTTCTACACGGGTGCTGCGTCCCTGAGCTTTCCTTTGTCTTGGCTCAATCCATGCAGATTCCTGTGCGGAATACGCCATGGACTAGCACAGGTGGGTTCTTGTCAGTATACCGGGCAAAAACGCAGCAAATTCGATTGTCAAGACCCACCTGGCTTGATCAAGGTTCTTTATTCCAGTGAAAACGATTTTTATCCAAATTCTAGAGGAGCACCAGTGTGCCTCTGGGAGCTACACCCGGGCCTGCTGAACAGCGGCTCCGGAGTTTTCCTTTTCTGACTAAAATTCAACACGGAATTTCATGGATCTAAGGAAACCGTGAATTGTGGACGTACCAGATTCTCACATCTTCATTGTCTAATGGAAGCTGAAGTTTCCCAGTCTGATCCGGCTACCACTTCATTTCTGGCAATGACCATTCAATTGTGGACGTTCAGCCTTCTTCGGAATTCTCTTATACCGGCATGTTCCCGCGCCACATGAAGACCACTCGGTGGAGGTTTATGTGACTCAGGACAACTCTTTATTTCAGGCGTCTAGAACAAAGGGAATTCACAGACGTTGATGATCACTTATTAAAGTCCCGTTTCTCTATGATGCCCACTGATGACACTTCTACATCTGAGGGCAAAGAGCTCGTGCAGCATGATATTCTCATTTCAGCCACGCCGCCTGCAGTTCCTTCCTTGCAGAAAAATCTTTCCCAGTGTACTTCTTTAAAATGCTGCAAAATAGTGGGAGAGAAGATTTCGGTTTAGCATTAACTTTAAACGGGCATAGATACAGGCATGTGGGCATGTTTAGAGACAGTGTTTCACTGGTCTAGGGTAAAGGGTGAAGCGCCTGGGTTCCCGTGTTTCACTACTGTATGGCCTCAAGATGATGTGTAGGCACAGCGGCAAATCCATCGGTGGCAATTCCCTCATATTGTCATTGCGATGGGAAGATTCCTTATTCGCTAGGAAATATTTTACCGTGGAAGACGGGTCACCACAGAGCTGTCTCTTTTGTGTTGAGACAAACTTTGCTGAATTTACCTGCCAGCAGTTGCGTGTCCTCCCTTTCTTTTCAGGCCGATGGAGACACACGAGTGTAAGGAGAACGGTGATGGTGGCCGTTCGTAAGCCAGGATCATCAGAAACCGCAGAGTAAATTTTGGGAACGTAGACGTAGGACAGCGGAGAAAACTTCACTCAGGGACTTCAGTGAACTCTCCTTACAATGCTGAGGCCTGACACGCCTAGTGCCTGGGGTAACGCGGTTCCTGCCCTAGGTAGTTTTGTTGAGCGTGCCTCCCTCAGGTGGTGCCTTTTCTCTCCCAGCAATATTGCTCCGTGAAATTCTGCCGATGATCAAAACTGTTTGCCATGGCTTTGTCCTTTCACCTCATTGGCCTCATCTTTGAAGTACAAATGCTTTTCTACACTGGTGCTGCGTCCCTGAGCTTTCCTTTGTCTTGGCTCAATCGATGCAGATTCCTGTGCGGAATACGCCATGGACTAGCACAGGTGGGTTCTTGTCAGTATACCGGGCAAAAACGCAGCCAATTCGATTGTCAAGACCCACCTGGCTTGATCAAGGTTCTTTATTCCAGTGAAAACGATTTTTATCCAAATTCTAGAGGAGCACCAGTGTGCCTCTGGGAGCTACACCCGGGCCTGCTGAACAGCGGCTCCGGAGTTTTCCTTTTCTGACTAAAATTCAACACGGAATTTCATGGATCTAAGGAAACCGTGAATTGTGGACGTACCAGATTCTCGCATCTTCATTGTCTAATGGAAGCTGAAGTTTCCCAGTCTGATCCGGCTGCCACTTCATTTCTGGCAATGACCATTCAATTGTGGACGTTCAGCCTTCTTCGGAATTCTCTTATACCGGCATGTTCCCGCGCCACATGAAGACCACTCGGTGGAGGTTTATGTGACTCAGGACAACTCTTTATTTCAGGCGTCTAGAACAAAGGGAATTCACAGACGTTGATGATCACTTACTAAAGTCCCGTTTCTCTATGATGCCCACTGATGACACTTCTACATCTGAGGGCAAAGAGCTCGTGCAGCATGATATTCTCATTTCAGCCACGCCGCCTGCAGTTCCTTCCTTGCAGAAAAATCTTTCCCAGTGTACTCCTTTAAAATGCTGCAAAATAGTGGGACAGAAGATTTCGGTTCAGCGTTAACTTTAAACGGGCATAGATACAGGCATGTGGGCATGTTTAGAGACAGTGTTTCACTGGTCTAGGCTAAAGGGTGAAGCGCCTGGGTTCCCGTGCTTCACTACTGTATGGCCTCAAGATGATGTGTAGGCACAGCGGCAAATCCATCGGTGGCAATTCCCTCATATTGTCATTGCGATGGGAAGATTCCTTATTCGCTAGGAAATGTTTTACCGTGGAAGACGGGTCACCACAGAGCTGTCTCTTTTGTGTTGAGACAAACTTTGCTGAATTTACCTGCCAGCAGTTGCGTGTCCTCCCTTTCTTTTCAGGCCGATGGAGACGCACGAGTGTAAGGAGAACGGTGAATGGTGGCCGTTCGTAAGCCAGGATCATCAGAAACCGCAGAGTAAATTTTAGGAACGTAGACGTAGGACAGCGGAGAAAACTTCACTCAGGGACTTCAGTGAACTCTCCTTACAATGCTGAGGCCTGACACGCCTAGTGCCTGGGGGCAACGCGGCTCCTGCCCTAGGTAGTTTTGTTGAGCGTGCCTCCCTCAGGTGGTGCCTTTTCTCTCCCAGCAATATTGCTCCGTGAAATTCTGCCGATGATCAAAACTGTTTGCCATGGCTTTGTCCTTTCACCTCATTGGCCTCATCTTTGAAGTACAAATGCTTTTCTACACGGGTGCTGCGTCCCTGAGCTTTCCTTTGTCTTGGCTCAATCGATGCAGATTCCTGTGCTGAATACGCCATGGACTAGCACAGGTGGGTTCTTGTCAGTATACCGGGCAAAAACGCAGCCAATTCGATTGTCAAGACCCACCTGGCTTGATCAAGGTTCTTTATTCCAGTGAAAACGATTTTTATCCAAATTCTAGAGGAGCACCAGTGTGCCTCTGGGAGCTACACCCGGGCCTGCTGAACAGCGGCTCCGGAGTTTTCCTTTTCTGACTAAAATTCAACACGGAATTTCATGGATCTAAGGAAACCGTGAATTGTGGACGTACCAGATTCTCACATCTTCATTGTCTAATGTAAGCTGAAGTTTCCCAGTCTGATCCGGCTGCCACTTCATTTCTGGCAATGACCATTCAATTGTGGACTTTCAGCCTTCTTCGGAATTCTCTTATACCGGCATGTTCCCGCGCCACATGAAGACCACTCGGTGGAGGTTTATGTGACTCAGGACAACTCTTTATTTCAGGCGTCTAGAGCAAAGGGAATTCACAGAGGTTGATGATCACTTATTAAAGTCCCGTTTCTCTATGATGCCCACTGATGACACTTCTACATCTGAGGGCAAAGAGCTCGTGCAGCATGATATTCTCATTTCAGCCACGCCGCCTGCAGTTCCTTCCTTGCAGAAAAATCTTTCCCAGTGTACTTCTTTAAAATGCTGCAAAATAGTGGGACAGAAGATTTCGGTTTAGCGTTAACTTTAAACGGGCATAGATACAGGCATGTGGGCATGTTTAGAGACAGTGTTTCACTGGTCTAGGGTAACGGGTGAAGCGCCTGGGTTCCCGTGCTTCACTAGTGTATGGCCTCAAGATGATGTGTAGGCACAGCGGCAAATCCATCGGTGGCAATTCCCTCATATTGTCATTGCGATGGGAAGATTCCTTATTCGCTAGGAAATGTTTTACCGTGGAAGACGGGTCACCACAGAGCTGTCTCTTTTGTGTTGAGACAAACTTTGCTGAATTTACCTGCCAGCAGTTGCATGTCCTCCCTTTCTTTTAAGGCCGATGGAGACGCACGAGTGTAAGGAGAACGGTGAATGCTGGCCGTTCGTAAGCCAGGATCATCAGAAACCGCAGAGTAAATTTTAGGAACGTAGACGTAGGACAGCGGAGAAAACTTCACTCAGGGACTTCAGTGAACTCTCCTTACAATGCTGAGGCCTGACACGCCTAGTGCCTGAGGGCAACGCGGCTCCTGCCCTAGGTAGTTTTGTTGAGCGTGCCTCCCTCAGGTGGTGCCTTTTCTCTCCCAGCAATATTGCTCCGTGAAATTCTGCCGATGATCAAAACTGTTTGCCATGGCTTTGTCCTTTCACCTCATTGGCCTCATCTTTGAAGTACAAATGCTTTTCTACACGGGTGCTGCGTCCCTGAGCTTTCCTTTGTCTTGGCTCAATCGATGCAGATTCCTGTGCGGAATACGCCATGGACTAGCACAGGTGGTTTCTTGTCAGTATACCGGGCAAAAACGCAGCCAATTCGATTGTCAAGACCCACCTGGCTTGATCAAGGTTCTTTATTCCAGTGAAAACGATTTTTATCCAAATTCTAGAGGAGCAGCAGTGTGCCTCTGGGAGCTACACCCGGGCCTGCTGAACAGCGGCTCCGGAGTTTTCCTTTTCTGACTAAAATTCAACACGGAATTTCATGGATCTAAGGAAACCGTGAATTGTGGACGTACCAGATTCTCGCATCTTCATTGTCTAATGGAAGCTGAAGTTTCCCAGTCTGATCCGGCTGCCACTTCATTTCTGGCAATGACCATTCAATTGTGGACGTTCAGCCTTCTTCGGAATTCTCTTATACCGGCATGTTCCCGCGCCACAGGAAGACCACTCGGTGGAGGTTTATGTGACTCAGGACAACTCTTTATTTCAGGCGTCTAGAGCAAAGGGAATTCACAGAGGTTGATGATCACTTATTAAAGTCCCGTTTCTCTATGATGCCCACTGATGACACTTCTACATCTGAGGGCAAAGAGCTCGTGCAGCATGATATTCTCATTTCAGCCACGCCGCCTGCAGTTCCTTCCTTGCAGAAAAATCTTTACCAGTGTACTTCTTTAAAATGCTGCAAAATAGTGGGACTGAAGATTTCGGTTTAGCGTTAACTTTAAACGGGTATAGATACAGGCATGTGGGCATGTTTAGAGACAGTGTTTCACTGGTCTAGGGTAAAGGGTGAAGCGCCTGGGTTCCCGTGATTCACTACTGTATGGCCTCAAGATGATGTGTAGGCACAGCGGCAAATCCATCGGTGGCAATTCCCTCATATTGTCATTGCGATGGGAAGATTCCTTATTCGCTAGGAAATGTTTTACCGTGGAAGACGGGTCACCACAGAGCTGTCTCTTTTGTGTTGAGACAAACTTTGCTGAATTTACCTGCCAGCAGTTGCGTGTCCTCCCTTTCTTTTCAGGCCGATGGAGACGCACGAGTGTAAGGAGAACGGTGAATGGTGGCCGTTCGTAAGCCAGGATCATCAGAAACCGCAGAGTAAATTTTAGGAACGTAGACGTAGGACAGCGGAGAAAACTTCACTCAGGGACTTCAGTGAACTCTCCTTACAATGCTGAGGCCTGACATGCCTAGTGCCTGGGGGTAACGCGGCTCCTGCCCTAGGTAGTTTTGTTGAGCGTGCCTCCCTCAGGTGGTGCCTTTTCTCTCCCAGCAATATTGCTCCGTGAAATTCTGCCGATGATCAAAACTGTTTGCCATGGCTTTGTCCTTTCACCTCATTGGCCTCATCTTTGAAGTACAAATGCTTTTCTACACGGGTGCTGCGTCCCTGAGCTTTCCTTTGTCTTGGCTCAATCGATGCAGATTCCTGTGCGGAATACGCCATGGACTAGCACAGGTGGGTTCTTGTCAGTATACCGGGCAAAAACGCAGCCAATTCGATTGTCAAGACCCACCTGGCTTGATCAAGGTTCTTTATTCCAGTGAAAACGATTTTTATCCATATTCTAGAGGAGCACCAGTGTGCCTCTGGGAGCTACACCCGGGCCTGCTGAACAGCGGCTCCGGAGTTTTCCTTTTCTGACTAAAATTCAACACGGAATTTCATGGATCTAAGGAAACCGTGAATTGTGGACGTACCAGATTCTCACATCTTCATTGTCTAATGGAAGCTGAAGTTTCCCAGTCTGATCTGGCTGCCACTTCATTTCTGGCAATGACCATTCAATTGTGGACGTTCAGCCTTCTTCGGAATTCTCTTATACCGGCATGTTCCCGCGCCACAGGAAGACCACTCGGTGGAAGTTTATGTGACTCAGGACAACTCTTTATTTCAGGTGTCTAGAACAAATGGAATTCACAGAGGTTGATGATCACTTATTAAAGTCCCGTTTCTCTATGATGCCCACTGATGACACTTCTACATCTGAGGGCAAAGAGCTCGTGCAGCATGATATTCTCATTTCAGTCACGCCGCCTGCAGTTCCTTCCTTGCAGAAAAATCTTTCCCAGTGTACTCCTTTAAAATGCTGCAAAATAGTGGGACAGAAGATTTCGGTTCAGCGTTAACTTTAAACGGGCATAGATACAGGCATGTGGGCATGTTTAGAGACAGTGTTTCACTGTTCTAGGGTAAAGGGTGAAGCGCCTGGGTTCCCGTGCTTCACTACTGTATGGCCTCAAGATGATGTGTAGGCACAGCGGCAAATCCATCGGTGGCAATTCCCTCATATTTTCATTGCGATGGGAAGATTCCTTATTCGCTAGGAAATATTTTACCGTGGAAGACGGGTCACCACAGAGCTGTCTCTTTTGTGTTGAGACAAACTTTGCTGAATTTACCTGCCAGCAGTTGCGTGTCCTCCCTTTCTTTTCAGGCCGATGGAGACGCACGAGTGTAAGGAGAACGGTGAATGGTGGCCGTTCGTAAGCCAGGATCATCAGAAACCGCAGAGTAAATTTTAGGAACGTAGACGTAGGACAGCGGAGAAAACTTCACTCAGGGACTTCAGTGAACTCTCCTTACAATGCTGAGGCCTGACACGCCTAGTGCCTGGGGGCAACGCGGCTCCTGCCCTAGGTAGTTTTGTTGAGCGTGCCTCCCTCAGGTGGTGCCTTTTCTCTCCCAGCAATATTGCTCCGTGAAATTCTGCCGATGATCAAAACTGTTTGCCATGGCTTTGTCCTTTCACCTCATTGGCCTCATCTTTGAAGTACAAATGCTTTTCTACACGGGTGCTGCGTCCCTGAGCTTTCCTTTGTCTTGGCTCAATCAATGCAGATTCCTGTGCGGAATACGCCATGGACTAGCACAGGTGGGTTCTTGTCAGTATACCGGGCAAAAACGCAGCCAATTCGATTGTCAAGACCCACCTGGCTTGATCAAGGTTCTTTATTCCAGTGAAAACGATTTTTATCCAAATTCTAGAGGAGCACCAGTGTGCCTCTGGGAGCTACACCTGGGCCTGCTGAACAGCGGCTCCGGAGTTTTCCTTTTCTGACTACAATTCAACACGGAATTTCATGGATCTAAGGAAACCGTGAATTGTGGACGTACCAGATTCTCACATCTTCATTGTCTAATGGAAGCTGAAGTTTCCCAGTCTGATCCGGCTGCCACTTCATTTCTGGCAATGACCATTCAATTGTGGACGTTCAGCCTTCTTCGGAATTCTCTTATACCGGCATGTTCCCGCGCCACAGGAAGACCACTCGGTGGAGGTTTATGTGACTCAGGACAACTCTTTATTTCAGGCGTCTAGAGCAAAGGGAATTCACAGAGGTTGATGATCACTTATTAAAGTCCCGTTTCTCTATGATGCCCACTGATGACACTTCTACATCTGAGGGCAAAGAGCTCGTGCAGCATGATATTCTCATTTCAGCCACGCCGCCTGCAGTTCCTTCCTTGCAGAAAAATCTTTCCCAGTGTACTCCTTTAAAATGCTGCAAAATAGTGGGACAGAAGATTTCGGTTCAGCGTTAACTTTAAACGGCCATAGATACAGGCATGTGGGCATGTTTAGAGACAGTGTTTCACTGGTCTAGGGTAAAGGGTGAAGCGCCTGGGTTCCCGTGCTTCACTACTGTATGGCCTCAAGATGATGTGTAGGCACAGCGGCAAATCCATCGGTGGCAATTCCCTCATATTGTCATTGCGATGGGAAGATTCCTTATTCGCTAGGAAATGTTTTACCGTGGAAGACGGGTCACTACAGAGCTGTCTCTTTTGTGTTGAGACAAACTTTGCTGAATTTACCTGCCAGCAGTTGCATGTCCTCCCTTTCTTTTCAGGCCGATGGAGACACACGAGTGTAAGGAGAATGGTGAATGGTGGTCGTTCGTAAGCCAGGATCATCAGAAACCGCAGAGTAAATTTTAGGAACGTAGACGTAGGACAGCGGAGAAAACTTCACTCAGGGACTTCAGTGAACTCTCCTTACAATGCTGAGGCCTGGCACGCCTAGTGCCTGGGGGCAACGCGGCTCCTGCCCTAGGTAGTTTTGTTGAGCGTGCCTCCCTCAGGTGGTGCCTTTTCTCTCCCAGCAATATTGCTCCGTGAAATTCTGCCGATGATCAAAACTGTTTGCCATGGCTTTGTCCTTTCACCTCATTGGCCTCATCTTTGAAGTACAAATGCTTTTCTACACGGGTGCTGCGTCCCTTAGCTTTCCTTTGTCTGGGCTCAATCGATGCAGATTCCTGTGCTGAATACGCCATGGACTAGCACAGGTGGGTTCTTGTCAGTATACCGGGCAAAAACGCAGCAATTTCGATTGTCAAGACCCACCTGGCTTGATCAAGGTTCTTTATTCCAGTGAAAACGATTTTTATCCAAATTCTAGAGGAGCACCAGTGTGCCTCTGGGAGCTACACCCAGGCCTGCTGAACAGCGGCTCCGGAGTTTTCCTTTTCTGACTAAAATTCAACACGGAATTTCATGGATCTAAGGAAACCGTGAATTGTGGACGTACCAGATTCTCACATCTTCATTGTCTAATGGAAGCTGAAGTTTCCCATTCTGATCCGGCTGCCACTTCATTTCTGGCAATGACCATTCAATTGTGGACGTTCAGCCTTCTTCGGAATTCTCTTATACCGGCATGTTCCCGCGCCACATGAAGACCACTCGGTGGAGGTTTATGTGACTCAGGACAACTCTTTATTTCAGGCGTCTAGAGCAAAGGGAATTCACAGAGGTTGATGATCACTTATTAAAGTCCCGTTTCTCTATGATGCCCACTGATGACACTTCTACATCTGAGGGCAAAGAGCTCGTGCAGCATGATATTCTCATTTCAGCCACGCCGCCTGCAGTTCCTTCCTTGCAGAAAAATCTTTCCCAGTGTACTTCTTTAAAATGCTGCAAAATAGTGGGACAGAAGATTTCGGTTTAGCGTTAACTTTAAACGGGCATAGATACAGGCATGTGGGCATGTTTAGAGACAGTGTTTCACTGGTCTAGGGTAAAGGGTGAAGCGCCTGGGTTCCCGTGCTTCACTACTGTATGGCCTCAAGATGATGTGTAGGCACAGCGGCAAATCCATCGGTGGCAATTCCCTCATATTGTCATTGCGATGGGAAGATTCCTTATTCGCTAGGAAATGTTTTACCGTGGAAGACGGGTCACCACAGAGCTGTCTTTTTTGTGTTGAGACAAACTTTGCTGAATTTACCTGCCAGCAGTTGCATGTCCTCCCTTTCTTTTCAGGCCGATGGAGACGCACGAGTGTAAGGAGAACGGTGAATGGTGGCCGTTCGTAAGCCAGGATCATCAGAAACCGCAGAGTAAATTTTAGGAACGTAGACGTAGGACAGCGGAGAAAACTTCACTCAGGGACTTCAGTGAACTCTCCTTAAAATGCTGAGGCCTGACACGCCTAGTGCCTGGGGGCAACGCGGCTCCTGCCCTAGGTAGTTTTGTTGAGCGTGCCTCCCTCAGGTGGTGCCTTTTCTCTCCCAGCAATATTGCTCCGTGAAATTCTGCCGATGATCAAAACTGTTTGCCCTGGCTTTGTCCTTTCACCTCATTGGCCTCATCTTTGAAGTACGAATGCTTTTCTACACGGGTGCTGCGTCCCTGAGCTTTCCTTTGTCTTGGCTCAATCGATGCAGATTCCTGTGCGGAATACGCCATGGACTAGCACAGGTGGGTTCTTGTCAGTATACCGGGCAAAAACGCAGCAAATTCAATTGTCAAGACCCACCTGGCTTGATCAAGGTTCTTTATTCCAGTGAAAACGATTTTTATCCAAATTCTAGAGGAGCACCAGTGTGCCTCTGGGAGCTACACCCGGGCCTGCTGAACAGCGGCTCCGGAGTTTTCCTTTTCTGACTAAAATTCAACACGGAATTTCATGGATCTAAGGAAACCGTGAATTGTGGACGTACCAGATTCTCGCATCTTCATTGTCTAATGGAAGCTGTAGTTTCCCAGTCTGATCCGGCTGCCACTTCATTTCTGGCAATGACCATTCAATTGTGGACGTTCAGCCTTCTTCGGAATTCTCTTATACCGGCATGTTCCCGCGCCACATGAAGACCACTCGGTGGAGGTTTATGTGACTCAGGACAACTCTTTATTTCAGGCGTCTAGAGCAAAGGGAATTCACAGAGGTTGATGATCACTTATTAAAGTCCCGTTTCTCTATGATGCCCACTGATGACACTTCTACATCTGAGGGCAAAGAGCTCGTGCAGCATGATATTCTCATTTCAGCCACGCCGCCTGCAGTTCCTTCCTTGCAGAAAAATCTTTCCAAGTGTACTCCTTTAAAATGCTGCAAAATAGTGGGACAGAAGATTTCGGTTCAGCGTTAACTTTAAACGGGCATAGATACAGGCATGTGGGCATGGTTAGAGACAGTGTTTCACTGGTCTAGGGTAAAGGGTGAAGCGCCTGGGTTCCCGTGCTTCACTACTGTATGGCCTCAAGATGATGTGTAGGCACAGCGGCAAATCCATCGGTGGCAATTCCCTCATATTGTCATTGCGATGGGAAGATTCCTTATTCGCTAGGAAATGTTTTACCGTGGAAGACGGGTCACCACAGAGCTGTCTCTTTTGTGTTGAGACAAACTTTGCTGAATTTACCTGCCAGCAGTTGCGTGTCCTCCCTTTCTTTTCAGGCCGATGGAGACGCACGAGTGTAAGGAGAACGGTGAATGGTGGCCGTTCGTAAGCCAGGATCATCAGAAACCGCAGAGTAAATTTTAGGAACGTAGACGTAGGACAGCGGAGAAAACTTCACTCAGGGACTTCAGTGAACTCTCCTTACAATGCTGAGGCCTGGCACGCCTAGTGCCTGGGGGCAACGCGGCTCCTGCCCTAGGTAGTTTTGTTGAGCGTGCCTCCCTCAGGTGGTGCCTTTTCTCTCCCAGCAATATTGCTCCGTGAAATTCTGCCGATGCTCAAAACTGTTTGCCATGGCTTTGTCCTTTCACCTCATTGGCCTCATCTTTGAAGTACAAATGCTTTTCTACACGGGTGCTGCGTCCCTGAGCTTTCCTTTGTCTTGGCTCAATCGATGCAGATTCCTGTGCGGAATACGCCATGGACTAGCACAGGTGGGTTCTTGTCAGTATACCGGGCAAAAACGCAGCAATTTCGATTGTCAAGACCCACCTGGCTTGATCAAGGTTCTTTATTCCAGTTAAAACGATTTTTATCCAAATTCTAGAGGAGCACCAGTGTGCCTCTGGGAGCTACACCCGGGCCTGCTGAACAGCGGCTCCGGAGTTTTCCTTTTCTGACTAAAATTCAACACGGAATTTCATGGATCTAAGGAAACCGTGAATTGTGGACGTACCAGATTCTCGCATCTTCATTGTCTAATGGAAGCTGTAGTTTCCCAGTCTGATCCGGCTGCCACTTCATTTCTGGCAATGACCATTCAATTGTGGACGTTCAGCCTTCTTCGGAATTCTCTTATACCGGCATGTTCCCGCGCCACATGAAGACCACTCGGTGGAGGTTTATGTGACTCAGGACAACTCTTTATTTCAGGCGTCTAGAGCAAAGGGAATTCACAGAGGTTGATGATCACTTATTAAAGTCCCGTTTCTCTATGATGCCCACTGATGACACTTCTACATCTGAGGGCAAAGAGCTCGTGCAGCATGATATTCTCATTTCACCCACGCCGCCTGCAGTTCCTTCCTTGCAGAAAAATCTTTCCAAGTGTACTCCTTTAAAATGCTGCAAAATAGTGGGACAGAAGATTTCGGTTCAGCGTTAACTTTAAACGGGCATAGATACAGGCATGTGGGCATGGTTAGAGACAGTGTTTCACTGGTCTAGGGTAAAGGGTGAAGCGCCTGGGTTCCCGTGCTTCACTACTGTATGGCCTCAAGATGATGTGTAGGCACAGCGGCAAATCCATCGGTGGCAATTCCCTCATATTGTCATTGCGATGGGAAGATTCCTTATTCGCTAGGAAATGTTTTACCGTGGAAGACGGGTCACCACAGAGCTGTCTCTTTTGTGTTGAGACAAACTTTGCTGAATTTACCTGCCAGCAGTTGCGTGTCCTCCCTTTCTTTTCAGGCCGATGGAGACGCACGAGTGTAAGGAGAACGGTGAATGGTGGCCGTTCGTAAGCCAGGATCATCAGAAACCGCAGAGTAAATTTTAGGAACGTAGACGTAGGACAGCGGAGAAAACTTCACTCAGGGACTTCAGTGAACTCTCCTTACAATGCTGAGGCCTGACACGCCTAGTGCCTGGGGGCAACGCGGCTCCTGCCCTAGGTAGTTTTGTTGAGCGTGCCTCCCTGAGGTGGTGCCTTTTCTCTCCCAGCAATATTGCTCCGTGAAATTCTGCCGATGCTCAAAACTGTTTGCCATGGCTTTGTCCTTTCACCTCATTGGCCTCATCTTTGAAGTACAAATGCTTTTCTACACGGGTGCTGCGTCCCTGAGCTTTCCTTTGTCTTGGCTCAATCGATGCAGATTCCTGTGCGGAATACGCCATGGACTAGCACAGGTGGGTTCTTGTCAGTATACCGGGCAAAAACGCAGCAATTTCGATTGTCAAGACCCACCTGGCTTGATCAAGGTTCTTTATTCCAGTTAAAACGATTTTTATCCAAATTCTAGAGGAGCACCAGTGTGCCTCTGGGAGCTACACCCGGGCCTGCTGAACAGCGGCTCCGGAGTTTTCCTTTTCTGACTAAAATTCAACACGGAATTTCATGGATCTAAGGAAACCGTGAATTGTGGACGTACCAGATTCTCGCATCTTCATTGTCTAATGGAAGCTGAAGTTTCCCAGTCTGATCCGGCTACCACTTCATTTCTGGCAATGACCATTCAATTGTGGACGTTCAGCCTTCTTCGGAATTCTCTTATACCGGCATGTTCCCGCGCCACATGAAGACCACTCGGTGGAGGTTTATGTGACTCAGGACAACTCTTTATTTCAGGCGTCTAGAGCAAAGGGAATTCACAGAGGTTGATGATCACTTATTAAAGTCCCGTTTCTCTATGATGCCCACTGATGACACTTCTACATCTGAGGGCAAAAAGTTCGTGCAGCATGATATTCTCATTTCAGCCACGCCGCCTGCAGTTCCTTCCTTGCAGAAAAATCTTTCCCAGTGTACTTCTTTAAAATGCTGCAAAATAGTGGGACAGAAGATTTCGGTTTAGCGTTAACTTTAAACGGGCATAGATACAGGCATGTGGGCATGTTTAGAGACAGTGTTTCACTGGTCTAGGGTAAAGGGTGAAGCACCTGGGTTCCCGTGCTTCACTACTGTATGGCCTCAAGATGATGTGTAGGCACAGCGGCAAATCCATCGGTGGCAATTCCCTCATATTGTCATTGCGATGGGAAGATTCCTTATTCGCTAGGAAATGTTTTACCGTGGAAGACGGGTCACCACAGAGCTGTCTCTTTTGTGTTGAGACAAACTTTGCTGAATTTACCTGCCAGCAGTTGCGTGTCCTCCAATCTTTTCAGGCCGATGGAGACGCACGAGTGTAAGGAGAACGGTGAATGGTGGCCGTTCGTAAGCCAGGATCATCAGAAACCGCAGAGTAAATTTTAGGAACGTAGACGTAGGACAGCGGAGAAAACTTCACTCAGGGACTTCAGTGAACTCTCCTTACAATGCTGAGGCCTGACACGCCTAGGGCCTGGGGGCAACGCGGCTCCTGCCCTAGGTAGTTTTGTTGAGCGTGCCTCCCTCAGGTGGTGCCTTTTCTCTCCCAGCAATATTGCTCCGTGAAATTCTGCCGATGATCAAAACTGTTTGCCATGGCTTTGTCCTTTCACCTCATTGGCCTCATCTTTGAAGTACAAATGCTTTTCTACACGGGTGCTGCGTCCCTGAGCTTTCCTTTGTCTTGGCTCAATCGATGCAGATTCCTGTGCTGAATACGCCATGGACTAGCACAGGTGGGTTCTTGTCAGTATACCGGGCAAAAACGCAGCAATTTCGATTGTCAAGACCCACCTGGCTTGATCAAGGTTCTTTATTCCAGTGAAAACGATTTTTATCCAAATTCTAGAGGAGCACCAGTGTCCCTCTGGGAGCTACACCCGGGCCTGCTGAACAGCGGCTCCGCAGTTTTCCTTTTCTGACTAAAATACAACACGGAATTTCATGGATCTAAGGAAACCGTGAATTGTGGACGTACCAGATTCTCACATCTTCATTGTCTAATGGAAGCTGAAGTTTCCCAGTCTGATCTGGCTGCCACTTCATTTCTGGCAATGACCATTCAATTGTGGACGTTCAGCCTTCTTCGGAATTCTCTTATACCGGCATGTTCCCGCGCCACATGAAGACCACTCGGTGGAGGTTTATGTGACTCAGGACAACTCTTTATTTCAGGCGTCTAGAGCAAAGGGAATTCACAGAGGTTGATGATCACTTATTAAAGTCCCGTTTCTCTATGATGCCCACTGATGACACTTCTACATCTGAGGGCAAAGAGCTCGTGCAGCATGATATTCTCATTTCAGCCACGCCGCCTGCAGTTCCTTCCTTGCAGAAAAATCTTTCCCAGTGTACTTCTTTAAAATGCTGCAAAATAGTGGGACAGAAGATTTCAGTTTAGTGTTAACTTTAAACGGGCATTGATACAGGCATGTGGGCATGTTTAGAGACAGTGTTTCACTGGTCTAGGGTAAAGGGTGAAGCGCCTGGGTTCCCGTGCTTCACTACTGTATGGCCTCAAGATGATGTGTAGGCACAGCGGCAAATCCATCGGTGGCAATTCCCTCATATTGTCATTGCGATGGGAAGATTCCTTATTCGCTAGGAAATGTTTTACCGTGGAAGACGGGTCACCACAGAGCTGTCTCTTTTGTGTTGAGACAAACTTTGCTGAATTTACCTGCCAGCAGTTGCGTGTCCTCCCTTTCTTTTCAGGCCGATGGAGATGCACGAGTGTAAGGAGAACGGTGAATGGTGGCCGTTCGTAAGCCAGGATCATCAGAAACCGCAGAGTAAATTTTAGGAACGTAGACGTAGGACAGCGGAGAAAACTTCACTCAGGGACTACAGTGAACTCTCCTTACAATGCTGAGGCCTGACACCCCTAGTGCCTGGGGGCAACGCGGCTCCTGCCCTAGGTAGTTTTGTTGAGCTTGCCTCCCTCAGGTGGTGCCTTTTCTCTCCCAGCAATATTGCTCCATGAAATTCTGCCGATGATCAAAACTGTTTGCCATGGCTTTGTCCTTTCACCTCATTGGCCTCATCTTTGAAGTACAAATGCTTTTCTACACGGGTGCTGCGTCCCTGAGCTTTCCTTTGTCTTGGCTCAATCGATGCAGATTCCTGTGCTGAATACGCCATGGACTAGCACAGGTGGGTTCTTGTCAGTATACCGGGCAAAAACGCAGCAATTTCGATTGTCAAGACCCACCTGGCTTGATCAAGGTTCTTTATTCCAGTGAAAACGATTTTTATCCAAATTCTAGAGGAGCACCAGTGTGCCTCTGGGAGCTACACCCGGGCCTGCTGAACAGCGGCTCCGGAGTTTTCCTTTTCTGAATAAAATACAACACGGAATTTCATGGATCTAAGGAAACCGTGAATTGTGGACGTACCAGATTCTCGCATCTTCATTGTCTAATGGAAGCTGAAGTTTCCCAGTCTGATCTGGCTGCCACTTCATTTCTGGCAATGACCATTCAATTGTGGACGTTCAGCCTTCTTCGGAATTCTCTTATACCGGCATGTTCCCGCGCCACATGAAGACCACTCGGTGGAGGTTTATGTGACTCAGGACAACTCTTTATTTCAGGCGTCTAGAGCAAAGGGAATTCACAGAGGTTGATGATCACTTATTAAAGTCCCGTTTCTCTATGATGCCCACTGATGACACTTCTACATCTGAGGGCAAAGAGCTCGTGCAGCATGATATTCTCATTTCAGCCACGCCGCCTGCAGTTCCTTCCTTGCAGAAAAATCTTTCCCAGTGTACTTCTTTAAAATGCTGCAAAATAGTGGGACAGAACATTTCGGTTTAGCGTTAACTTTAAACGGGCATAGATACAGGCATGTGGGCATGTTTAGAGACAGTGTTTCACTGGTCTAGGGTAAAGGGTGAAGCGCCTGGGTTCCCGTGCTTCACTACTGTATGGCCTCAAGATGATGTGTAGGCACAGCGGCAAATCCATCGGTGGCAATTCCCTCATATTGTCATTGCGATGGGAAGATTCCTTATTCGCTAGGAAATGTTTTACCGTGGAAGACGGGTCACCACAGAGCTGTCTCTTTTGTGTTGAGACAAACTTTGCTGAATTTACCTGCCAGCAGTTGCGTGTCCTCCCTTTCTTTTCAGGCCGATGGAGACGCACGAGTGTAAGGAGAATGGTGAATGGTGGCCGTTCGTAAGCCAGGATCATCAGAAACCGCAGAGTAAATTTTAGGAACGTAGACGTAGGACAGCGGAGAAAACTTCACTCAGGGACTTCAGTGAACTCTCCTTACAATGCTGAGGCCTGACACGCCTAGTGCCTGGGGGCAACGCGGCTCCTGCCCTAGGTAGTTTTGTTGAGCGTGCCTCCCTCAGGTGGTGCCTTTTCTCTCCCAGCAATATTGCTCCGTGAAATTCTGCCGATGATCAAAACTGTTTGCCATGGCTTTGTCCTTTCACCTCATTGGCCTCATCTTTGAAGTACAAATGCTTTTCTACACGGGTGCTGCGTCCCTGAGCTTTCCTTTGTCTTGGCTCAATCGATGCAGATTCCTGTGCTGAATACGCCATGGACTAGCACAGGTGGGTTCTTGTCAGTATACCGGGCAAAAACGCAGCAATTTCGATTGTCAAGACCCACCTGGCTTGATCAAGGTTCTTTATTCCAGTGAAAACGATTTTTATCCAAATTCTAGAGGAGCACCAGTGTGCCTCTGGGAGCTACACACGGGCCTGCTGAACAGCGGCTCCGGAGTTTTCCTTTTCTGACTAAAATACAACACGGAATTTCATGGATCTAAGGAAACCGTGAATTGTGGACGTACCAGATTCTCACATCTTCATTGTCTAATGGAAGCTGAAGTTTCCCAGTCTGATCTGGCTGCCACTTCATTTCTGGCAATGACCATTCACTTGTGGACGTTCAGCCTTCTTCGGAATTCTCTTATACCGGCATGTTCCCGCGCCACATGAAGACCACTCGGTGGAGGTTTATGTGACTCAGGACAACTCTTTATTTCAGGCGTCTAGAGCAAAGGGAATTCACAGAGGTTGATGATCACTTATTAAAGTCCCGTTTCTCTATGATGCCCACTGATGACACTTCTACATCTGAGGGCAAAGAGCTCGTTCAGCATGATATTCTCATTTCAGCCACGCCGTCTGCAGTTCCTTCCTTGCAGAAAAATCTTTCCCAGTGTACTTCTTTAAAATGCTGCAAAATAGTGGGACAGAAGATTTCGGTTTAGCGTTAACTTTAAACGGGCATAGATACAGGCATGTGGGCATGTTTAGAGACAGTGTTTCACTGGTCTAGGGTAAAGGGTGAAGCGCCTGGGTTCCCGTGCTTCACTACTGTATGGCCTCAAGATGATGTGTAGGCACAGCGGCAAATCCATCGGTGGCAATTCCCTCATATTGTCATTGCGATGGGAAGATTCCTTATTCGCTAGGAAATGTTTTACCGTGGAAGACGGGTCACCACAGAGCTGTCTCTTTTGTGTTGAGACAAACTTTGCTGAATTTACCTGCCAGCAGTTGCGTGTCCTCCCTTTCTTTTCAGGCCGATGGAGACGCACGAGTGTAAGGAGAACGGTGAATGGTGGCCGTTCGTAAGCCAGGATCATCAGAAACCGCAGAGTAAATTTTAGGAACGTAGACGTAGGACAGCGGAGAAAACTTCACTCAGGGACTTCAGTGAACTCTCCTTACAATGCTGAGGCCTGACACGCCTAGGGCCTGGGGGCAACGCGGCTCCTGCCCTAGGTAGTTTTGTTGAGCGTGCCTCCCTCAGGTGGTGCCTTTTCTCTCCCAGCAATATTGCTCCGTGAAATTCTGCCGATGATCAAAACTGTTTGCCATGGCTTTGTCCTTTCACCTCATTGGCCTCATCTTTGAAGTACAAATGCTTTTCTACACGGGTGCTGCGTCCCTGAGCTTTCCTTTGTCTTGGCTCAATCGATGCAGATTCCTGTGCGGAATACGCCATGGACTAGCACAGGTGGTTTCTTGTCAGTATACCGGGCAAAAACGCAGCCAATTCGATTGTCAAGACCCACCTGGCTTGATCAAGGTTCTTTATTCCAGTGAAAACGATTTTTATCCAAATTCTAGAGGAGCAGCAGTGTGCCTCTGGGAGCTACACCCGGGCCTGCTGAACAGCGGCTCCGGAGTTTTCCTTTTCTGACTAAAATTCAACACGGAATTTCATGGATCTAAGGAAACCGTGAATTGTGAACGTACCAGATTCTCACATCTTCATTGTCTAATGGAAGCTGAAGTTTCCCAGTCTGATCCGGCTGCCACTTCATTTCTGGCAATGACCATTCAATTGTGGACGTTCAGCCTTCTTCGGAATTCTCTTATACCGGCATGTTCCAGCGCCACATGAAGACCACTCGGTGGAGGTTTATGTGACTCAGGACAACTCTTTATTTCAGGCGTCTAGAACAAAGGGAATTCACAGAGGTTGATGATCACTTATTAAAGTCCCATTTCTCTATGATGCCCACTGATGACACTTCTACATCTGAGGGCAAAGAGCTCGTGCAGCATGATATTCTCATTTCAGCCACGCCGCCTGCAGTTCCTTCCTTGCAGAAAAATCTTTCCCAGTGTACTTCTTTAAAATGTTGCAAAATAGTGGGACAGAAGATTTCGGTTTAGCGTTAACTTTAAACGGGCATAGATACAGGCATGTGGGCATGTTTAGAGACAGTGTTTCACTGGTCTAGGGTAAAGGGTGAAGCGCCTGGGTTCCCGTGCTTCACTACTGTATGGCCTCAAGATGATGTGTAGGCACAGCGGCAAATCCATCGGTGGCAATTCCCTCATATTGTCATTGCGATGGGAAGATTCCTTATTCGCTAGAAAATGTTTTACCGTGGAAGACGGGTCACCACAGAGCTGTCTCTTTTGTGTTGAGACAAACTTTGCTGAATTTACCTGCCAGCAGTTGCGTGTCCTCCCTTTCTTTTCAGGCCGATGGAGACGCACGAGTGTAAGGAGAACGGTGAATGGTGGCCGTTCGTAAGCCAGGATCATCAGAAACCGCAGAGTAAATTTTAGGAACGTAGACGTAGGACAGCGGAGAAAACTTCACTCAGGGACTTCAGTGAACTCTCCTTACAATGCTGAGGCCTGACACGCCTAGTGCCTGGGGGCAACGCGGCTCCTGCCCTAGGTAGTTTTGTTGAGCGTGCCTCCCTCAGGTGGTGCCTTTTCTCTCCCAGCAATATTGCTCCGTGAAATTCTGCCGATGATCAAAACTGTTTGCCATGGCTTTGTCCTTTCACCTCATTGGCCTCATCTTTGAAGTACAAATGCTTTTCTACACGGGTGCTGCGTCCCTGAGCTTTCCTTTGTCTTGGCTCAATCGATGCAGATTCCTGTGCTGAATACGCCATGGACTAGCACAGGTGGGTTCTTGTCAGTATACCGGGCAAAAACGCAGCAATTTCGATTGTCAAGACCCACCTGGCTTGATCAAGGTTCTTTATTCCAGTGAAAACGATTTTTATCCAAATTCTAGAGGAGCACCAGTGTGCCTCTGGGAGCTACACCCGGGCCTGCTGAACAGCGGCTCCGGAGTTTTCCTTTTCTGAATAAAATACAACACGGAATTTCATGGATCTAAGGAAACCGTGAATTGTGGACGTACCAGATTCTCACATCTTCATTGTCTAATGGAAGCTGAAGTTTCCCAGTCTGATCTGGCTGCCACTTCATTTCTGGCAATGACCATTCAATTGTGGACGTTCAGCCTTCTTCGGAATTCTCTTATACCGGCATGTTCCCGCGCCACATGAAGACAACTCGGTGGAGGTTTATGTGACTCAGGACAACTCTTTATTTCAGGCGTCTAGAGCAAAGGGAATTCACAGAGGTTGATGATCACTTATTAAAGTCCCGTTTCTCTATGATGCCCACTGATGACACTTCTACATCTGAGGGCAAAGAGCTCGTGCAGCATGATATTCTCATTTCAGCCACGCCGCCTGCAGTTCCTTCCTTGCAGAAAAATCTTTCCCAGTGTACTTCTTTAAAATGCTGCAAAATAGTGGGACAGAAGATTTCGGTTTAGCGTTAACTTTAAACGGGCATAGATACAGGCATGTGGGCATGTTTAGAGACAGTGTTTCACTGGTCTAGGGTAAAGGGTGAAGCGCCTGGGTTCCCGTGCTTCACTACTGTATGGCCTCAAGATGATGTGTAGGCACAGCGGCAAATCCATCGGTGGCAATTCCCTCATATTGTCATTGCGATGGGAAGATTCCTTATTCGCTAGGAAATGTTTTACCGTGGAAGACGGGTCACCACAGAGCTGTCTCTTTTGTGTTGAGACAAACTTTGCTGAATTTACCTGCCAGCAGTTGCGTGTCCTCCCTTTCTTTTCAGGCCGATGGAGACGCACGAGTGTAAGGAGAACGGTGAATGGTGGCCGTTCGTAAGCCAGGATCATCAGAAACCGCAGAGTAAATTTTAGGAACGTAGACGTAGGACAGCGGAGAAAACTTCACTCAGGGACTTCAGTGAACTCTCCTTACAATGCTGAGGCCTGACACGCCTAGTGCCTGGGGGCAACGCGGCTCCTGCCCTAGGTAGTTTTGTTGAGCGTGCCTCCCTCATGTGGTGCCTTTTCTCTCCCAGCAATATTGCTCCGTGAAATTCTGCCGATGATCAAAACTGTTTGCCATGGCTTTGTCCTTTCACCTCATTGGCCTCATCTTTGAAGTACAAATGCTTTTCTACACGGGTGCTGCGTCCCTGAGCTTTCCTTTGTCTTGGCTCAA
Organism: Tenrec ecaudatus; assembly: GCF_050624435.1. Lineage (NCBI taxonomy): Eukaryota > Metazoa > Chordata > Mammalia > Afrosoricida > Tenrecidae > Tenrec > Tenrec ecaudatus. Next base: position 257,801 of record NW_027459013.1, read on the forward strand.
TCGATGCAGATTCCTGTGCGGAATACGCCATGGACTAGCACAGGTGGGTTCTTGTCAGTATACCGGGCAAAAACGCAGCAAATTCGATTGTCAAGACCCACCTGGCTTGATCAAGGTTCTTTATTCCAGTGAAAACGATTTTTATCCAAATTCTAGAGGAGCACCAATGTGCCTCTGGGAGCTACACCCGGGCCTGCTGAACAGCGGCTCCGGAGTTTTCCTTTTCTGACTAAAATTCAACACGGAATTTCATGGATCTAAGGAAACCGTGAATTGTGGACGTACCAGATTCTCGCATCTTCATTGTCTAATGGAAGCTGAAGTTTCCCAGTCTGATCCGGTTGCCACTTCATTTCTGGCAATGACCATTCAATTGTGGACGTTCAGCCTTCTTCGGAATTCTCTTATACCGGCATGTTCCCGCGCCACATGAAGACCACTCGGTGGAGGTTTATGTGACTCAGGACAACTCTTTATTTTAGGCGTCTAGAGCAAAGGGAATTCACAGAGGTTGAAGATCACTTATTAAAGTCCCGTTTCTCTATGATGCCCACTGATGACACTTCTACATCTGAGGGCAAAGAGCTCGTGCAGCATGATATTCTCATTTCAGCCACGCCGCCTGCAGTTCCTTCCTTGCAGAAAAATCTTTTCCAGTGTACTTCTTTAAAATGCTGCAAAATAGTGGGACAGAAGATTTCGGTTTAGCGTTAACTTTAAACAGGCATAGATACAGGCATGTGGGCATGTTTAGAGACAGTTCTTCACTGGTCTAGGGTAAAGGGTGAAGCGCCTTGGTTCCCGTGCTTCACTACTGTATGGCCTCAAGATAATGTGTAGGCACAGCGGCAAATCCATCGGTGGCAATTCCCTCATATTGTCATTGCGATGGGAAGATTCCTTATTCGCTAGGAAATGTTTTACCGTGGAAGACGGGTCACCACAGAGCTGTCTCTTTTGTGTTGAGACAAACTTTGCTGAATTTACCTGCCAGCAGTTGCGTGTCCTCCCTTTCTTTTCAGGCCGATGGAGACGCACGAGTGTAAGGAGAACGGTGAATGGTGGCCGTTCGTAAGCCAGGATCATCAGAAACCGCAGAGTAAATTTTAGGAACGTAGACGTAGGACAGCGGAGAAAACTTCACTCAGGGACTTCAGTGAACTCTCCTTACAATGCTGAGGCCTGACACGCCTAGGGCCTGGGGGCAACGCGGCTCCTGCCCTAGGTAGTTTTGTTGAGCGTGCCTCCCTCAGGTGGTGCCTTTTCTCTCCCAGCAATATTGCTCCGTGAAATTCTGCCGATGATCAAAACTGTTTGCCATGGCTTTGTCCTTTCACCTCATTGGCCTCATCTTTGAAGTACAAATGCTTTTCTACACGGGTGCTGCGTCCCTGAGCTTTCCTTTGTCTTGGCTCAATCGATGCAGATTCCTGTGCTGAATACGCCATGGACTAGCACAGGTGGGTTCTTGTCAGTATACCGGGCAAAAACGCAGCAATTTTGATTGTCAAGACCCACCTGGCTTGATCAAGGTTCTTTATTCCAGTGAAAACGATTTTTATCCAAATTCTAGAGGAGCACCAGTGTGCCTCTGGGAGCTACACCCGGGCCTGCTGAACAGCGGCTCCGGAGTTTTCCTTTTCTGACTAAAATACAACACGGAATTTCATGGATCTAAGGAAACCGTGAATTGTGGACGTACCAGATTCTCACATCTTCATTGTCTAAAGGAAGCTGAAGTTTCCCAGTCTGATCTGGCTGCCACTTCATTTCTGGCAATGACCATTCAATTGTGGACGTTCAGCCTTCTTCGGAATTCTCTTATACCGGCATGTTCCAGCGCCACATGAAGACCACTCGGTGGAGGTTTATGTGACTCAGGACAACTCTTTATTTCAGGCGTCTAGAGCAAAGGGAATTCACAGAGGTTGATGATCACTTATTAAAGTCCCGTTTCTCTATGATGCCCACTGATGACACTTCTACATCTGAGGGCAAAGAGCTCGTGCAGCATGATATTCTCATTTCAGCCACGCCGCCTGCAGTTCCTTCCTTGCAGAAAAATCTTTCCCAGTGTACTTCTTTAAAATGCTGCAAAATAGTGGGACAGAAGATTTCAGTTTAGTGTTAACTTTAAACGGGCATAGATACAGGCATGTGGGCATGTTTAGAGACAGTGTTTCACTGGTCTAGGGTAAAGGGTGAAGCGCCTGGGTTCCCGTGCTTCACTACTGTATGGCCTCAAGATGATGTGTAGGCACAGCGGCAAATCCATCGGTGGCAATTCCCTCATATTGTCATTGCGATGGGAAGATTCCTTATTCGCTAGGAATTGTTTTACCGTGGAAGACGGGTCACCACAGAGCTGTCTCTTTTTTGTTGAGACAAACTTTGCTGAATTTACCTGCCAGCAGTTGCGTGTCCTCCCTTTCTTTTCAGGCCGATGGAGATGCACGAGTGTAAGGAGAACGGTGAATGGTGGCCGTTCGTAAGCCAGGATCATCAGAAACCGCAGAGTAAATTTTAGGAACGTAGACGTAGGACAGCGGAGAAAACTTCACTCAGGGACTTCAGTGAACTCTCCTTACAATGCTGAGGCCTGACACGCCTAGTGCCTGGGGGCAACGCGGCTCCTGCCCTAGGTAGTTTTGTTGAGCGTGCCTCCCTCAGGTGGTGCCTTTTCTCTCCCAGCAATATTGCTCCGTGAAATTCTGCCGATGATCAAAACTGTTTGCCATGGCTTTGTCCTTTCACCTCATTGGCCTCATCTTTGAAGTACAAATGCTTTTCTACACGGGTGCTGCGTCCCTGAGCTTTCCTTTGTCTTGGCTCAATCGATGCAGATTCCTGTGCGGAATACGCCATGGACTAGCACAGGTGGTTTCTTGTCAGTATACCGGGCAAAAACGCAGCCAATTCGATTGTCAAGACCCACCTGGCTTGATCAAGGTTCTTTATTCCAGTGAAAACGATTTTTATCCAAATTCTAGAGGAGCACCAGTGTGCCTCTGGGAGCTACACCCGGGCCTGCTGAACAGCGGCTCCGGAGTTTTCCTTTTCTGACTAAAATTCAACACGAAATTTCATGGATCTAAGGAAACCGTGAATTGTGGACGTACCAGATTCTCACATCTTCATTGTCTAATGGAAGCTGAAGTTTCCCAGTCTGATCCGGCTGCCACTTCATTTCTGGCAATGACCATTCAATTGTGGACGTTCAGCCTTCTTCGGAATTCTCTTATACCGGCATGTTCCCGCGCCACATGAAGACCACTCGGTGGAGGTTTATGTGACTCAGGACAACTCTTTATTTCAGGCGTCTAGAGCAAAGGGAATTCACAGAGGTTGATGATCACTTATTAAAGTCCCGTTTCTCTATGATGCCCACTGATGACACTTCTACATCTGAGGGCAAAGAGCTCGTGCAGCATGATATTCTCATTTCAGCCACGCCGCCTGCAGTTCCTTCCTTGCAGAAAAATCTTTCCCAGTGTACTTCTTTAAAATGCTGCAAAATAGTGGGACAGAAGATTTCGGTTTAGCGTTAACTTTAAACGGGCATAGATACAGGCATGTGGGCATGTTTAGAGACAGTGTTTCACTGGTCTAGGGTAAAGGGTGAAGCGCCTGGGTTCCCGTGCTTCACTACTGTATGGCCTCAAGATGATGTGTAGGCACAGCGGCAAATCCATCGGTGGCAATTCCCTCATATTGTCATTGCGATGGGAAGATTCCTTATTCGCTAGGAAATGTTTTACCGTGGAAGACGGGTCACCACAGAGCTGTCTCTTTTGTGTTGAGACAAACTTTGCTGAATTTACCTGCCAGCAGTTGCGTGTCCTCCCTTTCTTTTCAGGCCGATGGAGACGCACGAGTGTAAGGAGAACGGTGAATGGTGGCCGTTCGTAAGCCAGGATCATCAGAAACCGCAGAGTAAATTTTAGGAACGTAGACCTAGGACAGCGGAGAAAACTTCACTCAGGGACTTCAGTGAACTCTCCTTACAATGCTGAGGCCTGACACGCCTAGTGCCTGGGGGCAACGCGGCTCCTGCCCTAGGTAGTTTTGTTGAGCGTGCCTCCCTCAGGTGGTGCCTTTTCTCTCCCAGCAATATTGCTCCGTGAAATTCTGCCGATGATCAAAACTGTTTGCCATGGCTTTGTCCTTTCACCTCATTGGCCTCATCTTTGAAGTACAAATGCTTTTCTACACGGGTGCTGCGTCCCTGAGCTTTCCTTTGTCTTGGCTCAATCGATGCAGATTCCTGTGCTGAATACGCCATGGACTAGCACAGGTGGGTTCTTGTCAGTATACCGGGCAAAAACGCAGCAATTTCGATTGTCAAGACCCACCTGGCTTGATCAAGGTTCTTTATTCCAGTGAAAACGATTTTTATCCAAATTCTAGAGGAGCACCAGTGTGCCTCTGGGAGCTACACCCGGCCTGCTGAACAGCGGCTCCGGAGTTTTCCTTTTCTGAATAAAATACAACACGGAATTTCATGGATCTAAGGAAACCGTGAATTGTGGACGTACCAGATTCTCACATCTTCATTGTCTAATGGAAGCTGAAGTTTCCCAGTCTGATCTGGCTGCCACTTCATTTCTGGCAATGACCATTCAATTGTGGACGTTCAGCCTTCTTCGGAATTCTCTTATACCGGCATGTTCCCGCGCCACATGAAGACAACTCGGTGGAGGTTTATGTGACTCAGGACAACTCTTTATTTCAGGCGTCTAGAGCAAAGGGAATTCACAGAGGTTGATGATCACTTATTAAAGTCCCGTTTTTCTATGATGCCCACTGATGACACTTCTACATCTGAGGGCAAAGAGCTCGTGCAGCATGATATTCTCATTTCAGCCACGCCGCCTGCAGTTCCTTCCTTGCAGAAAAATCTTTCCCAGTGTACTTCTTTAAAATGCTGCAAAATAGTGGGACAGAAGATTTCGGTTTAGCGTTAACTTTAAACGGGCATAGATACAGGCATGTGGGCATGTTTAGAGACAGTGTTTCACTGGTCTAGGGTAAAGGGTGAAGCGCCTGGGTTCCCGTGCTTCACTACTGTATGGCCTCAAGATGATGTGTAGGCACAGCGGCAAATCCATCGGTGGCAATTCCCTCATATTGTCATTGCGATGGGAAGATTCCTTATTCGCTAGGAAATGTTTTACCGTGGAAGACGGGTCACCACAGAGCTGTCTCTTTTGTGTTGAGACAAACTTTGCTGAATTTACCTGCCAGCAGTTGCGTGTCCTCCCTTTCTTTTCAGGCCGATGGAGACGCACGAGTGTAAGGAGAACGGTGAATGGTGGCCGTTCGTAAGCCAGGATCATCAGAAACCGCAGAGTAAATTTTAGGAACGTAGACGTAGGACAGCGGAGAAAACTTCACTCAGGGACTTCAGTGAACTCTCCTTACAATGCTGAGGCCTGACACGCCTAGTGCCTGGGGGCAACGCGGCTCCTGCCCTAGGTAGTTTTGTTGAGCGTGCCTCCCTCATGTGGTGCCTTTTCTCTCCCAGCAATATTGCTCCGTGAAATTCTGCCGATGATCAAAACTGTTTGCCATGGCTTTGTCCTTTCACCTCATTGGCCTCATCTTTGAAGTACAAATGCTTTTCTACACGGGTGCTGCGTCCCTGAGCTTTCCTTTGTCTTGGCTCAATCGATGCAGATTCCTGTGCGGAATACGCCATGGACTAGCACAGGTGGGTTCTTGTCAGTATACCGGGCAAAAACGCAGCAAATTCGATTGTCAAGACCCACCTGGCTTGATCAAGGTTCTTTATTCCAGTGAAAACGATTTTTATCCAAATTCTAGAGGAGCACCAATGTGCCTCTGGGAGCTACACCCGGGCCTGCTGAACAGCGGCTCCGGAGTTTTCCTTTTCTGACTAAAATTCAACACGGAATTTCATGGATCTAAGGAAACCGTGAATTGTGGACGTACCAGATTCTCGCATCTTCATTGTCTAATGGAAGCTGAAGTTTCCCAGTCTGATCCGGTTGCCACTTCATTTCTGGCAATGACCATTCAATTGTGGACGTTCAGCCTTCTTCGGAATTCTCTTATACCGGCATGTTCCCGCGCCACATGAAGACCACTCGGTGGAGGTTTATGTGACTCAGGACAACTCTTTATTTTAGGCGTCTAGAGCAAAGGGAATTCACAGAGGTTGAAGATCACTTATTAAAGTCCCGTTTCTCTATGATGCCCACTGATGACACTTCTACATCTGAGGGCAAAGAGCTCGTGCAGCATGATATTCTCATTTCAGCCACGCCGCCTGCAGTTCCTTCCTTGCAGAAAAATCTTTTCCAGTGTACTTCTTTAAAATGCTGCAAAATAGTGGGACAGAAGATTTCGGTTTAGCGTTAACTTTAAACAGGCATAGATACAGGCATGTGGGCATGTTTAGAGACAGTTCTTCACTGGTCTAGGGTAAAGGGTGAAGCGCCTTGGTTCCCGTGCTTCACTACTGTATGGCCTCAAGATAATGTGTAGGCACAGCGGCAAATCCATCGGTGGCAATTCCCTCATATTGTCATTGCGATGGGAAGATTCCTTATTCGCTAGGAAATGTTTTACCGTGGAAGACGGGTCACCACAGAGCTGTCTCTTTTGTGTTGAGACAAACTTTGCTGAATTTACCTGCCAGCAGTTGCGTGTCCTCCCTTTCTTTTCAGGCCGATGGAGACGCACGAGTGTAAGGAGAACGGTGAATGGTGGCCGTTCGTAAGCCAGGATCATCAGAAACCGCAGAGTAAATTTTAGGAACGTAGACGTAGGACAGCGGAGAAAACTTCACTCAGGGACTTCAGTGAACTCTCCTTACAATGCTGAGGCCTGACACGCCTAGGGCCTGGGGGCAACGCGGCTCCTGCCCTAGGTAGTTTTGTTGAGCGTGCCTCCCTCAGGTGGTGCCTTTTCTCTCCCAGCAATATTGCTCCGTGAAATTCTGCCGATGATCAAAACTGTTTGCCATGGCTTTGTCCTTTCACCTCATTGGCCTCATCTTTGAAGTACAAATGCTTTTCTACACGGGTGCTGCGTCCCTGAGCTTTCCTTTGTCTAGGCTCAATCGATGCAGATTCCTGTGCTGAATACGCCATGGACTAGCACAGGTGGGTTCTTGTCAGTATACCGGGCAAAAACGCAGCAATTTTGATTGTCAAGACCCACCTGGCTTGATCAAGGTTCTTTATTCCAGTGAAAACGATTTTTATCCAAATTCTAGAGGAGCACCAGTGTGCCTCTGGGAGCTACACCCGGGCCTGCTGAACAGCGGCTCCGGAGTTTTCCTTTTCTGACTAAAATACAACACGGAATTTCATGGATCTAAGGAAACCGTGAATTGTGGACGTACCAGATTCTCACATCTTCATTGTCTAATGGAAGCTGAAGTTTCCCAGTCTGATCTGGCTGCCACTTCATTTCTGGCAATGACCATTCAATTGTGGACGTTCAGCCTTCTTCGGAATTCTCTTATACCGGCATGTTCCAGCGCCACATGAAGACCACTCGGTGGAGGTTTATGTGACTCAGGACAACTCTTTATTTCAGGCGTCTAGAGCAAAGGGAATTCACAGAGGTTGATGATCACTTATTAAAGTCCCGTTTCTCTATGATGCCCACTGATGACACTTCTACATCTGAGGGCAAAGAGCTCGTGCAGCATGATATTCTCATTTCAGCCACGCCGCCTGCAGTTCCTTCCTTGCAGAAAAATCTTTCCCAGTGTACTTCTTTAAAATGCTGCAAAATAGTGGGACAGAAGATTTCAGTTTAGTGTTAACTTTAAACGGGCATAGATACAGGCATGTGGGCATGTTTAGAGACAGTGTTTCACTGGTCTAGGGTAAAGGGTGAAGCGCCTGGGTTCCCGTGCTTCACTACTGTATGGCCTCAAGATGATGTGTAGGCACAGCGGCAAATCCATCGGTGGCAATTCCCTCATATTGTCATTGCGATGGGAAGATTCCTTATTCGCTAGGAATTGTTTTACCGTGGAAGACGGGTCACCACAGAGCTGTCTCTTTTTTGTTGAGACAAACTTTGCTGAATTTACCTGCCAGCAGTTGCGTGTCCTCCCTTTCTTTTCAGGCCGATGGAGATGCACGAGTGTAAGGAGAACGGTGAATGGTGGCCGTTCGTAAGCCAGGATCATCAGAAACCGCAGAGTAAATTTTAGGAACGTAGACGTAGGACAGCGGAGAAAACTTCACTCAGGGACTTCAGTGAACTCTCCTTACAATGCTGAGGCCTGACACGCCTAGTGCCTGGGGGCAACGCGGCTCCTGCCCTAGGTAGTTTTGTTGAGCGTGCCTCCCTCAGGTGGTGCCTTTTCTCTCCCAGCAATATTGCTCCGTGAAATTCTGCCGATGATCAAAACTGTTTGCCATGGCTTTGTCCTTTCACCTCATTGGCCTCATCTTTGAAGTACAAATGCTTTTCTACACGGGTGCTGCGTCCCTGAGCTTTCCTTTGTCTTGGCTCAATCGATGCAGATTCCTGTGCGGAATACGCCATGGACTAGCACAGGTGGTTTCTTGTCAGTATACCGGGCAAAAACGCAGCCAATTCGATTGTCAAGACCCACCTGGCTTGATCAAGGTTCTTTATTCCAGTGAAAACGATTTTTATCCAAATTCTAGAGGAGCACCAGTGTGCCTCTGGGAGCTACACCCGGGCCTGCTGAACAGCGGCTCCGGAGTTTTCCTTTTCTGAATAAAATACAACACGGAATTTCATGGATCTAAGGAAACCGTGAATTGTGGACGTACCAGATTCTCACATCTTCATTGTCTAATGGAAGCTGAAGTTTCCCAGTCTGATCCGGCTGCCACTTCATTTCTGGCAATGACCATTCAATTATGGACGTTCAGCCTTCTTCGGAATTCTCTTATACCGGCATGTTCCCGCGCCACATGAAGACCACTCGGTGGAGGTTTATGTGACTCAGGACAACTCTTTATTTCAGGCGTCTAGAGCAAAGGGAATTCACAGAGGTTGATGATCACTTATTAAAGTCCCATTTCTCTATGATGCCCACTGATGACACTTCTACATCTGAGGGCAAAGAGCTCGTGCAGCATGATATTCTCATTTCAGCCACGCCGCCTGCAGTTCCTTCCATGCAGAAAAATCTTTCCCAGTGTACTTCTTTAAAATGCTGCAAAATAGTGGGACAGAAGATTTCGGTTTAGCGTTAACTTTAAACGGGCATAGATACAGGCATGTGGGCATGTTTAGAGACAGTGTTTCACTGGTCTAGGGTAAAGGGTGAAGCGCCTGGGTTCCCGTGCTTCACTACTGTATGGCCTCAAGATGATGTGTAGGCACAGCGGCAAATCCATCGGTGGCAATTCCCTCATATTGTCATTGCGATGGGAAGATTCCTTATTCGCTAGGAAATGTTTTACCGTGGAAGACGGGTCACCACAGAGCTGTCTCTTTTGTGTTGAGACAAACTTTGCTGAATTTACCTGCCAGCAGTTGCGTGTCCTCCCTTTCTTTTCAGGCCGATGGAGACGCACGAGTGTAAGGAGAACGGTGAATGGTGGCCGTTCGTAAGCCAGGATCATCAGAAACCGCAGAGTAAATTTTAGGAACGTAGACGTAGGACAGCGGAGAAAACTTCACTCAGGGACTTCAGTGAACTCTCCTTACAATGCTGAGGCCTGACACGCCTAGTGCCTGGGGGCAACGCGGCTCCTGCCCTAGGTAGTTTTGTTGAGCGTGCCTCCCTCAGGTGGTGCCTTTTCTCTCCCAGCAATATTGCTCCGTGAAATTCTGCCGATGATCAAAACTGTTTGCCATGGCTTTGTCCTTTCACCTCATTGGCCTCATCTTTGAAGTACAAATGCTTTTCTACACGGGTGCTGCGTCCCTGAGCTTTCCTTTGTCTTGGCTCAATCGATGCAGATTCCTGTGCTGAATACGCCATGGACTAGCACAGGTGGTTTCTTGTCAGTATACCGGGCAAAAACGCAGCCAATTCGATTGTCAAGACCCACCTGGCTTGATCAAGGTTCTTTATTCCAGTGAAAACGATTTTTATCCAAATTCTAGAGGAGCAGCAGTGTGCCTCTGGGAGCTACACCCGGGCCTGCTGAACAGCGGCTCCGGAGTTTTCCTTTTCTGACTAAAATTCAACACGGAATTTCATGGATCTAAGGAAACCGTGAATTGTGGACGTACCAGATTCTCACATCTTCATTGTCTAATGGAAGCTGAAGTTTCCCAGTCTGATCCGGCTGCCACTTCATTTCTGGCAATGACCATTCAATTGTGGACGTTCAGCCTTCTTCGGAATTCTCTTATACCGGCATGTTCCAGCGCCACATGAAGACCACTCGGTGGAGGTTTATGTGACTCAGGACAACTCTTTATTTCAGGCGTCTAGAACAAAGGGAATTCACAGAGGTTGATGATCACTTATTAAAGTCCCATTTCTCTATGATGCCCACTGATGACACTTCTACATCTGAGGGCAAAGAGCTCGTGCAGCATGATATTCTCATTTCAGCCACGCCGCCTGCAGTTCCTTCCTTGCAGAAAAATCTTTCCCAGTGTACTTCTTTAAAATGCTGCAAAATAGTGGGACAGAAGATTTCGGTTTAGCGTTAACTTTAAACGGGCATAGATACAGGCATGTGGGCATGTTTAGAGACAGTGTTTCACTGGTCTAGGGTAAAGGGTGAAGCGCCTGGGTTCCCGTGCTTCACTACTGTATGGCCTCAAGATGATGTGTAGGCACAGCGGCAAATCCATCGGTGGCAATTCCCTCATATTGTCATTGCGATGGGAAGATTCCTTATTCGCTAGGAAATGTTTTACCGTGGAAGACGGGTCACCACAGAGCTGTCTCTTTTGTGTTGAGACAAACTTTGCTGAATTTACCTGCCAGCAGTTGCGTGTCCTCCCTTTCTTTTCAGGCCGATGGAGACGCACGAGTGTAAGGAGAACGGTGAATGGTGGCCGTTCGTAAGCCAGGATCATCAGAAACCGCAGAGTAAATTTTAGGAACGTAGACGTAGGACAGCGGAGAAAACTTCACTCAGGGACTTCAGTGAACTCTCCTTACAATGCTGAGGCCTGACACGCCTAGTGCCTGGGGGCAACGCGGCTCCTGCCCTAGGTAGTTTTGTTGAGCGTGCCTCCCTCAGGTGGTGCCTTTTCTCTCCCAGCAATATTGCTCCGTGAAATTCTGCCGATGATGAAAACTGTTTGCCATGGCTTTGTCCTTTCACCTCATTGGCCTCATCTTTGAAGTACAAATGCTTTTCTACACGGGTGCTGCGTCCCTGAGCTTTCCTTTGTCTTGGCTCAATCGATGCAGATTCCTGTGCTGAATACGCCATGGACTAGCACAGGTGGGTTCTTGTCAGTATACCGGGCAAAAACGCAGCAATTTCGATTGTCAAGACCCACCTGGCTTGATCAAGGTTCTTTATTCCAGTGAAAACGATTTTTATCCAAATTCTAGAGGAGCACCAGTGTGCCTCTGGGAGCTACACCCGGGACTGCTGAACAGCGGCTCCGGAGTTTTCCTTTTCTGAATAAAATACAACACGGAATTTCATGGATCTAAGGAAACCGTGAATTGTGGACGTACCAGATTCTCGCATCTTCATTGTCTAATGGAAGCTGAAGTTTCCCAGTCTGATCTGGCTGCCACTTCATTTCTGGCAATGACCATTCAATTGTGGACGTTCAGCCTTCTTCGGAATTCTCTTATACCGGCATGTTCCCGCGCCACATGAAGACCACTCGGTGGAGGTTTATGTGACTCAGGACAACTCTTTATTTCAGGCGTCTAGAGCAAAGGGAATTCACAGAGGTTGATGATCACTTATTAAAGTCCCGTTTCTCTATGATGCCCACTGATGACACTTCTACATCTGAGGGCAAAGAGCTCGTGCAGCATGATATTCTCATTTCAGCCACGCCGCCTGCAGTTCCTTCCTTGCAGAAAAATCTTTCCCAGTGTACTTCTTTAAAATGCTGCAAAATAGTGGGACAGAAGATTTCGGTTTAGCGTTAACTTTAAACGGGCATAGATACAGGCATGTGGGCATGTTTAGAGACAGTGTTTCACTGGTCTAGGGTAACGGGTGAAGCGCCTGGGTTCCCGTGCTTCACTACTGTATGGCCTCAAGATGATGTGTAGGCACAGCGGCAAATCCATCGGTGGCAATTCCCTCATATTGTCATTGCGATGGGAAGATTCCTTATTCGCTAGGAATTGTTTTACCGTGGAAGACGGGTCACCACAGAGCTGTCTCTTTTGTGTTGAGACAAACTTTGCTGAATTTACCTGCCAGCAGTTGCGTGTCCTCCCTTTCTTTTCAGGCCGATGGAGACGCACGAGTGTAAGGAGAACGGTGAATGGTGGCCGTTCGTAAGCCAGGATCATCAGAAACCGCAGAGTAAATTTTAGGAACGTAGACGTAGGACAGCGGAGAAAACTTCACTCAGGGACTTCAGTGAACTCTCCTTACAATGCTGAGGCCTGACACGCCTAGTGCCTGGGGGCAACGCGGCTCCTGCCCTAGGTAGTTTTGTTGAGCGTGCCTCCCTCAGGTGGTGCCTTTTCTCTCCCAGCAATATTGCTCCGTGAAATTCTGCCGATGATCAAAACTGTTTGCCATGGCTTTGTCCTTTCACCTCATTGGCCTCATCTTTGAAGTACAAATGCTTTTCTACACGGGTGCTGCGTCCCTGAGCTTTCCTTTGTCTTGGCTCAATCGATGCAGATTCCTGTGCTGAATACGCCATGGACTAGCACAGGTGGGTTCTTGTCAGTATACCGGGCAAAAACGCAGCAATTTCGATTGTCAAGACCCACCTGGCTTGATCAAGGTTCTTTATTCCAGTGAAAACGATTTTTATCCAAATTCTAGAGGAGCACCAGTGTGCCTCTGGGAGCTACACCCGGGCCTGCTGAACAGCGGCTCCGGAGTTTTCCTTTTCTGAATAAAATACAACACGGAATTTCATGGATCTAAGGAAACCGTGAATTGTGGACGTACCAGATTCTCACATCTTCATTGTCTAATGGAAGCTGAAGTTTCCCAGTCTGATCTGGCTGCCACTTCATTTCTGGCAATGACCATTCAATTGTGGACGTTCAGCCTTCTTCGGAATTCTCTTATACCGGCATGTTCCCGCGCCACATGAAGACAACTCGGTGGAGGTTTATGTGACTCAGGACAACTCTTTATTTCAGGCGTCTAGAGCAAAGGGAATTCACAGAGGTTGATGATCACTTATTAAAGTCCCGTTTCTCTATGATGCCCACTGATGACACTTCTACATCTGAGGGCAAAGAGCTCGTGCAGCATGATATTCTCATTTCAGCCACGCCGCCTGCAGTTCCTTCCTTGCAGAAAAATCTTTCCCAGTGTACTTCTTTAAAATGCTGCAAAATAGTGGGACAGAAGATTTCGGTTTAGCGTTAACTTTAAACGGGCATAGATACAGGCATGTGGGCATGTTTAGAGACAGTGTTTCACTGGTCTAGGGTAAAGGGTGAAGCGCCTGGGTTCCCGTGCTTCACTACTGTATGGCCTCAAGATGATGTGTAGGCACAGCGGCAAATCCATCGGTGGCAATTCCCTCATATTGTCATTGCGATGGGAAGATTCCTTATTCGCTAGGAATTGTTTTACCGTGGAAGACGGGTCACCACAGAGCTGTCTCTTTTGTGTTGAGACAAACTTTGCTGAATTTACCTGCCAGCAGTTGCGTGTCCTCCCTTTCTTTTCAGGCCGATGGAGACGCACGAGTGTAAGGAGAACGGTGAATGGTGGCCGTTCGTAAGCCAGGATCATCAGAAACCGCAGAGTAAATTTTAGGAACGTAGACGTAGGACAGCGGAGAAAACTTCACTCAGGGACTTCAGTGAACTCTCCTTACAATGCTGAGGCCTGACACGCCTAGTGCCTGGGGGCAACGCGGCTCCTGCCCTAGGTAGTTTTGTTGAGCGTGCCTCCCTCAGGTGGTGCCTTTTCTCTCCCAGCAATATTGCTCCGTGAAATTCTGCCGATGATCAAAACTGTTTGCCATGGCTTTGTCCTTTCACCTCATTGGCCTCATCTTTGAAGTACAAATGCTTTTCTACACGGGTGCTGCGTCCCTGAGCTTTCCTTTGTCTTGGCTCAATCGATGCAGATTCCTGTGCTGAATACGCCATGGACTAGCACAGGTGGGTTCTTGTCAGTATACCGGGCAAAAACGCAGCAATTTCGATTGTCAAGACCCACCTGGCTTGATCAAGGTTCTTTATTCCAGTGAAAACGATTTTTATCCAAATTCTAGAGGAGCACCAGTGTGCCTCTGGGAGCTACACCCGGGCCTGCTGAACAGCGGCTCCGGAGTTTTCCTTTTCTGAATAAAATACAACACGGAATTTCATGGATCTAAGGAAACCGTGAATTGTGGATGTACCAGATTCTCGCATCTTCATTGTCTAATGGAAGCTGAAGTTTCCCAGTCTGATCTGGCTGCCACTTCATTTCTGGCAATGACCATTCAATTGTGGACGTTCAGCCTTCTTCGGAATTCTCTTATACCGGCATGTTCCCGCGCCACATGAAGACCACTCGGTGGAGGTTTATGTGACTCAGGACAACTCTTTATTTCAGGCGTCTAGAGCAAAGGGAATTCACAGAGGTTGATGATCACTTATTAAAGTCCCGTTTCTCTATGATGCCCACTGATGACACTTCTACATCTGAGGGCAAAGAGCTCGTGCAGCATGATATTCTCATTTCAGCCACGCCGCCTGCAGTTCCTTCCTTGCAGAAAAATCTTTCCCAGTGTACTTCTTTAAAATGCTGCAAAATAGTGGGACAGAAGATTTCGGTTTAGCGTTAACTTTAAACGGGCATAGATACAGGCATGTGGGCATGTTTAGAGACAGTGTTTCACTGGTCTAGGGTAAAGGGTGAAGCGCCTGGGTTCCCGTGCTTCACTACTGTATGGCCTCAAGATGATGTGTAGGCACAGCGGCAAATCCATCGGTGGCAATTCCCTCATATTGTCATTGCGATGGGAAGATTCCTTATTCGCTAGGAATTGTTTTACCGTTGAAGACGGGTCACCACAGAGCTGTCTCTTTTGTGTTGAGACAAACTTTGCTGAATTTACCTGCCAGCAGTTGCGTGTCCTCCCTTTCTTTTCAGGCCGATGGAGACGCACGAGTGTAAGGAGAACGGTGAATGGTGGCCGTTCGTAAGCCAGGATCATCAGAAACCGCAGAGTAAATTTTAGGAACGTAGACGTAGGACAGCGGAGAAAACTTCACTCAGGGACTTCAGTGAACTCTCCTTACAATGCTGAGGCCTGACACGCCTAGTGCCTGGGGGCAACGCGGCTCCTGCCCTAGGTAGTTTTGTTGAGCGTGCCTCCCTCAGGTGGTGCCTTTTCTCTCCCAGCAATATTGCTCCGTGAAATTCTGCCGATGATCAAAACTGTTTGCCATGGCTTTGTCCTTTCACCTCATTGGCCTCATCTTTGAAGTACAAATGCTTTTCTACACGGGTGCTGCGTCCCTGAGCTTTCCTTTGTCTTGGCTCAATCGATGCAGATTCCTGTGCTGAATACGCCATGGACTAGCACAGGTGGGTTCTTGTCAGTATACCGGGCAAAAACGCAGCAATTTCGATTGTCAAGACCCACCTGGCTTGATCAAGGTTCTTTATTCCAGTGAAAACGATTTTTATCCAAATTCTAGAGGAGCACCAGTGTGCCTCTGGGAGCTACACCCGGGCCTGCTGAACAGCGGCTCCGGAGTTTTCCTTTTCTGAATAAAATACAACACGGAATTTCATGGATCTAAGGAAACCGTGAATTGTGGACGTACCAGATTCTCACATCTTCATTGTCTAATGGAAGCTGAAGTTTCCCAGTCTGATCTGGCTGCCACTTCATTTCTGGCAATGACCATTCAATTGTGGACGTTCAGCCTTCTTCGGAATTCTCTTATACCGGCATGTTCCCGCGCCACATGAAGACAACTCGGTGGAGGTTTATGTGACTCAGGACAACTCTTTATTTCAGGCGTCTAGAGCAAAGGGAATTCACAGAGGTTGATGATCACTTATTAAAGTCCCGTTTCTCTATGATGCCCACTGATGACACTTCTACATCTGAGGGCAAAGAGCTCGTGCAGCATGATATTCTCATTTCAGCCACGCCGCCTGCAGTTCCTTCCTTGCAGAAAAATCTTTCCCAGTGTACTTCTTTAAAATGCTGCAAAATAGTGGGACAGAAGATTTCGGTTTAGCGTTAACTTTAAACGGGCATAGATACAGGCATGTGGGCATGTTTAGAGACAGTGTTTCACTGGTCTAGGGTAAAGGGTGAAGCGCCTGGGTTCCCGTGCTTCACTACTGTATGGCCTCAAGATGATGTGTAGGCACAGCGGCAAATCCATCGGTGGCAATTCCCTCATATTGTCATTGCGATGGGAAGATTCCTTATTCGCTAGGAAATGTTTTACCGTGGAAGACGGGTCACCACAGAGCTGTCTCTTTTGTGTTGAGACAAACTTTGCTGAATTTACCTGCCAGCAGTTGCGTGTCCTCCCTTTCTTTTCAGGCCGATGGAGACGCACGAGTGTAAGGAGAACGGTGAATGGTGGCCGTTCGTAAGCCAGGATCATCAGAAACCGCAGAGTAAATTTTAGGAACGTAGACGTAGGACAGCGGAGAAAACTTCACTCAGGGACTTCAGTGAACTCTCCTTACAATGCTGAGGCCTGACACGCCTAGTGCCTGGGGGCAACGCGGCTCCTGCCCTAGGTAGTTTTGTTGAGCGTGCCTCCCTCAGGTGGTGCCTTTTCTCTCCCAGGAATATTGCTCCGTGAATTTCTGCCGATGATCAAAACTGTTTGCCATGGCTTTGTCCTTTCACCTCATTGGCCTCATCTTTGAAGTACAAATGCTTTTCTACACGGGTGCTGCGTCCCTGAGCTTTCCTTTGTCTTGGCTCAATCGATGCAGATTCCTGTGCTGAATACGCCATGGACTAGCACAGGTGGGTTCTTGTCAGTATACCGGGCAAAAACGCAGCAATTTCGATTGTCAAGACCCACCTGGCTTGATCAAGGTTCTTTATTCCAGTGAAAACGATTTTTATCCAAATTCTAGAGGAGCACCAGTGTGCCTCTGGGAGCTACACCCGGGCCTGCTGAACAGCGGCTCCGGAGTTTTCCTTTTCTGAATAAAATACAACACGGAATTTCATGGATCTAAGGAAACCGTGAATTGTGGACGTACCAGATTCTCGCATCTTCATTGTCTAATGGAAGCTGAAGTTTCCCAGTCTGATCTGGCTGCCACTTCATTTCTGGCAATGACCATTCAATTGTGGACGTTCAGCCTTCTTCGGAATTCTCTTATACCGGCATGTTCCCGCGCCACATGAAGACCACTCGGTGGAGGTTTATGTGACTCAGGACAACTCTTTATTTCAGGCGTCTAGAGCAAAGGGAATTCACAGAGGTTGATGATCACTTATTAAAGTCCCGTTTCTCTATGATGCCCACTGATGACACTTCTACATCTGAGGGCAAAGAGCTCGTGCAGCATGATATTCTCATTTCAGCCACGCCGCCTGCAGTTCCTTCCTTGCAGAAAAATCTTTCCCAGTGTACTTCTTTAAAATGCTGCAAAATAGTGGGACAGAAGATTTCGGTTTAGCGTTAACTTTAAACGGGCATAGATACAGGCATGTGGGCATGTTTAGAGACAGTGTTTCACTGGTCTAGGGTAAAGGGTGAAGCGCCTGGGTTCCCGTGCTTCACTACTGTATGGCCTCAAGATGATGTGTAGGCACAGCGGCAAATCCATCGGTGGCAATTCCCTCATATTGTCATTGCGATGGGAAGATTCCTTATTCGCTAGGAATTGTTTTACCGTGGAAGATGGGTCACCACAGAGCTGTCTCTTTTGTGTTGAGACAAACTTTGCTGAATTTACCTGCCAGCAGTTGCGTGTCCTCCCTTTCTTTTCAGGCCGATGGAGACGCACGAGTGTAAGGAGAACGGTGAATGGTGGCCGTTCGTAAGCCAGGATCATCAGAAACCGCAGAGTAAATTTTAGGAACGTAGACGTAGGACAGCGGAGAAAACTTCACTCAGGGACTTCAGTGAACTCTCCTTACAATGCTGAGGCCTGACACGCCTAGTGCCTGGGGGCAACGCGGCTCCTGCCCTAGGTAGTTTTGTTGAGCGTGCCTCCCTCAGGTGGTGCCTTTTCTCTCCCAGCAATATTGCTCCGTGAAATTCTGCCGATGATCAAAACTGTTTGCCATGGCTTTGTCCTTTCACCTCATTGGCCTCATCTTTGAAGTACAAATGCTTTTCTACACGGGTGCTGCGTCCCTGAGCTTTCCTTTGTCTTGGCTCAATCGATGCAGATTCCTGTGCTGAATACGCCATGGACTAGCACAGGTGGGTTCTTGTCAGTATACCGGGCAAAAACGCAGCAATTTCGATTGTCAAGACCCACCTGGCTTGATCAAGGTTCTTTATTCCAGTGAAAACGATTTTTATCCAAATTCTAGAGGAGCACCAGTGTGCCTCTGGGAGCTACACCCGGGCCTGCTGAACAGCGGCTCCGGAGTTTTCCTTTTCTGAATAAAATACAACACGGAATTTCATGGATCTAAGGAAACCGTGAATTGTGGACGTACCAGATTCTCACATCTTCATTGTCTAATGGAAGCTGAAGTTTCCCAGTCTGATCTGGCTGCCACTTCATTTCTGGCAATGACCATTCAATTGTGGACGTTCAGCCTTCTTCGGAATTCTCTTATACCGGCATGTTCCCGCGCCACATGAAGACAACTCGGTGGAGGTTTATGTGACTCAGGACAACTCTTTATTTCAGGCGTCTAGAGCAAAGGGAATTCACAGAGGTTGATGATCACTTATTAAAGTCCCATTTCTCTATGATGCCCACTGATGACACTTCTACATCTGAGGGCAAAGAGCTCGTGCAGCATGATATTCTCATTTCAGCCACGCCGCCTGCAGTTCCTTCCTTGCAGAAAAATCTTTCCCAGTGTACTTCTTTAAAATGCTGCAAAATAGTGGGACAGAAGATTTCGGTTTAGCGTTAACTTTAAACGGGCATAGATACAGGCATGTGGGCATGTTTAGAGACAGTGTTTCACTGGTCTAGGGTAAAGGGTGAAGCGCCTGGGTTCCCGTGCTTCACTACTGTATGGCCTCAAGATGATGTGTAGGCACAGCGGCAAATCCATCGGTGGCAATTCCCTCATATTGTCATTGCGATGGGAAGATTCCTTATTCGCTAGGAATTGTTTTACCGTGGAAGACGGGTCACCACAGAGCTGTCTCTTTTGTGTTGAGACAAACTTTGCTGAATTTACCTGCCAGCAGTTGCGTGTCCTCCCTTTCTTTTCAGGCCGATGGAGACGCACGAGTGTAAGGAGAACGGTGAATGGTGGCTGTTCGTAAGCCAGGATCATCAGAAACCGCAGAGTAAATTTTAGGAACGTAGACGTAGGACAGCGGAGAAAACTTCACTCAGGGACTTCAGTGAACTCTCCTTACAATGCTGAGGCCTGACACGCCTAGTGCCTGGGGGCAACGCGGCTCCTGCCCTAGGTAGTTTTGTTGAGCGTGCCTCCCTCAGGTGGTGCCTTTTCTCTCCCAGCAATATTGCTCCGTGAAATTCTGCCGATGATCAAAACTGTTTGCCATGGCTTTGTCCTTTCACCTCATTGGCCTCATCTTTGAAGTACAAATGCTTTTCTACACGGGTGCTGCGTCCCTGAGCTTTCCTTTGTCTTGGCTCAATCGATGCAGATTCCTGTGCTGAATACGCCATGGACTAGCACAGGTGGGTTCTTGTCAGTATACCGGGCAAAAACGCAGCAATTTCGATTGTCAAGACCCACCTGGCTTGATCAAGGTTCTTTATTCCAGTGAAAACGATTTTTATCCAAATTCTAGAGGAGCACCAGTGTGCCTCTGGGAGCTACACCCGGGCCTGCTGAACAGCGGCTCCGGAGTTTTCCTTTTCTGAATAAAATACAACACGGAATTTCATGGATCTAAGGAAACCGTGAATTGTGGACGTACCAGATTCTCGCATCTTCATTGTCTAATGGAAGCTGAAGTTTCCCAGTCTGATCTGGCTGCCACTTCATTTCTGGCAATGACCATTCAATTGTGGACGTTCAGCCTTCTTCGGAATTCTCTTATACCGGCATGTTCCCGCGCCACATGAAGACCACTCGGTGGAGGTTTATGTGACTCAGGACAACTCTTTATTTCAGGCGTCTAGAGCAAAGGGAATTCACAGAAGTTGATGATCACTTATTAAAGTCCCGTTTCTCTATGATGCCCACTGATGACACTTCTACATCTGAGGGCAAAGAGCTCGTGCAGCATGATATTCTCATTTCAGCCACGCCGCCTGCAGTTCCTTCCTTGCAGAAAAATCTTTCCCAGTGTACTTCTTTAAAATGCTGCAAAATAGTGGGACAGAAGATTTCGGTTTAGCGTTAACTTTAAACGGGCATAGATACAGGCATGTGGGCATGTTTAGAGACAGTGTTTCACTGGTCTAGGGTAAAGGGTGAAGCGCCTGGGTTCCCGTGCTTCACTACTGTATGGCCTCAAGATGATGTGTAGGCACAGCGGCAAATCCATCGGTGGCAATTCCCTCATATTGTCATTGCGATGGGAAGATTCCTTATTCGCTAGGAAATGTTTTACCGTGGAAGACGGGTCACCACAGAGCTGTCTCTTTTGTGTTGAGACAAACTTTGCTGAATTTACCTGCCAGCAGTTGCGTGTCCTCCCTTTCTTTTCAGGCCGATGGAGACGCACGAGTGTAAGGAGAACGGTGAATGGTGGCCGTTCGTAAGCCAGGATCATCAGAAACCGCAGAGTAAATTTTAGGAACGTAGACGTAGGACAGCGGAGAAAACTTCACTCAGGGACTTCAGTGAACTCTCCTTACAATGCTGAGGCCTGACACGCCTAGTGCCTGGGGGCAACGCGGCTCCTGCCCTAGGTAGTTTTGTTGAGCGTGCCTCCCTCAGGTGGTGCCTTTTCTCTCCCAGCAATATTGCTCCGTGAAATTCTGCCGATGATGAAAACTGTTTGCCATGGCTTTGTCCTTTCACCTCATTGGCCTCATCTTTGAAGTACAAATGCTTTTCTACACGGGTGCTGCGTCCCTGAGCTTTCCTTTGTCTTGGCTCAATCGATGCAGATATCTGTGCTGAATACGCCATGGACTAGCACAGGTGGGTTCTTGTCAGTATACCGGGCAAAAACGCAGCAATTTCGATTGTCAAGACCCACCTGGCTTGATCAAGGTTCTTTATTCCAGTGAAAACGATTTTTATCCAAATTCTAGAGGAGCACCAGTGTGCCTCTGGGAGCTACACCCGGGACTGCTGAACAGCGGCTCCGGAGTTTTCCTTTTCTGAATAAAATACAACACGGAATTTCATGGATCTAAGGAAACCGTGAATTGTGGACGTACCAGATTCTCACATCTTCATTGTCTAATGGAAGCTGAAGTTTCCCAGTCTGATCTGGCTGCCACTTCATTTCTGGCAATGACCATTCAATTGTGGACGTTCAGCCTTCTTCGGAATTCTCTTATACCGGCATGTTCCCGCGCCACATGAAGACAACTCGGTGGAGGTTTATGTGACTCAGGACAACTCTTTATTTCAGGCGTCTAGAGCAAAGGGAATTCACAGAGGTTGATGATCACTTATTAAAGTCCCGTTTCTCTATGATGCCCACTGATGACACTTCTACATCTGAGGGCAAAGAGCTCGTGCAGCATGATATTCTCATTTCAGCCACGCCGCCTGCAGTTCCTTCCTTGCAGAAAAATCTTTCCCAGTGTACTTCTTTAAAATGCTGCAAAATAGTGGGACAGAAGATTTCGGTTTAGCGTTAACTTTAAACGGGCATAGATACAGGCATGTGGGCATGTTTAGAGACAGTGTTTCACTGGTCTAGGGTAAAGGGTGAAGCGCCTGGGTTCCCGTGCTTCACTACTGTATGGCCTCAAGATGATGTGTAGGCACAGCGGCAAATCCATCGGTGGCAATTCCCTCATATTGTCATTGCGATGGGAAGATTCCTTATTCGCTAGGAATTGTTTTACCGTGGAAGACGGGTCACCACAGAGCTGTCTCTTTTGTGTTGAGACAAACTTTGCTGAATTTACCTGCCAGCAGTTGCGTGTCCTCCCTTTCTTTTCAGGCCGATGGAGACGCACGAGTGTAAGGAGAACGGTGAATGGTGGCCGTTCGTAAGCCAGGATCATCAGAAACCGCAGAGTAAATTTTAGGAACGTAGACATAGGACAGCGGAGAAAACTTCACTCAGGGACTTCAGTGAACTCTCCTTACAATGCTGAGGCCTGACACGCCTAGTGCCTGGGGGCAACGCGGCTCCTGCCCTAGGTAGTTTTGTTGAGCGTGCCTCCCTCAGGTGGTGCCTTTTCTCTCCCAGCAATATTGCTCCGTGAAATTCTGCCGATGATCAAAACTGTTTGCCATGGCTTTGTCCTTTCACCTCATTGGCCTCATCTTTGAAGTACAAATGCTTTTCTACACGGGTGCTGCGTCCCTGAGCTTTCCTTTGTCTTGGCTCAATCGATGCAGATTCCTGTGCTGAATACGCCATGGACTAGCACAGGTGGGTTCTTGTCAGTATACCGGGCAAAAACGCAGCAATTTCGATTGTCAAGACCCACCTGGCTTGATCAAGGTTCTTTATTCCAGTGAAAACGATTTTTATCCAAATTCTAGAGGAGCACCAGTGTGCCTCTGGGAGCTACACCCGGGCCTGCTGAACAGCGGCTCCGGAGTTTTCCTTTTCTGAATAAAATACAACACGGAATTTCATGGATCTAAGGAAACCGTGAATTGTGGACGTACCAGATTCTCGCATCTTCATTGTCTAATGGAAGCTGAAGTTTCCCAGTCTGATCTGGCTGCCACTTCATTTCTGGCAATGACCATTCAATTGTGGACGTTCAGCCTTCTTCGGAATTCTCTTATACCGGCATGTTCCCGCGCCACATGAAGACCACTCGGTGGAGGTTTATGTGACTCAGGACAACTCTTTATTTCAGGCGTCTAGAGCAAAGGGAATTCACAGAGGTTGATGATCACTTATTAAAGTCCCGTTTCTCTATGATGCCCACTGATGACACTTCTACATCTGAGGGCAAAGAGCTCGTGCAGCATGATATTCTCATTTCAGCCACGCCGCCTGCAGTTCCTTCCTTGCAGAAAAATCTTTCCCAGTGTACTTCTTTAAAATGCTGCAAAATAGTGGGACAGAAGATTTCGGTTTAGCGTTAACTTTAAACGGGCATAGATACAGGCATGTGGGCATGTTTAGAGACAGTGTTTCACTGGTCTAGGGTAAAGGGTGAAGCGCCTGGGTTCCCGTGCTTCACTACTGTATGGCCTCAAGATGATGTGTAGGCACAGCGGCAAATCCATCGGTGGCAATTCCCTCATATTGTCATTGCGATGGGAAGATTCCTTATTCGCTAGGAAATGTTTTACCGTGGAAGACGGGTCACCACAGAGCTGTCTCTTTTGTGTTGAGACAAACTTTGCTGAATTTACCTGCCAGCAGTTGCGTGTCCTCCCTTTCTTTTCAGGCCGATGGAGACGCACGAGTGTAAGGAGAACGGTGAATGGTGGCCGTTCGTAAGCCAGGATCATCAGAAACCGCAGAGTAAATTTTAGGAACGTAGACGTAGGACAGCGGAGAAAACTTCACTCAGGGACTTCAGTGAACTATCCTTACAATGCTGAGGCCTGACACGCCTAGTGCCTGGGGGCAACGCGGCTCCTGCCCTAGGTAGTTTTGTTGAGCGTGCCTCCCTCAGGTGGTGCCTTTTCTCTCCCAGCAATATTGCTCCGTGAAATTCTGCCGATGATCAAAACTGTTTGCCATGGCTTTGTCCTTTCACCTCATTGGCCTCATCTTTGAAGTACAAATGCTTTTCTACACGGGTGCTGCGTCCCTGAGCTTTCCTTTGTCTAGGCTCAATCGATGCAGATTCCTGTGCGGAATACGCCATGTACTAGCACAGGTGGGTTCTTGTCAGTATACCGGGCAAAAACGCAGCCAATTCGATTGTCAAGACCCACCTGGCTTGATCAAGGTTCTTTATTCCAGTGAAAACGATTTTTATCCAAATTCTAGAGGAGCACCAGTGTGCCTCTGGGAGCTACACCCGGGCCTGCTGAACAGCGGCTCCGGAGTTTTCCTTTTCTGACTAAAATTCAACACGGAATTTCATGGATCTAAGGAAACCGTGAATTGTGGACGTACCAGATTCTCGCATCTTCATTGTCTAATGGAAGCTGAAGTTTCCCAGTCTGATCCGGCTGCCACTTCATTTCTGGCAATGACCATTCAATTGTGGACGTTCAGCCTTCTTCGGAATTCTCTTATACCGGCATGTTCCCGCGCCACATGAAGACCACTCGGTGGAGGTTTATGTGACTCAGGACAACTCTTTATTTCAGGCGTCTAGAGCAAAGGGAATTCACAGAGGTTGATGATCACTTATTAAAGTCCCGTTTCTCTATGATGCCCACTGATGACACTTCTACATCTGAGGGCAAAGAGCTCGTGCAGCATGATATTCTCATTTCAGCCACGCCGCCTGCAGTTCCTTCCTTGCAGAAAAATCTTTCCCAGTGTACTTCTTTAAAATGCTGCAAAATAGTGGGACAGAAGATTTCGGTTTAGCGTTAACTTTAAACGGGCATAGATACAGGCATGTGGGCATGTTTAGAGACAGTGTTTCACTGGTCTAGGGTAAAGGGTGAAGCGCCTGGGTTCCCGTGCTTCACTACTGTATGGCCTCAAGATGATGTGTAGGCACAGCGGCAAATCCATCGGTGGCAATTCCCTCATATTGTCATTGCGATGGGAAGATTCCTTATTCGCTAGGAAATGTTTTACCGTGGAAGACGGGTCACCACAGAGCTGTCTCTTTTGTGTTGAGACAAACTTTGCTGAATTTACCTGCCAGCAGTTGCGTGTCCTCCCTTTCTTTTCAGGCCGATGGAGACGCACGAGTGTAAGGAGAACGGTGAATGGTGGCCGTTCGTAAGCCAGGATCATCAGAAACCGCAGAGTAAATTTTAGGAACGTAGACGTAGGACAGCGGAGAAAACTTCACTCAGGGACTTCAGTGAACTCTCCTTACAATGCTGAGGCCTGACACGCCTAGTGCCTGGGGGCAACGCGGCTCCTGCCCTAGGTAGTTTTGTTGAGCGTGCCTCCCTCAGGTGGTGCCTTTTCTCTCCCAGCAATATTGCTCCGTGAATTTCTGCCGATGATCAAAACTGTTTGCCATGGCTTTGTCCTTTCACCTCATTGGCCTCATCTTTGAAGTACAAATGCTTTTCTACACGGGTGCTGCGTCCCTGAGCTTTCCTTTGTCTTGGCTCAATCGATGCAGATTCCTGTGCGGAATACGCCATGGACTAGCACAGGTGGGTTCTTGTCAGTATACCGGGCAAAAACGCAGCCAATTCGATTGTCAAGACCCACCTGGCTTGATCAGGGTTCTTTATTCCAGTGAAAACGATTTTTATCCAAATTCTAGAGGAGCACCAGTGTGCCTCTGGGAGCTACACCCGGGCCTGCTGAACAGCGGCTCCGGAGTTTTCCTTTTCTGACTAAAATTCAACACGGAATTTCATGGATCTAAGGAAACCGTGAATTGTGGACGTACCAGATTCTCACATCTTCATTGTCTAATGGAAGCTGAAGTTTCCCAGTCTGATCTGGCTGCCACTTCATTTCTGGCAATGACCATTCAATTGTGGACGTTCAGCCTTCTTCGGAATTCTCTTATACCGGCATGTTCCCGCGCCACATGAAGACCACTCGGTGGAGGTTTATGTGACTCAGGACAACTCTTTATTTCAGGCGTCTAGAGCAAAGGGAATTCACAGAGGTTGATGATCACTTATTAAAGTCCCGTTTCTCTATGATGCCCACTGATGACACTTCTACATCTGAGGGCAAAGAGCTCGTGCAGCATGATATTCTCATTTCAGCCACGCCGCCTGCAGTTCCTTCCTTGCAGAAAAATCTTTCCCAGTGTACTTCTTTAAAATGCTGCAAAATAGTGGGACAGAAGATTTCGGTTCAGCGTTAACTTTAAACGGGCATAGATACAGGCATGTGGGCATGTTTAGAGACAGTGTTTCACTGGTCTAGGGTAAAGGGTGAAGCGCCTGGGTTCCCGTGCTTCACTACTGTATGGCCTCAAGATGATGTGTAGGCACAGCGGCAAATCCATCGGTGGCAATTCCCTCATATTGTCATTGCGATGGGAAGATTCCTTATTCGCTAGGAAATGTTTTACCGTGGAAGACGGGTCACCACAGAGCTGTCTCTTTTGTGTTGAGACAAACTTTGCTGAATTTACCTGCCAGCAGTTGCGTGTCCTCCCTTTCTTTTCAGGCCGATGGAGACGCACGAGTGTAAGGAGAACGGTGAATGGTGGCCGTTCGTAAGCCAGGATCATCAGAAACCGCAGAGTAAATTTTAGGAACGTAGACGTAGGACAGCGGAGAAAACTTCACTCAGGGACTTCAGTGAACTATCCTTACAATGCTGAGGCCTGACACGCCTAGTGCCTGGGGGCAACGCGGCTCCTGCCCTAGGTAGTTTTGTTGAGCGTGCCTCCCTCAGGTGGTGCCTTTTCTCTCCCAGCAATATTGCTCCGTGAATTTCTGCCGATGATCAAAACTGTTTGCCATGGCTTTGTCCTTTCACCTCATTGGTCTCATCTTTGAAGTACAAATGCTTTTCTACACGGGTGCTGCGTCCCTGAGCTTTCCTTTGTCTTGGCTCAATCGATGCAGATTCCTGTGCGGAATACGCCATGGACTAGCACAGGTGGGTTCTTGTCAGTATACCGGGCAAAAACGCAGCCAATTCGATTGTCAAGACCCACCTGGCTTGATCAAGGTTCTTTATTCCAGTGAAAACGATTTTTATCCAAATTCTAGAGGAGCACCAGTGTGCCTCTGGGAGCTACACCCGGGCCTGCTGAACAGCGGCTCCGGAGTTTTCCTTTTCTGACTAAAATTCAACACGGAATTTCATGGATCTAAGGAAACCGTGAATTGTGGACGTACCAGATTCTCACATCTTCATTGTCTAATGGAAGCTGAAGTTTCCCAGTCTGATCTGGCTGCCACTTCATTTCTGGCAATGACCATTCAATTGTGGACGTTCAGCCTTCTTCGGAATTCTCTTATACCGGCATGTTCCCGCGCCACATGAAGACCACTCGGTGGAGGTTTATGTGACTCAGGACAACTCTTTATTTCAGGCGTCTAGAGCAAAGGGAATTCACAGAGGTTGATGATCACTTATTAAAGTCCCGTTTCTCTATGATGCCCACTGATGACACTTCTACATCTGAGGGCAAAGAGCTCGTGCAGCATGATATTCTCATTTCAGCCACACCGCCTGCAGTTCCTTCCTTGCAGAAAAATCTTTCCCAGTGTACTTCTTTAAAATGCTGCAAAATAGTGGGACAGAAGATTTCGGTTTAGCGTTAACTTTAAACGGGCATAGATACAGGCATGTGGGCATGTTTAGAGACAGTGTTTCACTGGTCTAGGGTAAAGGGTGAAGCGCCTGGGTTCCCGTGCTTCACTACTGTATGGCCTCAAGATGATGTGTAGGCACAGCGGCAAATCCATCGGTGGCAATTCCCTCATATTGTCATTGCGATGGGAAGATTCCTTATTCGCTAGGAAATGTTTTACCGTGGAAGACGGGTCACCACAGAGCTGTCTCTTTTGTGTTGAGACAAACTTTGCTGAATTTACCTGCCAGCAGTTGCGTGTCCTCCCTTTCTTTTCAGGCCGATGGAGACGCACGAGTGTAAGGAGAACGGTGAATGGTGGCCGTTCGTAAGCCAGGATCATCAGAAACCGCAGAGTAAATTTTAGGAACGTAGACGTAGGACAGCGGAGAAAACTTCACTCAGGGACTTCAGTGAACTCTCCTTACAATGCTGAGGCCTGACACGCCTAGTGCCTGGGGGCAACGCGGCTCCTGCCCTAGGTAGTTTTGTTGAGCGTGCCTCCCTCAGGTGGTGCCTTTTCTCTCCCAGCAATATTGCTCCGTGAAATTCTGCCGATGATCAAAACTGTTTGCCATGGCTTTGTCCTTTCACCTCATTGGCCTCATCTTTGAAGTACAAATGCTTTTCTACACGGGTGCTGCGTCCCTGAGCTTTCCTTTGTCTTGGCTCAATCGATGCAGATTCCTGTGCGGAATACGCCATGGAGTAGCACAGGTGGGTTCTTGTCAGTATACCGGGCAAAAACGCAGCAATTTCGATTGTCAAGACCCACCTGGCTTGATCAAGGTTCTTTATTCCAGTGAAAATGATTTTTATCCAAATTCTAGAGGAGCACCAGTGTGCCTCTGGGAGCTACACCCGGGCCTGCTGAACAGCGGCTCCGGAGTTTTCCTTTTCTGACTAAAATTCAACACGGAATTTCATGGATCTAAGGAAACCGTGAATTGTGGACGTACCAGATTCTCACATCTTCATTGTCTAATGGAAGCTGAAGTTTCCCAGTCTGATCTGGCTGCCACTTCATTTCTGGCAATGACCATTCAATTGTGGACGTTCAGCCTTGTTCGGAATTCTCTTATACCGGCATGTTCCCGCGCCACATGAAGACCACTCGTTGGAGGTTTATGTGACTCAGGACAACTCTTTATTTCAGGCGTCTAGAGCAAAGGGAATTCACAGAGGTTGATGATCACTTATTAAAGTCCCGTTTCTCTATGATGCCCACTGATGACACTTCTACATCTGAGGGCAAAGAGCTCGTGCAGCATGATATTCTCATTACAGCCACGCCGCCTGCAGTTCCTTCCTTGCAGAAAAATCTTTCCCAGTGTACTTCTTTAAAATGCTGCAAAATAGTGGGTCAGAAGATTTCAGTTTAGCGTTAACTTTAAATGGGCATAGATACAGGCATGTGGGCATGTTTAGAGACAGTGTTTCACTTTTCTAGGGTAAAGGGTGAAGCGCCTTGGTTCCCGTGCTTCACTACTGTATGGCCTCAAGATGATGTGTAGGCACAGCGGCAAATCCATCGGTGGCAATTCCCTCATATTGTCATTGCGATGGGAAGATTCCTTATTCGCTAGGAAATGTTTTACCGTGGAAGACGGGTCACCACAGAGCTGTCTCTTTTGTGTTGAGACAAACTTTGCTGAATTTACCTGCCAGCAGTTGCGTGTCCTCCCTTTCTTTTCAGGCCGATGGAGACGCACGAGTGTAAGGAGAACGGTGAATGGTGGCCGTTCGTAAGCCAGGATCATCAGAAACCGCAGAGTAAATTTTAGGAACGTAGACGTAGGACAGCGGAGAAAACTTCACTCAGGGACTTCAGTGAACTCTCCTTACAATGCTGAGGCCTGACACGCCTAGTGCCTGGGGGCAACGCGGCTCCTGCCCTAGGTAGTTTTGTTGAGCGTGCCTCCCTCAGGTGGTGCCTTTTCTCTCCCAGCAATATTGCTCCGTGAAATTCTGCCGATGATGAAAACTGTTTGCCATGGCTTTGTCCTTTCACCTCATTGGCCTCATCTTTGAAGTACAAATGCTTTTCTACACGGGTGCTGCGTCCCTGAGCTTTCCTTTGTCTTGGCTCAATCGATGCAGATTCCTGTGCGGAATACGCCATGGACTAGCACAGGTGGGTTCTTGTCAGTATACCGGGCAAAAATGCAGCAATTTCGATTGTCAAGACCCACCTGGCTTGATCAAGGTTCTTTATTCCAGTGAAAACGATTTTTATCCAAATTCTAGAGGAGCACCAGTGTGCCTCTGGGAGCTACACCCGGGCCTGCTAAACAGCGGCTCCGGAGTTTTCCTTTTCTGACTAAAATTCAACACGGAATTTCATGGATCTAAGGAAACCGTGAATTGTGGACGTACCAGATTCTCACATCTTCATTGTCTAATGGAAGCTGAAGTTTCCCAGTCTGATCCGGCTGCCACTTCATTTCTGGCAATGACCATTCAATTGTGGACGTTCAGCCTTCTTCGGAATTCTCTTATACCGGCATGTTCCAGCGCCACATGAAGACCACTCGGTGGAGGTTTATGTGACTCAGGACAACTCTTTATTTCAGGCGTCTAGAACAAAGGGAATTCACAGAGGTTGATGATCACTTATTAAAGTCCCATTTCTCTATGATGCCCACTGATGACACTTCTACATCTGAGGGCAAAGAGCTCGTGCAGCATGATATTCTCATTTCAGCCACGCCGCCTGCAGTTCCTTCCTTGCAGAAAAATCTTTCCCAGTGTACTTCTTTAAAATGCTGCAAAATAGTGGGACAGAAGATTTCGGTTTAGCGTTAACTTTAAACGGGCATAGATACAGGCATGTGGGCATGTTTAGAGACAGTGTTTCACTGGTCTAGGGTAAAGGGTGAAGCGCCTGGGTTCCCGTGCTTCACTACTGTATGGCCTCAAGATGATGTGTAGGCACAGCGGCAAATCCATCGGTGGCAATTCCCTCATATTGTCATTGCGATGGGAAGATTCCTTATTCGCTAGGAAATGTTTTACCGTGGAAGACGGGTCACCACAGAGCTGTCTCTTTTGTGTTGAGACAAACTTTGCTGAATTTACCTGCCAGCAGTTGCGTGTCCTCCCTTTCTTTTCAGGCCGATGGAGACGCACGAGTGTAAGGAGAACGGTGAATGGTGGCCGTTCGTAAGCCAGGATCATCAGAAACCGCAGAGTAAATTTTAGGAACGTAGACGTAGGACAGCGGAGAAAACTTCACTCAGGGACTTCAGTGAACTCTCCTTACAATGCTGAGGCCTGACACGCCTAGTGCCTGGGGGCAACGCGGCTCCTGCCCTAGGTAGTTTTGTTGAGCATGCCTCCCTTAGGTGGTGCCTTTTCTCTCCCAGCAATATTGCTCCGTGAAATTCTGCCGATGATCAAAACTGTTTGCCATGGCTTTGTCCTTTCACCTCATTGGCCTCATCTTTGAAGTACAAATGCTTTTCTACACGGGTGCTGCGTCCCTGAGCTTTCCTTTGTCTTGGCTCAATCGATGCAGATATCTGTGCTGAATACGCCATGGACTAGCACAGGTGGGTTCTTGTCAGTATACCGGGCAAAAACGCAGCAATTTTCGATTGTCAAGACCCACCTGGCTTGATCAAGGTTCTTTATTCCAGTGAAAACGATTTTTATCCAAATTCTAGAGGAGCACCAGTGTGCCTCTGGGAGCTACACCCGGGCCTGCTGAACAGCGGCTCCGGAGTTTTCCTTTTCTGAATAAAATACAACACGGAATTTCATGGATCTAAGGAAACCGTGAATTGTGGACGTACCAGATTCTCACATCTTCATTGTCTAATGGAAGCTGAAGTTTCCCAGTCTGATCTGGCTGCCACTTCATTTCTGGCAATGACCATTCAATTGTGGACGTTCAGCCTTCTTCGGAATTCTCTTATACCGGCATGTTCCCGCGCCACATGAAGACCACTCGGTGGAGGTTTATGTGACTCAGGACAACTCTTTATTTCAGGCGTCTAGAGCAAAGGGAATTCACAGAGGTTGATGATCACTTATTAAAGTCCCGTTTCTCTATGATGCCCACTGATGACACTTCTACATCTGAGGGCAAAGAGCTCGTGCAGCATGATATTCTCATTTCAGCCACGCCGCCTGCAGTTCCTTCCTTGCAGAAAAATCTTTCCCAGTGTACTTCTTTAAAATGCTGCAAAATAGTGGGACAGAAGATTTCGGTTTAGCGTTAACTTTAAACGGGCATAGATACAGGCATGTGGGCATGTTTAGAGACAGTGTTTCACTGGTCTAGGGTAAAGGGTGAAGCGCCTGGGTTCCCGTGCTTCACTACTGTATGGCCTCAAGATGATGTGTAGGCACAGCGGCAAATCCATCGGTGGCAATTCCCTCATATTGTCATTGCGATGGGAAGATTCCTTATTCGCTAGGAAATGTTTTACCGTGGAAGACGGGTCACCACAGAGCTGTCTCTTTTGTGTTGAGACAAACTTTGCTGAATTTACCTGCCAGCAGTTGCGTGTCCTCCCTTTCTTTTCAGGCCGATGGAGACGCACGAGTGTAAGGAGAACGGTGAATGGTGGCCGTTCGTAAGCCAGGATCATCAGAAACCGCAGAGTAAATTTTAGGAACGTAGACGTAGGACAGCGGAGAAAACTTCACTCAGGGACTTCAGTGAACTCTCCTTACAATGCTGAGGCCTGACACGCCTAGTGCCTGGGGGCAACGCGGCTCCTGCCCTAGGTAGTTTTGTTGAGCGTGCCTCCCTCAGGTGGTGCCTTTTCTCTCCCAGCAATATTGCTCCGTGAATTTCTGCCGATGATCAAAACTGTTTGCCATGGCTTTGTCCTTTCACCTCATTGGTCTCATCTTTGAAGTACAAATGCTTTTCTACACGGGTGCTGCGTCCCTGAGCTTTCCTTTGTCTTGGCTCAATCGATGCAGATTCCTGTGCGGAATACGCCATGGACTAGCACAGGTGGGTTCTTGTCAGTATACCGGGCAAAAACGCAGCCAATTCGATTGTCAAGACCCACCTGGCTTGATCAAGGTTCTTTATTCCAGTGAAAACGATTTTTATCCAAATTCTAGAGGAGCACCAGTGTGCCTCTGGGAGCTACACCCGGGCCTGCTGAACAGCGGCTCCGGAGTTTTCCTTTTCTGACTAAAATTCAACACGGAATTTCATGGATCTAAGGAAACCGTGAATTGTGGACGTACCAGATTCTCACATCTTCATTGTCTAATGGAAGCTGAAGTTTCCCAGTCTGATCTGGCTGCCACTTCATTTCTGGCAATGACCATTCAATTGTGGACGTTCAGCCTTCTTCGGAATTCTCTTATACCGGCATGTTCCCGCGAAACATGAAGACCACTCGGTGGAGGTTTATGTGACTCAGGACAACTCTTTATTTCAGGCGTCTAGAGCAAAGGGAATTCACAGAGGTTGATGATCACTTATTAAAGTCCCGTTTCTCTATGATGCCCACTGATGACACTTCTACATCTGAGGGCAAAGAGCTCGTGCAGCATGATATTCTCATTTCAGCCACACCGCCTGCAGTTCCTTCCTTGCAGAAAAATCTTTCCCAGTGTACTTCTTTAAAATGCTGCAAAATAGTGGGACAGAAGATTTCGGTTTAGCGTTAACTTTAAACGGGCATAGATACAGGCATGTGGGCATGTTTAGAGACAGTGTTTCACTGGTCTAGGGTAAAGGGTGAAGCGCCTGGGTTCCCGTGCTTCACTACTGTATGGCCTCAAGATGATGTGTAGGCACAGCGGCAAATCCATCGGTGGCAATTCCCTCATATTGTCATTGCGATGGGAAGATTCCTTATTCGCTAGGAAATGTTTTACCGTGGAAGACGGGTCACCACAGAGCTGTCTCTTTTGTGTTGAGACAAACTTTGCTGAATTTACCTGCCAGCAGTTGCGTGTCCTCCCTTTCTTTTCAGGCCGATGGAGACGCACGAGTGTAAGGAGAACGGTGAATGGTGGCCGTTCGTAAGCCAGGATCATCAGAAACCGCAGAGTAAATTTTAGGAACGTAGACGTAGGACAGCGGAGAAAACTTCACTCAGGGACTTCAGTGAACTCTCCTTACAATGCTGAGGCCTGACACGCCTAGTGCCTGGGGGCAACGCGGCTCCTGCCCTAGGTAGTTTTGTTGAGCGTGCCTCCCTCAGGTGGTGCCTTTTCTCTCCCAGCAATATTGCTCCGTGAAATTCTGCCGATGATCAAAACTGTTTGCCATGGCTTTGTCCTTTCACCTCATTGGCCTCATCTTTGAAGTACAAATGCTTTTCTACACGGGTGCTGCGTCCCTGAGCTTTCCTTTGTCTTGGCTCAATCGATGCAGATTCCTGTGCGGAATACGCCATGGAGTAGCACAGGTGGGTTCTTGTCAGTATACCGGGCAAAAACGCAGCAATTTCGATTGTCAAGACCCACCTGGCTTGATCAAGGTTCTTTATTCCAGTGAAAATGATTTTTATCCAAATTCTAGAGGAGCACCAGTGTGCCTCTGGGAGCTACACCCGGGCCTGCTGAACAGCGGCTCCGGAGTTTTCCTTTTCTGACTAAAATTCAACACGGAATTTCATGGATCTAAGGAAACCGTGAATTGTGGACGTACCAGATTCTCACATCTTCATTGTCTAATGGAAGCTGAAGTTTCCCAGTCTGATCTGGCTGCCACTTCATTTCTGGCAATGACCATTCAATTGTGGACGTTCAGCCTTGTTCGGAATTCTCTTATACCGGCATGTTCCCGCGCCACATGAAGACCACTCGGTGGAGGTTTATGTGACTCAGGACAACTCTTTATTTCAGGCGTCTAGAGCAAAGGGAATTCACAGAGGTTGATGATCACTTATTAAAGTCCCGTTTCTCTATGATGCCCACTGATGACACTTCTACATCTGAGGGCAAAGAGCTCGTGCAGCATGATATTCTCATTACAGCCACGCCGCCTGCAGTTCCTTCCTTGCAGAAAAATCTTTCCCAGTGTACTTCTTTAAAATGCTGCAAAATAGTGGGTCAGAAGATTTCAGTTTAGCGTTAACTTTAAATGGGCATAGATACAGGCATGTGGGCATGTTTAGAGACAGTGTTTCACTTTTCTAGGGTAAAGGGTGAAGCGCCTTGGTTCCCGTGCTTCACTACTGTATGGCCTCAAGATGATGTGTAGGCACAGCGGCAAATCCATCGGTGGCAATTCCCTCATATTGTCATTGCGATGGGAAGATTCCTTATTCGCTAGGAAATGTTTTACCGTGGAAGACGGGTCACCACAGAGCTGTCTCTTTTGTGTTGAGACAAACTTTGCTGAATTTACCTGCCAGCAGTTGCGTGTCCTCCCTTTCTTTTCAGGCCGATGGAGACGCACGAGTGTAAGGAGAACGGTGAATGGTGGCCGTTCGTAAGCCAGGATCATCAGAAACCGCAGAGTAAATTTTAGGAACGTAGACGTAGGACAGCGGAGAAAACTTCACTCAGGGACTTCAGTGAACTCTCCTTACAATGCTGAGGCCTGACACGCCTAGTGCCTGGGGGCAACGCGGCTCCTGCCCTAGGTAGTTTTGTTGAGCGTGCCTCCCTCAGGTGGTGCCTTTTCTCTCCCAGCAATATTGCTCCGTGAAATTCTGCCGATGATCAAAACTGTTTGCCATGGCTTTGTCCTTTCACCTCATTGGCCTCATCTTTGAAGTACAAATGCTTTTCTACACGGGTGCTGCGTCACTGAGCTTTCCTTTGTCTTGGCTCAATCGATGCAGATTCCTGTGCGGAATACGCCATGGACTAGCACAGGTGGGTTCTTGTCAGTATACCGGGCAAAAATGCAGCAATTTCGATTGTCAAGACCCACCTGGCTTGATCAAGGTTCTTTATTCCAGTGAAAACGATTTTTATCCAAATTCTAGAGGAGCACCAGTGTGCCTCTGGGAGCTACACCCGGGCCTGCTGAACAGCGGCTCCGGAGTTTTCCTTTTCTGACTAAAATTCAACACGGAATTTCATGGATCTAAGGAAACCGTGAATTGTGGACGTACCAGATTCTCACATCTTCATTGTCTAATGGAAGCTGAAGTTTCCCAGTCTGATCCGGCTGCCACTTCATTTCTGGCAATGACCATTCAATTGTGGACGTTCAGCCTTCTTCGGAATTCTCTTATACCGGCATGTTCCAGCGCCACATGAAGACCACTCGGTGGAGGTTTATGTGACTCAGGACAACTCTTTATTTCAGGCGTCTAGAACAAAGGGAATTCACAGAGGTTGATGATCACTTATTAAAGTCCCATTTCTCTATGATGCCCACTGATGACACTTCTACATCTGAGGGCAAAGAGCTCGTGCAGCATGATATTCTCATTTCAGCCACGCCGCCTGCAGTTCCTTCCTTGCAGAAAAATCTTTCCCAGTGTACTTCTTTAAAATGCTGCAAAATAGTGGGACAGAAGATTTCGGTTTAGCGTTAACTTTAAACGGGCATAGATACAGGCATGTGGGCATGTTTAGAGACAGTGTTTCACTGGTCTAGGGTAAAGGGTGAAGCGCCTGGGTTCCCGTGCTTCACTACTGTATGGCCTCAAGATGATGTGTAGGCACAGCGGCAAATCCATCGGTGGCAATTCCCTCATATTGTCATTGCGATGGGAAGATTCCTTATTCGCTAGGAAATGTTTTACCGTGGAAGACGGGTCACCACAGAGCTGTCTCTTTTGTGTTGAGACAAACTTTGCTGAATTTACCTGCCAGCAGTTGCGTGTCCTCCCTTTCTTTTCAGGCCGATGGAGACGCACGAGTGTAAGGAGAACGGTGAATGGTGGCCGTTCGTAAGCCAGGATCATCAGAAACCGCAGAGTAAATTTTAGGAACGTAGACGTAGGACAGCGGAGAAAACTTCACTCAGGGACTTCAGTGAACTCTCCTTACAATGCTGAGGCCTGACACGCCTAGTGCCTGGGGGCAACGCGGCTCCTGCCCTAGGTAGTTTTGTTGAGCATGCCTCCCTTAGGTGGTGCCTTTTCTCTCCCAGCAATATTGCTCCGTGAAATTCTGCCGATGATCAAAACTGTTTGCCATGGCTTTGTCCTTTCACCTCATTGGCCTCATCTTTGAAGTACAAATGCTTTTCTACACGGGTGCTGCGTCCCTGAGCTTTCCTTTGTCTTGGCTCAATCGATGCAGATATCTGTGCTGAATACGCCATGGACTAGCACAGGTGGGTTCTTGTCAGTATACCGGGCAAAAACGCAGCAATTTCGATTGTCAAGACCCACCTGGCTTGATCAAGGTTCTTTATTCCAGTGAAAACGATTTTTATCCAAATTCTAGAGGAGCACCAGTGTGCCTCTGGGAGCTACACCCGGGCCTGCTGAACAGCGGCTCCGGAGTTTTCCTTTTCTGAATAAAATACAACACGGAATTTCATGGATCTAAGGAAACCGTGAATTGTGGACGTACCAGATTCTCACATCTTCATTGTCTAATGGAAGCTGAAGTTTCCCAGTCTGATCTGGCTGCCACTTCATTTCTGGCAATGACCATTCAATTGTGGACGTTCAGCCTTCTTCGGAATTCTCTTATACCGGCATGTTCCCGCGCCACATGAAGACCACTCGGTGGAGGTTTATGTGACTCAGGACAACTCTTTATTTCAGGCGTCTAGAGCAAAGGGAATTCACAGAGGTTGATGATCACTTATTAAAGTCCCGTTTCTCTATGATGCCCACTGATGACACTTCTACATCTGAGGGCAAAGAGCTCGTGCAGCATGATATTCTCATTTCAGCCACGCCGCCTGCAGTTCCTTCCTTGCAGAAAAATCTTTCCCAGTGTACTTCTTTAAAATGCTGCAAAATAGTGGGACAGAAGATTTCGGTTTAGCGTTAACTTTAAACGGGCATAGATACAGGCATGTGGGCATGTTTAGAGACAGTGTTTCACTGTTCTAGGGTAAAGGGTGAAGCGCCTGGGTTCCCGTGCTTCACTACTGTATGGCCTCAAGATGATGTGTAGGCACAGCGGCAAATCCATCGGTGGCAATTCCCTCATATTGTCATTGCGATGGGAAGATTCCTTATTCGCTAGGAAATGTTTTACCGTGGAAGACGGGTCACCACAGAGCTGTCTCTTTTGTGTTGAGACAAACTTTGCTGAATTTACCTGCCAGCAGTTGCGTGTCCTCCCTTTCTTTTCAGGCCGATGGAGACGCACGAGTGTAAGGAGAACGGTGAATGGTGGCCGTTCGTAAGCCAGGATCATCAGAAACCGCAGAGTAAATTTTAGGAACGTAGACGTAGGACAGCGGAGAAAACTTCACTCAGGGACTTCAGTGAACTCTCCTTACAATGCTGAGGCCTGACACGCCTAGTGCCTGGGGGCAACGCGGCTCCTGCCCTAGGTAGTTTTGTTGAGCATGCCTCCCTTAGGTGGTGCCTTTTCTCTCCCAGCAATATTGCTCCGTGAAATTCTGCCGATGATCAAAACTGTTTGCCATGGCTTTGTCCTTTCACCTCATTGGCCTCATCTTTGAAGTACAAATGCTTTTCTACACGGGTGCTGCGTCCCTGAGCTTTCCTTTGTCTTGGCTCAATCGATGCAGATATCTGTGCTGAATACGCCATGGACTAGCACAGGTGGGTTCTTGTCAGTATACCGGGCAAAAACGCAGCAATTTCGATTGTCAAGACCCACCTGGCTTGATCAAGGTTCTTTATTCCAGTGAAAACGATTTTTATCCAAATTCTAGAGGAGCACCAGTGTGCCTCTGGGAGCTACACCCGGGCCTGCTGAACAGCGGCTCCGGAGTTTTCCTTTTCTGAATAAAATACAACATGGAATTTCATGGATCTAAGGAAACCGTGAATTGTGGACGTACCAGATTCTCACATCTTCATTGTCTAATGGAAGCTGAAGTTTCCCAGTCTGATCTGGCTGCCACTTCA
This sequence comes from Tenrec ecaudatus, assembly GCF_050624435.1. Lineage (NCBI taxonomy): Eukaryota > Metazoa > Chordata > Mammalia > Afrosoricida > Tenrecidae > Tenrec > Tenrec ecaudatus. The sequence continues at coordinate 296,412 of NW_027459013.1, forward strand.
TTTCTGGCAATGACCATTCAATTGTGGACGTTCAGCCTTCTTCGGAATTCTCTTATACCGGCATGTTCCCGCGCCACATGAAGACCACTCGGTGGAGGTTTATGTGACTCAGGACAACTCTTTATTTCAGGCGTCTAGAGCAAAGGGAATTCACAGAGGTTGATGATCACTTATTAAAGTCCCGTTTCTCTATGATGCCCACTGATGACACTTCTACATCTGAGGGCAAAGAGCTCGTGCAGCATGATATTCTCATTTCAGCCACGCCGCCTGCAGTTCCTTCCTTGCAGAAAAATCTTTCCCAGTGTACTTCTTTAAAATGCTGCAAAATAGTGGGACAGAAGATTTCGGTTTAGCGTTAACTTTAAACGGGCATAGATACAGGCATGTGGGCATGTTTAGAGACAGTGTTTCACTGGTCTAGGGTAAAGGGTGAAGCGCCTGGGTTCCCGTGCTTCACTACTGTATGGCCTCAAGATGATGTGTAGGCACAGCGGCAAATCCATCGGTGGCAATTCCCTCATATTGTCATTGCGATGGGAAGATTCCTTATTCGCTAGGAAATGTTTTACCGTGGAAGACGGGTCACCACAGAGCTGTCTCTTTTGTGTTGAGACAAACTTTGCTGAATTTACCTGCCAGCAGTTGCGTGTCCTCCCTTTCTTTTCAGGCCGATGGAGACGCACGAGTGTAAGGAGAACGGTGAATGGTGGCCGTTCGTAAGCCAGGATCATCAGAAACCGCAGAGTAAATTTTAGGAACGTAGACGTAGGACAGCGGAGAAAACTTCACTCAGGGACTTCAGTGAACTCTCCTTACAATGCTGAGGCCTGACACGCCTAGTGCCTGGGGGCAACGCGGCTCCTGCCCTAGGTAGTTTTGTTGAGCGTGCCTCCCTCAGGTGGTGCCTTTTCTCTCCCAGCAATATTGCTCCGTGAATTTCTGCCGATGATCAAAACTGTTTGCCATGGCTTTGTCCTTTCACCTCATTGGTCTCATCTTTGAAGTACAAATGCTTTTCTACACGGGTGCTGCGTCCCTGAGCTTTCCTTTGTCTTGGCTCAATCGATGCAGATTCCTGTGCGGAATACGCCATGGACTAGCACAGGTGGGTTCTTGTCAGTATACCGGGCAAAAACGCAGCCAATTCGATTGTCAAGACCCACCTGGCTTGATCAAGGTTCTTTATTCCAGTGAAAACGATTTTTATCCAAATTCTAGAGGAGCACCAGTGTGCCTCTGGGAGCTACACCCGGGCCTGCTGAACAGCGGCTCCGGAGTTTTCCTTTTCTGACTAAAATTCAACACGGAATTTCATGGATCTAAGGAAACCGTGAATTGTGGACGTACCAGATTCTCACATCTTCATTGTCTAATGGAAGCTGAAGTTTCCCAGTCTGATCTGGCTGCCACTTCATTTCTGGCAATGACCATTCAATTGTGGACGTTCAGCCTTCTTCGGAATTCTCTTATACCGGCATGTTCCCGCGCCACATGAAGACCACTCGGTGGAGGTTTATGTGACTCAGGACAACTCTTTATTTCAGGCGTCTAGAGCAAAGGGAATTCACAGAGGTTGATGATCACTTATTAAAGTCCCGTTTCTCTATGATGCCCACTGATGACACTTCTACATCTGAGGGCAAAGAGCTCGTGCAGCATGATATTCTCATTTCAGCCACGCCGCCTGCAGTTCCTTCCTTGCAGAAAAATCTTTCCCAGTGTACTTCTTTAAAATGCTGCAAAATAGTGGGACAGAAGATTTCGGTTTAGCGTTAACTTTAAACGGGCATAGATACAGGCATGTGGGCATGTTTAGAGACAGTGTTTCACTGGTCTAGGGTAAAGGGTGAAGCGCCTGGGTTCCCGTGCTTCACTACTGTATGGCCTCAAGATGATGTGTAGGCACAGCGGCAAATCCATCGGTGGCAATTCCCTCATATTGTCATTGCGATGGGAAGATTCCTTATTCGCTAGGAAATGTTTTACCGTGGAAGACGGGTCACCACAGAGCTGTCTCTTTTGTGTTGAGACAAACTTTGCTGAATTTACCTGCCAGCAGTTGCGTGTCCTCCCTTTCTTTTCAGGCCGATGGAGACGCACGAGTGTAAGGAGAACGGTGAATGGTGGCCGTTCGTAAGCCAGGATCATCAGAAACCGCAGAGTAAATTTTAGGAACGTAGACGTAGGACAGCGGAGAAAACTTCACTCAGGGACTTCAGTGAACTCTCCTTACAATGCTGAGGCCTGACACGCCTAGTGCCTGGGGGCAACGCGGCTCCTGCCCTAGGTAGTTTTGTTGAGCGTGCCTCCCTCAGGTGGTGCCTTTTCTCTCCCAGCAATATTGCTCCGTGAAATTCTGCCGATGATCAAAACTGTTTGCCATGGCTTTGTCCTTTCACCTCATTGGCCTCATCTTTGAAGTACAAATGCTTTTCTACACGGGTGCTGCGTCACTGAGCTTTCCTTTGTCTTGGCTCAATCGATGCAGATTCCTGTGCGGAATACGCCATGGACTAGCACAGGTGGGTTCTTGTCAGTATACCGGGCAAAAATGCAGCAATTTCGATTGTCAAGACCCACCTGGCTTGATCAAGGTTCTTTATTCCAGTGAAAACGATTTTTATCCAAATTCTAGAGGAGCACCAGTGTGCCTCTGGGAGCTACACCCGGGCCTGCTGAACAGCGGCTCCGGAGTTTTCCTTTTCTGACTAAAATTCAACACGGAATTTCATGGATCTAAGGAAACCGTGAATTGTGGACGTACCAGATTCTCACATCTTCATTGTCTAATGGAAGCTGAAGTTTCCCAGTCTGATCCGGCTGCCACTTCATTTCTGGCAATGACCATTCAATTGTGGACGTTCAGCCTTCTTCGGAATTCTCTTATACCGGCATGTTCCAGCGCCACATGAAGACCACTCGGTGGAGGTTTATGTGACTCAGGACAAGTCTTTATTTCAGGCGTCTAGAACAAAGGGAATTCACAGAGGTTGATGATCACTTATTAAAGTCCCATTTCTCTATGATGCCCACTGATGACACTTCTACATCTGAGGGCAAAGAGCTCGTGCAGCATGATATTCTCATTTCAGCCACGCCGCCTGCAGTTCCTTCCTTGCAGAAAAATCTTTCCCAGTGTACTTCTTTAAAATGCTGCAAAATAGTGGGACAGAAGATTTCGGTTTAGCGTTAACTTTAAACGGGCATAGATACAGGCATGTGGGCATGTTTAGAGACAGTGTTTCACTGGTCTAGGGTAAAGGGTGAAGCGCCTGGGTTCCCGTGCTTCACTACTGTATGGCCTCAAGATGATGTGTAGGCACAGCGGCAAATCCATCGGTGGCAATTCCCTCATATTGTCATTGCGATGGGAAGATTCCTTATTCGCTAGGAAATGTTTTACCGTGGAAGACGGGTCACCACAGAGCTGTCTCTTTTGTGTTGAGACAAACTTTGCTGAATTTACCTGCCAGCAGTTGCGTGTCCTCCCTTTCTTTTCAGGCCGATGGAGACGCACGAGTGTAAGGAGAACGGTGAATGGTGGCCGTTCGTAAGCCAGGATCATCAGAAACCGCAGAGTAAATTTTAGGAACGTAGACGTAGGACAGCGGAGAAAACTTCACTCAGGGACTTCAGTGAACTCTCCTTACAATGCTGAGGCCTGACACGCCTAGTGCCTGGGGGCAACGCGTCTCCTGCCCTAGGTAGTTTTGTTGAGCATGCCTCCCTTAGGTGGTGCCTTTTCTCTCCCAGCAATATTGCTCCGTGAAATTCTGCCGATGATCAAAACTGTTTGCCATGGCTTTGTCCTTTCACCTCATTGGCCTCATCTTTGAAGTACAAATGCTTTTCTACACGGGTGCTGCGTCCCTGAGCTTTCCTTTGTCTTGGCTCAATCGATGCAGATATCTGTGCTGAATACGCCATGGACTAGCACAGGTGGGTTCTTGTCAGTATACCGGGCAAAAACGCAGCAATTTCGATTGTCAAGACCCACCTGGCTTGATCAAGGTTCTTTATTCCAGTGAAAACGATTTTTATCCAAATTCTAGAGGAGCACCAGTGTGCCTCTGGGAGCTACACCCGGGCCTGCTGAACAGCGGCTCCGGAGTTTTCCTTTTCTGAATAAAATACAACACGGAATTTCCTGGATCTAAGGAAACCGTGAATTGTGGACGTACCAGATTCTCACATCTTCATTGTCTAATGGAAGCTGAAGTTTCCCAGTCTGATCTGGCTGCCACTTCATTTCTGGCAATGACCATTCAATTGTGGACGTTCAGCCTTCTTCGGAATTCTCTTATACCGGCATGTTCCCGCGCCACATGAAGACCACTCGGTGGAGGTTTATGTGACTCAGGACAACTCTTTATTTCAGGCGTCTAGAGCAAAGGGAATTCACAGAGGTTGATGATCACTTATTAAAGTCCCGTTTCTCTATGATGCCCACTGATGACACTTCTACATCTGAGGGCAAAGAGCTCGTGCAGCATGATATTCTCATTTCAGCCACGCCGCCTGCAGTTCCTTCCTTGCAGAAAAATCTTTCCCAGTGTACTTCTTTAAAATGCTGCAAAATAGTGGGACAGAAGATTTCGGTTTAGCGTTAACTTTAAACGGGCATAGATACAGGCATGTGGGCATGTTTAGAGACAGTGTTTCACTGTTCTAGGGTAAAGGGTGAAGCGCCTGGGTTCCCGTGCTTCACTACTGTATGGCCTCAAGATGATGTGTAGGCACAGCGGCAAATCCATCGGTGGCAATTCCCTCATATTGTCATTGCGATGGGAAGATTCCTTATTCGCTAGGAAATGTTTTACCGTGGAAGACGGGTCACCACAGAGCTGTCTCTTTTGTGTTGAGACAAACTTTGCTGAATTTACCTGCCAGCAGTTGCGTGTCCTCCCTTTCTTTTCAGGCCGATGGAGACGCACGAGTGTAAGGAGAACGGTGAATGGTGGCCGTTCGTAAGCCAGGATCATCAGAAACCGCAGAGTAAATTTTAGGAACGTAGACGTAGGACAGCGGAGAAAACTTCACTCAGGGACTTCAGTGAACTCTCCTTACAATGCTGAGGCCTGACACGCCTAGTGCCTGGGGGCAACGCGGCTCCTGCCCTAGGTAGTTTTGTTGAGCATGCCTCCCTTAGGTGGTGCCTTTTCTCTCCCAGCAATATTGCTCCGTGAAATTCTGCCGATGATCAAAACTGTTTGCCATGGCTTTGTCCTTTCACCTCATTGGCCTCATCTTTGAAGTACAAATGCTTTTCTACACGGGTGCTGCGTCCCTGAGCTTTCCTTTGTCTTGGCTCAATCGATGCAGATATCTGTGCTGAATACGCCATGGACTAGCACAGGTGGGTTCTTGTCAGTATACCGGGCAAAAACGCAGCAATTTCGATTGTCAAGACCCACCTGGCTTGATCAAGGTTCTTTATTCCAGTGAAAACGATTTTTATCCAAATTCTAGAGGAGCACCAGTGTGCCTCTGGGAGCTACACCCGGGCCTGCTGAACAGCGGCTCCGGAGTTTTCCTTTTCTGAATAAAATACAACACGGAATTTCATGGATCTAAGGAAACCGTGAATTGTGGACGTACCAGATTCTCACATCTTCATTGTCTAATGGAAGCTGAAGTTTCCCAGTCTGATCTGGCTGCCACTTCATTTCTGGCAATGACCATTCAATTGTGGACGTTCAGCCTTCTTCGGAATTCTCTTATACCGGCATGTTCCCGCGCCACATGAAGACCACTCGGTGGAGGTTTATGTGACTCAGGACAACTCTTTATTTCAGGCGTCTAGAGCAAAGGGAATTCACAGAGGTTGATGATCACTTATTAAAGTCCCGTTTCTCTATGATGCCCACTGATGACACTTCTACATCTGAGGGCAAAGAGCTCGTGCAGCATGATATTCTCATTTCAGCCACGCCGCCTGCAGTTCCTTCCTTGCAGAAAAATCTTTCCCAGTGTACTTCTTTAAAATGCTGCAAAATAGTGGGACAGAAGATTTCGGTTTAGCGTTAACTTTAAACGGGCATAGATACAGGCATGTGGGCATGTTTAGAGACAGTGTTTCACTTTTCTAGGGTAAAGGGTGAAGCGCCTGGGTTCCCGTGCTTCACTACTGTATGGCCTCAAGATGATGTGTAGGCACAGCGGCAAATCCATCGGTGGCAATTCCCTCATATTGTCATTGCGATGGGAAGATTCCTTATTCGCTAGGAAATGTTTTACCGTGGAAGACGGGTCACCACAGAGCTGTCTCTTTTGTGTTGAGACAAACTTTGCTGAATTTACCTGCCAGCAGTTGCGTGTCCTCCCTTTCTTTTCAGGCCGATGGAGATGCACGAGTGTAAGGAGAACGGTGAATGGTGGCCGTTCGTAAGCCAGGATCATCAGAAACCGCAGAGTAAATTTTAGGAACGTAGACGTAGGACAGCGGAGAAAACTTCACTCAGGGACTACAGTGAACTCTCCTTACAATGCTGAGGCCTGACACGCCTAGTGCCTGGGGGCAACGCGGCTCCTGCCCTAGGTAGTTTTGTTGAGCGTGCCTCCCTCAGGTGGTGCCTTTTCTCTCCCAGCAATATTGCTCCGTGAAATTCTGCCGATGATCAAAACTGTTTGCCATGGCTTTGTCCTTTCACCTCATTGGCCTCATCTTTGAAGTACAAATGCTTTTCTACACGGGTGCTGCGTCCCTGAGCTTTCCTTTGTCTTGGCTCAATCGATGCAGATTCCTGTGCTGAATACGCCATGGACTAGCACAGGTGGGTTCTTGTCAGTATACCGGGCAAAAACGCAGCAATTTCGATTGTCAAGACCCACCTGGCTTGATCAAGGTTCTTTAGTCCAGTGAAAACGATTTTTATCCAAATTCTAGAGGAGCACCAGTGTGCCTCTGGGAGCTACACCCGGGCCTGCTGAACAGCGGCTCCGGAGTTTTCCTTTTCTGAATAAAATACAACACGGAATTTCATGGATCTAAGGAAACCGTGAATTGTGGACGTACCAGATTCTCACATCTTCATTGTCTAATGGAAGCTGAAGTTTCCCAGTCTGATCTGGCTGCCACTTCATTTCTGGCAATGACCATTCAATTGTGGACGTTCAGCCTTCTTCGGAATTCTCTTATACCGGCATGTTCCCGCGCCACATGAAGACCACTCGGTGGAGGTTTATGTGACTCAGGACAACTCTTTATTTCAGGCGTCTAGAGCAAAGGGAATTCACAGAGGTTGATGATCACTTATTAAAGTCCCGTTTCTCTATGATGCCCACTGATGACACTTCTACATCTGAGGGCAAAGAGCTCGTGCAGCATGATATTCTCATTTCAGCCACGCCGCCTGCAGTTCCTTCCTTGCAGAAAAATCTTTCCCAGTGTACTTCTTTAAAATGCTGCAAAATAGTGGGACAGAAGATTTCGGTTTAGCGTTAACTTTAAACGGGCATAGATACAGGCATGTGGGCATGTTTAGAGACAGTGTTTCACTGGTCTAGGGTAAAGGGTGAAGCGCCTGGGTTCCCGTGCTTCACTACTGTATGGCCTCAAGATGATGTGTAGGCACAGCGGCAAATCCATCGGTGGCAATTCCCTCATATTGTCATTGCGATGGGAAGATTCCTTATTCGCTAGGAAATGTTTTACCGTGGAAGACGGGTCACCACAGAGCTGTCTCTTTTGTGTTGAGACAAACTTTGCTGAATTTACCTGCCAGCAGTTGCGTGTCCTCCCTTTCTTTTCAGGCCGATGGAGACGCACGAGTGTAAGGAGAACGGTGAATGGTGGCCGTTCGTAAGCCAGGATCATCAGAAACCGCAGAGTAAATTTTAGGAACGTAGACGTAGGACAGCGGAGAAAACTTCACTCAGGGACTTCAGTGAACTCTCCTTACAATGCTGAGGCCTGACACGCCTAGTGCCTGGGGGCAACGCGGCTCCTGCCCTAGGTAGTTTTGTTGAGCGTGCCTCCCTCAGGTGGTGCCTTTTCTCTCCCAGCAATATTGCTCCGTGAAATTCTGCCGATGATCAAAACTGTTTGCCATGGCTTTGTCCTTTCACCTCATTGGCCTCATCTTTGAAGTACAAATGCTTTTCTACACGGGTGCTGCGTCCCTGAGCTTTCCTTTGTCTTGGCTCAATCGATGCAGATTCCTGTGCTGAATACGCCATGGACAAGCACAGGTGGGTTCTTGTCAGTATACCGGGCAAAAACGCAGCAATTTCGATTGTCAAGACCCACCTGGCTTGATCAAGGTTCTTTATTCCAGTGAAAACGATTTTTATCCAAATTCTAGAGGAGCACCAGTGTGCCTCTGGGAGCTACACCCGGGCCTGCTGAACAGCGGCTCCGGAGTTTTCCTTTTCTGAATAAAATACAACACGGAATTTCATGGATCTAAGGAAACCGTGAATTGTGGACGTACCAGATTCTCACATCTTCATTGTCTAATGGAAGCTGAAGTTTCCCAGTCTGATCTGGCTGCCACTTCATTTCTGGCAATGACCATTCAATTGTGGACGTTCAGCCTTCTTCGGAATTCTCTTATACCGGCATGTTCCAGCGCCACATGAAGACCACTCGGTGGAGGTTTATGTGACTCAGGACAACTCTTTATTTCAGGCGTCTAGAACAAAGGGAATTCACAGAGGTTGATGATCACTTATTAAAGTCCCATTTCTCTATGATGCCCACTGATGACACTTCTACATCTGAGGGCAAAGAGCTCGTGCAGCATGATATTCTCATTTCAGCCACGCCGCCTGCAGTTCCTTCCTTGCAGAAAAATCTTTCCCAGTGTACTTCTTTAAAATGCTGCAAAATAGTGGGACAGAAGATTTCGGTTTAGCGTTAACTTTAAACGGGCATAGATACAGGCATGTGGGCATGTTTAGAGACAGTGTTTCACTGGTCTAGGGTAAAGGGTGAAGCGCCTGGGTTCCCGTGCTTCACTACTGTATGGCCTCAAGATGATGTGTAGGCACAGCGGCAAATCCATCGGTGGCAATTCCCTCATATTGTCATTGCGATGGGAAGATTCCTTATTCGCTAGGAAATGTTTTACCGTGGAAGACGGGTCACCACAGAGCTGTCTCTTTTGTGTTGAGACAAACTTTGCTGAATTTACCTGCCAGCAGTTGCGTGTCCTCCCTTTCTTTTCAGGCCGATGGAGACGCACGAGTGTAAGGAGAACGGTGAATGGTGGCCGTTCGTAAGCCAGGATCATCAGAAACCGCAGAGTAAATTTTAGGAACGTAGACGTAGGACAGCGGAGAAAACTTCACTCAGGGACTTCAGTGAACTCTCCTTACAATGCTGAGGCCTGACACGCCTAGTGCCTGGGGGCAACGCGGCTCCTGCCCTAGGTAGTTTTGTTGAGCATGCCTCCCTTAGGTGGTGCCTTTTCTCTCCCAGCAATATTGCTCCGTGAAATTCTGCCGATGATCAAAACTGTTTGCCATGGCTTTGTCCTTTCACCTCATTGGCCTCATCTTTGAAGTACAAATGCTTTTCTACACGGGTGCTGCGTCCCTGAGCTTTCCTTTGTCTTGGCTCAATCGATGCAGATATCTGTGCTGAATATGCCATGGACTAGCACAGGTGGGTTCTTGTCAGTATACCGGGCAAAAACGCAGCAATTTCGATTGTCAAGACCCACCTGGCTTGATCAAGGTTCTTTATTCCAGTGAAAACGATTTTTATCCAAATTCTAGAGGAGCATCAGTGTGCCTCTGGGAGCTACACCCGGGCCTGCTGAACAGCGGCTCCGGAGTTTTCCTTTTCTGAATAAAATACAACACGGAATTTCATGGATCTAAGGAAACCGTGAATTGTGGACGTACCAGATTCTCACATCTTCATTGTCTAATGGAAGCTGAAGTTTCCCAGTCTGATCTGGCTGCCACTTCATTTCTGGCAATGACCATTCAATTGTGGACGTTCAGCCTTCTTCGGAATTCTCTTATACCGGCATGTTCCCGCGCCACATGAAGACCACTCGGTGGAGGTTTATGTGACTCAGGACAACTCTTTATTTCAGGCGTCTAGAGCAAAGGGAATTCACAGAGGTTGATGATCACTTATTAAAGTCCCGTTTCTCTATGATGCCCACTGATGACACTTCTACATCTGAGGGCAAAGAGCTCGTGCAGCATGATATTCTCATTTCAGCCACGCCGCCTGCAGTTCCTTCCTTGCAGAAAAATCTTTCCCAGTGTACTTCTTTAAAATGCTGCAAAATAGTGGGACAGAAGATTTCGGTTTAGCGTTAACTTTAAACGGGCATAGATACAGGCATGTGGGCATGTTTAGAGACAGTGTTTCACTTTTCTAGGGTAAAGGGTGAAGCGCCTGGGTTCCCGTGCTTCACTACTGTATGGCCTCAAGATGATGTGTAGGCACAGCGGCAAATCCATCGGTGGCAATTCCCTCATATTGTCATTGCGATGGGAAGATTCCTTATTCGCTAGGAAATGTTTTACCGTGGAAGACGGGTCACCACAGAGCTGTCTCTTTTGTGTTGAGACAAACTTTGCTGAATTTACCTGCCAGCAGTTGCGTGTCCTCCCTTTCTTTTCAGGCCGATGGAGATGCACGAGTGTAAGGAGAACGGTGAATGGTGGCCGTTCGTAAGCCAGGATCATCAGAAACCGCAGAGTAAATTTTAGGAACGTAGACGTAGGACAGCGGAGAAAACTTCACTCAGGGACTACAGTGAACTCTCCTTACAATGCTGAGGCCTGACACGCCTAGTGCCTGGGGGCAACGCGGCTCCTGCCCTAGGTAGTTTTGTTGAGCGTGCCTCCCTCAGGTGGTGCCTTTTCTCTCCCAGCAATATTGCTCCGTGAAATTCTGCCGATGATCAAAACTGTTTGCCATGGCTTTGTCCTTTCACCTCATTGGCCTCATCTTTGAAGTACAAATGCTTTTCTACACGGGTGCTGCGTCCCTGAGCTTTCCTTTGTCTTGGCTCAATCGATGCAGATTCCTGTGCTGAATACGCCATGGACTAGCACAGGTGGGTTCTTGTCAGTATACCGGGCAAAAACGCAGCAATTTCGATTGTCAAGACCCACCTGGCTTGATCAAGGTTCTTTATTCCAGTGAAAACGATTTTTATCCAAATTCTAGAGGAGCACCAGTGTGCCTCTGGGAGCTACACCCGGGCCTGCTGAACAGCGGCTCCGGAGTTTTCCTTTTCTGAATAAAATACAACACGGAATTTCATGGATCTAAGGAAACCGTGAATTGTGGACGTACCAGATTCTCACATCTTCATTGTCTAATGGAAGCTGAAGTTTCCCAGTCTGATCTGGCTGCCACTTCATTTCTGGCAATGACCATTCAATTGTGGACGTTCAGCCTTCTTCGGAATTCTCTTATACCGGCATGTTCCCGCGCCACATGAAGACCACTCGGTGGAGGTTTATGTGACTCAGGACAACTCTTTATTTCAGGCGTCTAGAGCAAAGGGAATTCACAGAGGTTGATGATCACTTATTAAAGTCCCGTTTCTCTATGATGCCCACTGATGACACTTCTACATCTGAGGGCAAAGAGCTCGTGCAGCATGATATTCTCATTTCAGCCACGCCGCCTGCAGTTCCTTCCTTGCAGAAAAATCTTTCCCAGTGTACTTCTTTAAAATGCTGCAAAATAGTGGGACAGAAGATTTCGGTTTAGCGTTAACTTTAAACGGGCATAGATACAGGCATGTGGGCATGTTTAGAGACAGTGTTTCACTGGTCTAGGGTAAAGGGTGAAGCGCCTGGGTTCCCGTGCTTCACTACTGTATGGCCTCAAGATGATGTGTAGGCACAGCGGCAAATCCATCGGTGGCAATTCCCTCATATTGTCATTGCGATGGGAAGATTCCTTATTCGCTAGGAAATGTTTTACCGTGGAAGACGGGTCACCACAGAGCTGTCTCTTTTGTGTTGAGACAAACTTTGCTGAATTTACCTGCCAGCAGTTGCGTGTCCTCCCTTTCTTTTCAGGCCGATGGAGACGCACGAGTGTAAGGAGAACGGTGAATGGTGGCCGTTCGTAAGCCAGGATCATCAGAAACCGCAGAGTAAATTTTAGGAACGTAGACGTAGGACAGCGGAGAAAACTTCACTCAGGGACTTCAGTGAACTCTCCTTACAATGCTGAGGCCTGACACGCCTAGTGCCTGGGGGCAACGCGGCTCCTGCCCTAGGTAGTTTTGTTGAGCGTGCCTCCCTCAGGTGGTGCCTTTTCTCTCCCAGCAATATTGCTCCGTGAAATTCTGCCGATGATCAAAACTGTTTGCCATGGCTTTGTCCTTTCACCTCATTGGCCTCATCTTTGAAGTACAAATGCTTTTCTACACGGGTGCTGCGTCCCTGAGCTTTCCTTTGTCTTGGCTCAATCGATGCAGATTCCTGTGCTGAATACGCCATGGACAAGCACAGGTGGGTTCTTGTCAGTATACCGGGCAAAAACGCAGCAATTTCGATTGTCAAGACCCACCTGGCTTGATCAAGGTTCTTTATTCCAGTGAAAACGATTTTTATCCAAATTCTAGAGGAGCACCAGTGTGCCTCTGGGAGCTACACCCGGGCCTGCTGAACAGCGGCTCCGGAGTTTTCCTTTTCTGAATAAAATACAACACGGAATTTCATGGATCTAAGGAAACCGTGAATTGTGGACGTACCAGATTCTCACATCTTCATTGTCTAATGGAAGCTGAAGTTTCCCAGTCTGATCTGGCTGCCACTTCATTTCTGGCAATGACCATTCAATTGTGGACGTTCAGCCTTCTTCGGAATTCTCTTATACCGGCATGTTCCCGCGCCACATGAAGACCACTCGGTGGAGGTTTATGTGACTCAGGACAACTCTTTATTTCAGGCGTCTAGAGCAAAGGGAATTCACAGAGGTTGATGATCACTTATTAAAGTCCCGTTTCTCTATGATGCCCACTGATGACACTTCTACATCTGAGGGCAAAGAGCTCGTGCAGCATGATATTCTCATTTCAGCCACGCCGCCTGCAGTTCCTTCCTTGCAGAAAAATCTTTCCCAGTGTACTTCTTTAAAATGCTGCAAAATAGTGGGACAGAAGATTTCGGTTTAGCGTTAACTTTAAACGGGCATAGATACAGGCATGTGGGCATGTTTAGAGACAGTGTTTCACTTTTCTAGGGTAAAGGGTGAAGCGCCTGGGTTCCCGTGCTTCACTACTGTATGGCCTCAAGATGATGTGTAGGCACAGCGGCAAATCCATCGGTGGCAATTCCCTCATATTGTCATTGCGATGGGAAGATTCCTTATTCGCTAGGAAATGTTTTACCGTGGAAGACGGGTCACCACAGAGCTGTCTCTTTTGTGTTGAGACAAACTTTGCTGAATTTACCTGCCAGCAGTTGCGTGTCCTCCCTTTCTTTTCAGGCCGATGGAGATGCACGAGTGTAAGGAGAACGGTGAATGGTGGCCGTTCGTAAGCCAGGATCATCAGAAACCGCAGAGTAAATTTTAGGAACGTAGACGTAGGACAGCGGAGAAAACTTCACTCAGGGACTACAGTGAACTCTCCTTACAATGCTGAGGCCTGACACGCCTAGTGCCTGGGGGCAACGCGGCTCCTGCCCTAGGTAGTTTTGTTGAGCGTGCCTCCCTCAGGTGGTGCCTTTTCTCTCCCAGCAATATTGCTCCGTGAAATTCTGCCGATGATCAAAACTGTTTGCCATGGCTTTGTCCTTTCACCTCATTGGCCTCATCTTTGAAGTACAAATGCTTTTCTACACGGGTGCTGCGTCCCTGAGCTTTCCTTTGTCTTGGCTCAATCGATGCAGATTCCTGTGCTGAATACGCCATGGACTAGCACAGGTGGGTTCTTGTCAGTATACCGGGCAAAAACGCAGCAATTTCGATTGTCAAGACCCACCTGGCTTGATCAAGGTTCTTTAGTCCAGTGAAAACGATTTTTATCCAAATTCTAGAGGAGCACCAGTGTGCCTCTGGGAGCTACACCCGGGCCTGCTGAACAGCGGCTCCGGAGTTTTCCTTTTCTGAATAAAATACAACACGGAATTTCATGGATCTAAGGAAACCGTGAATTGTGGACGTACCAGATTCTCACATCTTCATTGTCTAATGGAAGCTGAAGTTTCCCAGTCTGATCTGGCTGCCACTTCATTTCTGGCAATGACCATTCAATTGTGGACGTTCAGCCTTCTTCGTAATTCTCTTATACCGGCATGTTCCCGCGCCACATGAAGACCACTCGGTGGAGGTTTATGTGACTCAGGACAACTCTTTATTTCAGGCGTCTAGAGCAAAGGGAATTCACAGAGGTTGATGATCACTTATTAAAGTCCCGTTTCTCTATGATGCCCACTGATGACACTTCTACATCTGAGGGCAAAGAGCTCGTGCAGCATGATATTCTCATTTCAGCCACGCCGCCTGCAGTTCCTTCCTTGCAGAAAAATCTTTCCCAGTGTACTTCTTTAAAATGCTGCAAAATAGTGGGACAGAAGATTTCGGTTTAGCGTTAACTTTAAACGGGCATAGATACAGGCATGTGGGCATGTTTAGAGACAGTGTTTCACTGGTCTAGGGTAAAGGGTGAAGCGCCTGGGTTCCCGTGCTTCACTACTGTATGGCCTCAAGATGATGTGTAGGCACAGCGGCAAATCCATCGGTGGCAATTCCCTCATATTGTCATTGCGAAGGGAAGATTCCTTATTCGCTAGGAAATGTTTTACCGTGGAAGACGGGTCACCACAGAGCTGTCTCTTTTGTGTTGAGACAAACTTTGCTGAATTTACCTGCCAGCAGTTGCGTGTCCTCCCTTTCTTTTCAGGCCGATGGAGACGCACGAGTGTAAGGAGAACGGTGAATGGTGGCCGTTCGTAAGCCAGGATCATCAGAAACCGCAGAGTAAATTTTAGGAACGTAGACGTAGGACAGCGGAGAAAACTTCACTCAGGGACTTCAGTGAACTCTCCTTACAATGCTGAGGCCTGACACGCCTAGTGCCTGGGGGCAACGCGGCTCCTGCCCTAGGTAGTTTTGTTGAGCGTGCCTCCCTCAGGTGGTGCCTTTTCTCTCCCAGCAATATTGCTCCGTGAAATTCTGCCGATGATCAAAACTGTTTGCCATGGCTTTGTCCTTTCACCTCATTGGCCTCATCTTTGAAGTACAAATGCTTTTCTACACGGGTGCTGCGTCCCTGAGCTTTCCTTTGTCTTGGCTCAATCGATGCAGATTCCTGTGCTGAATACGCCATGGACAAGCACAGGTGGGTTCTTGTCAGTATACCGGGCAAAAACGCAGCAATTTCGATTGTCAAGACCCACCTGGCTTGATCAAGGTTCTTTATTCCAGTGAAAACGATTTTTATCCAAATTCTAGAGGAGCACCAGTGTGCCTCTGGGAGCTACACCCGGGCCTGCTGAACAGCGGCTCCGGAGTTTTCCTTTTCTGAATAAAATACAACACGGAATTTCATGGATCTAAGGAAACCGTGAATTGTGGACGTACCAGATTCTCACATCTTCATTGTCTAATGGAAGCTGAAGTTTCCCAGTCTGATCTGGCTGCCACTTCATTTCTGGCAATGACCATTCAATTGTGGACGTTCAGCCTTCTTCGGAATTCTCTTATACCGGCATGTTCCCGCGCCACATGAAGACCACTCGGTGGAGGTTTATGTGACTCAGGACAACTCTTTATTTCAGGCGTCTAGAGCAAAGGGAATTCACAGAGGTTGATGATCACTTATTAAAGTCCCGTTTCTCTATGATGCCCACTGATGACACTTCTACATCTGAGGGCAAAGAGCTCGTGCAGCATGATATTCTCATTTCAGCCACGCCGCCTGCAGTTCCTTCCTTGCAGAAAAATCTTTCCCAGTGTACTTCTTTAAAATGCTGCAAAATAGTGGGACAGAAGATTTCGGTTTAGCGTTAACTTTAAACGGGCATAGATACAGGCATGTGGGCATGTTTAGAGACAGTGTTTCACTTTTCTAGGGTAAAGGGTGAAGCGCCTGGGTTCCCGTGCTTCACTACTGTATGGCCTCAAGATGATGTGTAGGCACAGCGGCAAATCCATCGGTGGCAATTCCCTCATATTGTCATTGCGATGGGAAGATTCCTTATTCGCTAGGAAATGTTTTACCGTGGAAGACGGGTCACCACAGAGCTGTCTCTTTTGTGTTGAGACAAACTTTGCTGAATTTACCTGCCAGCAGTTGCGTGTCCTCCCTTTCTTTTCAGGCCGATGGAGATGCACGAGTGTAAGGAGAACGGTGAATGGTGGCCGTTCGTAAGCCAGGATCATCAGAAACCGCAGAGTAAATTTTAGGAACGTAGACGTAGGACAGCGGAGAAAACTTCACTCAGGGACTACAGTGAACTCTCCTTACAATGCTGAGGCCTGACACGCCTAGTGCCTGGGGGCAACGCGGCTCCTGCCCTAGGTACTTTTGTTGAGCGTGCCTCCCTCAGGTGGTGCCTTTTCTCTCCCAGCAATATTGCTCCGTGAAATTCTGCCGATGATCAAAACTGTTTGCCATGGCTTTGTCCTTTCACCTCATTGGCCTCATCTTTGAAGTACAAATGCTTTTCTACACGGGTGCTGCGTCCCTGAGCTTTCCTTTGTCTTGGCTCAATCGATGCAGATTCCTGTGCGGAATACGCCATGGACTAGCACAGGTGGGTTCTTGTCAGTATACCGGGCAAAAACGCAGCAATTTCGATTGTCAAGACCCACCTGGCTTGATCAAGGTTCTTTATTCCAGTGAAAACGATTTTTATCCAAATTCTAGAGGAGCACCAGTGTGCCTCTGGGAGCTACACCCGGGCCTGCTGAACAGCGGCTCCGGAGTTTTCCTTTTCTGAATAAAATACAACACGGAATTTCATGGATCTAAGGAAACCGTGAATTGTGGACGTACCAGATTCTCACATCTTCATTGTCTAATGGAAGCTGAAGTTTCCCAGTCTGATCTGGCTGCCACTTCATTTCTGGCAATGACCATTCAATTGTGGACGTTCAGCCTTCTTCGGAATTCTCTTATACCGGCATGTTCCCGCGCCACATGAAGACCACTCGGTGGAGGTTTATGTGACTCAGGACAACTCTTTATTTCAGGCGTCTAGAGCAAAGGGAATTCACAGAGGTTGATGATCACTTATTAAAGTCCCGTTTCTCTATGATGCCCACTGATGACACTTCTACATCTGAGGGCAAAGAGCTCGTGCAGCATGATATTCTCATTTCAGCCACGCCGCCTGCAGTTCCTTCCTTGCAGAAAAATCTTTCCCAGTGTACTTCTTTAAAATGCTGCAAAATAGTGGGACAGAAGATTTCGGTTTAGCGTTAACTTTAAACGGGCATAGATACAGGCATGTGGGCATGTTTAGAGACAGTGTTTCACTGGTCTAGGGTAAAGGGTGAAGCGCCTGGGTTCCCGTGCTTCACTACTGTATGGCCTCAAGATGATGTGTAGGCACAGCGGCAAATCCATCGGTGGCAATTCCCTCATATTGTCATTGCGATGGGAAGATTCCTTATTCGCTAGGAAATGTTTTACCGTGGAAGACGGGTCACCACAGAGCTGTCTCTTTTGTGTTGAGACAAACTTTGCTGAATTTACCTGCCAGCAGTTGCGTGTCCTCCCTTTCTTTTCAGGCCGATGGAGACGCACGAGTGTAAGGAGAACGGTGAATGGTGGCCGTTCGTAAGCCAGGATCATCAGAAACCGCAGAGTAAATTTTAGGAACGTAGACGTAGGACAGCGGAGAAAACTTCACTCAGGGACTTCAGTGAACTCTCCTTACAATGCTGAGGCCTGACACGCCTAGTGCCTGGGGGCAACGCGGCTCCTGCCCTAGGTAGTTTTGTTGAGCGTGCCTCCCTCAGGTGGTGCCTTTTCTCTCCCAGCAATATTGCTCCGTGAAATTCTGCCGATGATCAAAACTGTTTGCCATGGCTTTGTCCTTTCACCTCATTGGCCTCATCTTTGAAGTACAAATGCTTTTCTACACGGGTGCTGCGTCCCTGAGCTTTCCTTTGTCTTGGCTCAATCGATGCAGATTCCTGTGCTGAATACGCCATGGACAAGCACAGGTGGGTTCTTGTCAGTATACCGGGCAAAAACGCAGCAATTTCGATTGTCAAGACCCACCTGGCTTGATCAAGGTTCTTTATTCCAGTGAAAACGATTTTTATCCAAATTCTAGAGGAGCACCAGTGTGCCTCTGGGAGCTACACCCGGGCCTGCTGAACAGCGGCTCCGGAGTTTTCCTTTTCTGAATAAAATACAACACGGAATTTCATGGATCTAAGGAAACCGTGAATTGTGGACGTACCAGATTCTCACATCTTCATTGTCTAATGGAAGCTGAAGTTTCCCAGTCTGATCTGGCTGCCACTTCATTTCTGGCAATGACCATTCAATTGTGGACGTTCAGCCTTCTTCGTAATTCTCTTATACCGGCATGTTCCCGCGCCACATGAAGACCACTCGGTGGAGGTTTATGTGACTCAGGACAACTCTTTATTTCAGGCGTCTAGAGCAAAGGGAATTCACAGAGGTTGATGATCACTTATTAAAGTCCCGTTTCTCTATGATGCCCACTGATGACACTTCTACATCTGAGGGCAAAGAGCTCGTGCAGCATGATATTCTCATTTCAGCCACGCCGCCTGCAGTTCCTTCCTTGCAGAAAAATCTTTCCCAGTGTACTTCTTTAAAATGCTGCAAAATAGTGGGACAGAAGATTTCGGTTTAGCGTTAACTTTAAACGGGCATAGATACAGGCATGTGGGCATGTTTAGAGACAGTGTTTCACTGGTCTAGGGTAAAGGGTGAAGCGCCTGGGTTCCCGTGCTTCACTACTGTATGGCCTCAAGATGATGTGTAGGCACAGCGGCAAATCCATCGGTGGCAATTCCCTCATATTGTCATTGCGAAGGGAAGATTCCTTATTCGCTAGGAAATGTTTTACCGTGGAAGACGGGTCACCACAGAGCTGTCTCTTTTGTGTTGAGACAAACTTTGCTGAATTTACCTGCCAGCAGTTGCGTGTCCTCCCTTTCTTTTCAGGCCGATGGAGACGCACGAGTGTAAGGAGAACGGTGAATGGTGGCCGTTCGTAAGCCAGGATCATCAGAAACCGCAGAGTAAATTTTAGGAACGTAGACGTAGGACAGCGGAGAAAACTTCACTCAGGGACTTCAGTGAACTCTCCTTACAATGCTGAGGCCTGACACGCCTAGTGCCTGGGGGCAACGCGGCTCCTGCCCTAGGTAGTTTTGTTGAGCGTGCCTCCCTCAGGTGGTGCCTTTTCTCTCCCAGCAATATTGCTCCGTGAAATTCTGCCGATGATCAAAACTGTTTGCCATGGCTTTGTCCTTTCACCTCATTGGCCTCATCTTTGAAGTACAAATGCTTTTCTACACGGGTGCTGCGTCCCTGAGCTTTCCTTTGTCTTGGCTCAATCGATGCAGATTCCTGTGCGGAATACGCCATGGACTAGCACAGGTGGTTTCTTGTCAGTATACCGGGCAAAAACGCAGCCAATTCGATTGTCAAGACCCACCTGGCTTGATCAAGGTTCTTTATTCCAGTGAAAACGATTTTTATCCAAATTCTAGAGGAGCAGCAGTGTGCCTCTGGGAGCTACACCCGGGCCTGCTGAACAGCGGCTCCGGAGTTTTCCTTTTCTGACTAAAATTCAACACGGAATTTCATGGATCTAAGGAAACCGTGAATTGTGGACGTACCAGATTCTCACATCTTCATTGTCTAATGGAAGCTGAAGTTTCCCAGTCTGATCTGGCTGCCACTTCATTTCTGGCAATGACCATTCAATTGTGGACGTTCAGCCTTCTTCGGAATTCTCTTATACCGGCATGTTCCAGCGCCACATGAAGACCACTCGGTGGAGGTTTATGTGACTCAGGACAACTCTTTATTTCAGGCGTCTAGAACAAAGGGAATTCACAGAGGTTGATGATCACTTATTAAAGTCCCATTTCTCTATGATGCCCACTGATGACACTTCTACATCTGAGGGCAAAGAGCTCGTGCAGCATGATATTCTCATTTCAGCCACGCCGCCTGCAGTTCCTTCCTTGCAGAAAAATCTTTCCCAGTGTACTTCTTTAAAATGCTGCAAAATAGTGGGACAGAAGATTTCGGTTTAGCGTTAACTTTAAACGGGCATAGATACAGGCATGTGGGCATGTTTAGAGACAGTGTTTCACTGGTCTAGGGTAAAGGGTGAAGCGCCTGGGTTCCCGTGCTTCACTACTGTATGGCCTCAAGATGATGTGTAGGCACAGCGGCAAATCCATCGGTGGCAATTCCCTCATATTGTCATTGCGATGGGAAGATTCCTTATTCGCTAGGAAATGTTTTACCGTGGAAGACGGGTCACCACAGAGCTGTCTCTTTTGTGTTGAGACAAACTTTGCTGAATTTACCTGCCAGCAGTTGCGTGTCCTCCCTTTCTTTTCAGGCCGATGGAGACGCACGAGTGTAAGGAGAACGGTGAATGGTGGCCGTTCGTAAGCCAGGATCATCAGAAACCGCAGAGTAAATTTTAGGAACGTAGACGTAGGACAGCGGAGAAAACTTCACTCAGGGACTTCAGTGAACTCTCCTTACAATGCTGAGGCCTGACACGCCTAGTGCCTGGGGGCAACGCGGCTCCTGCCCTAGGTAGTTTTGTTGAGCGTGCCTCCCTCAGGTGGTGCCTTTTCTCTCCCAGCAATATTGCTCCGTGAAATTCTGCCGATGATCAAAACTGTTTGCCATGGCTTTGTCCTTTCACCTCATTGGCCTCATCTTTGAAGTACAAATGCTTTTCTACACGGGTGCTGCGTCCCTGAGCTTTCCTTTGTCTTGGCTCAATCGATGCAGATTCCTGTGCTGAATACGCCATGGACAAGCACAGGTGGGTTCTTGTCAGTATACCGGGCAAAAACGCAGCAATTTCGATTGTCAAGACCCACCTGGCTTGATCAAGGTTCTTTATTCCAGTGAAAACGATTTTTATCCAAATTCTAGAGGAGCACCAGTGTGCCTCTGGGAGCTACACCCGGGCCTGCTGAACAGCGGCTCCGGAGTTTTCCTTTTCTGAATAAAATACAACACGGAATTTCATGGATCTAAGGAAACCGTGAATTGTGGACGTACCAGATTCTCACATCTTCATTGTCTAATGGAAGCTGAAGTTTCCCAGTCTGATCTGGCTGCCACTTCATTTCTGGCAATGACCATTCAATTGTGGACGTTCAGCCTTCTTCGTAATTCTCTTATACCGGCATGTTCCCGCGCCTCATGAAGACCACTCGGTGGAGGTTTATGTGACTCAGGACAACTCTTTATTTCAGGCGTCTAGAGCAAAGGGAATTCACAGAGGTTGATGATCACTTATTAAAGTCCCGTTTCTCTATGATGCCCACTGATGACACTTCTACATCTGAGGGCAAAGAGCTCGTGCAGCATGATATTCTCATTTCAGCCACGCCGCCTGCAGTTCCTTCCTTGCAGAAAAATCTTTCCCAGTGTACTTCTTTAAAATGCTGCAAAATAGTGGGACAGAAGATTTCGGTTTAGCGTTAACTTTAAACGGGCATAGATACAGGCATGTGGGCATGTTTAGAGACAGTGTTTCACTGGTCTAGGGTAAAGGGTGAAGCGCCTGGGTTCCCGTGCTTCACTACTGTATGGCCTCAAGATGATGTGTAGGCACAGCGGCAAATCCATCGGTGGCAATTCCCTCATATTGTCATTGCGATGGGAAGATTCCTTATTCGCTAGGAAATGTTTTACCGTGGAAGACGGGTCACCACAGAGCTGTCTCTTTTGTGTTGAGACAAACTTTGCTGAATTTACCTGCCAGCAGTTGCGTGTCCTCCCTTTCTTTTCAGGCCGATGGAGACGCACGAGTGTAAGGAGAACGGTGAATGGTGGCCGTTCGTAAGCCAGGATCATCAGAAACCGCAGAGTAAATTTTAGGAACGTAGACGTAGGACAGCGGAGAAAACTTCACTCAGGGACTTCAGTGAACTCTCCTTACAATGCTGAGGCCTGACACGCCTAGTGCCTGGGGGCAACGCGGCTCCTGCCCTAGGTAGTTTTGTTGAGCGTGCCTCCCTCAGGTGGTGCCTTTTCTCTCCCAGCAATATTGCTCCGTGAAATTCTGCCGATGATCAAAACTGTTTGCCATGGCTTTGTCCTTTCACCTCATTGGCCTCATCTTTGAAGTACAAATGCTTTTCTACACGGGTGCTGCGTCCCTGAGCTTTCCTTTGTCTTGGCTCAATCGATGCAGATTCCTGTGCGGAATACGCCATGGACTAGCACAGGTGGTTTCTTGTCAGTATACCGGGCAAAAACGCAGCCAATTCGATTGTCAAGACCCACCTGGCTTGATCAAGGTTCTTTATTCCAGTGAAAACGATTTTTATCCAAATTCTAGAGGAGCAGCAGTGTGCCTCTGGGAGCTACACCCGGGCCTGCTGAACAGCGGCTCCGGAGTTTTCCTTTTCTGACTAAAATTCAACACGGAATTTCATGGATCTAAGGAAACCGTGAATTGTGGACGTACCAGATTCTCACATCTTCATTGTCTAATGGAAGCTGAAGTTTCCCAGTCTGATCCGGCTGCCACTTCATTTCTGGCAATGACCATTCAATTGTGGACGTTCAGCCTTCTTCGGAATTCTCTTATACCGGCATGTTCCAGCGCCACATGAAGACCACACGGTGGAGGTTTATGTGACTCAGGACAACTCTTTATTTCAGGCGTCTAGAACAAAGGGAATTCACAGAGGTTGATGATCACTTATTAAAGTCCCATTTCTCTATGATGCCCACTGATGACACTTCTACATCTGAGGGCAAAGAGCTCGTGCAGCATGATATTCTCATTTCAGCCACGCCGCCTGCAGTTCCTTCCTTGCAGAAAAATCTTTCCCAGTGTACTTCTTTAAAATGCTGCAAAATAGTGGGACAGAAGATTTCGGTTTAGCGTTAACTTTAAACGGGCATAGATACAGGCATGTGGGCATGTTTAGAGACAGTGTTTCACTGGTCTAGGGTAAAGGGTGAAGCGCCTGGGTTCCCGTGCTTCACTACTGTATGGCCTCAAGATGATGTGTAGGCACAGCGGCAAATCCATCGGTGGCAATTCCCTCATATTGTCATTGCGATGGGAAGATTCCTTATTCGCTAGGAAATGTTTTACCGTGGAAGACGGGTCACCACAGAGCTGTCTCTTTTGTGTTGAGACAAACTTTGCTGAATTTACCTGCCAGCAGTTGCGTGTCCTCCCTTTCTTTTCAGGCCGATGGAGACGCACGAGTGTAAGGAGAACGGTGAATGGTGGCCGTTCGTAAGCCAGGATCATCAGAAACCGCAGAGTAAATTTTAGGAACGTAGACGTAGGACAGCGGAGAAAACTTCACTCAGGGACTTCAGTGAACTCTCCTTACAATGCTGAGGCCTGACACGCCTAGTGCCTGGGGGCAACGCGGCTCCTGCCCTAGGTAGTTTTGTTGAGCGTGCCTCCCTCAGGTGGTGCCTTTTCTCTCCCAGCAATATTGCTCCGTGAAATTCTGCTGATGATCAAAACTGTTTGCCATGGCTTTGTCCTTTCACCTCATTGGCCTCATCTTTGAAGTACAAATGCTTTTCTACACGGGTGCTGCGTCCCTGAGCTTTCCTTTGTCTTGGCTCAATCGATGCAGATTCCTGTGCGGAATACGCCATGGACTAGCACAGGTGGTTTCTTGTCAGTATACCGGGCAAAAACGCAGCCAATTCGATTGTCAAGACCCACCTGGCTTGATCAAGGTTCTTTATTCCAGTGAAAACGATTTTTATCCAAATTCTAGAGGAGCAGCAGTGTGCCTCTGGGAGCTACACCCGGGCCTGCTGAACAGCGGCTCCGGAGTTTTCCTTTTCTGACTAAAATTCAACACGGAATTTCATGGATCTAAGGAAACCGTGAATTGTGGACGTACCAGATTCTCACATCTTCATTGTCTTATGGAAGCTGAAGTTTCCCAGTCTGATCCGGCTGCCACTTCATTTCTGACAATGACCATTCAATTGTGGACGTTCAGCCTTCTTCGGAATTCTCTTATACCGGCATGTTCCCGCGCCACATGAAGACCACTCGGTGGAGGTTTATGTGACTCAGGACAACTCTTTATTTCAGGCGTCTAGAACAAAGGGAATTCACAGAGGTTGATGATCACGTATTAAAGTCCCATTTCTCTATGATGCCCACTGATGACACTTCTACATCTGAGGGCAAAGAGCTCGTGCAGCATGATATTCTCATTTCAGCCACGCCGCCTGCAGTTCCTTCCTTGCAGAAAAATCTTTCCCAGTGTACTTCTTTAAAATGCTGCAAAATAGTGGGACAGAAGATTTCGGTTTAGCGTTAACTTTAAACGGGCATAGATACAGGCATGTGGGCATGTTTAGAGACAGTGTTTCACTGGTCTAGGGTAAAGGGTGAAGCGCCTGGGTTCCCGTGCTTCACTACTGTATGGCCTCAAGATGATGTGTAGGCACAGCGGCAAATCCATCGGTGGCAATTCCCTCATATTGTCATTGCGATGGGAAGATTCCTTATTCGCTAGGAAATGTTTTACCGTGGAAGACGGGTCACCACAGAGCTGTCTCTTTTGTGTTGAGACAAACTTTGCTGAATTTACCTGCCAGCAGTTGCGTGTCCTCCCTTTCTTTTCAGGCCGATGGAGACGCACGAGTGTAAGGAGAACGGTGAATGGTGGCCGTTCGTAAGCCAGGATCATCAGAAACCGCAGAGTAAATTTTAGGAACGTAGACGTAGGACAGCGGAGAAAACTTCACTCAGGGACTTCAGTGAACTCTCCTTACAATGCTGAGGCCTGACACGCCTAGTGCCTGGGGGCAACGCGGCTCCTGCCCTAGGTAGTTTTGTTGAGCGTGCCTCCCTCAGGTGGTGCCTTTTCTCTCCCAGCAATATTGCTCCGTGAAATTCTGCCGATGATCAAAACTGTTTGCCATGGCTTTGTCCTTTCACCTCATTGGCCTCATCTTTGAAGTACAAATGCTTTTCTACACGGGTGCTGCGTCCCTGAGCTTTCCTTTGTCTTGGCTCAATCGATGCAGATTCCTGTGCGGAATACGCCATGGACTAGCACAGGTGGTTTCTTGTCAGTATACCGGGCAAAAACGCAGCCAATTCGATTGTCAAGACCCACCTGGCTTGATCAAGGTTCTTTATTCCAGTGAAAACGATTTTTATCCAAATTCTAGAGGAGCAGCAGTGTGCCTCTGGGAGCTACACCCGGGCCTGCTGAACAGCGGCTCCGGAGTTTTCCTTTTCTGACTAAAATTCAACACGGAATTTCATGGATCTAAGGAAACCGTGAATTGTGGACGTACCAGATTCTCACATCTTCATTGTCTAATGGAAGCTGAAGTTTCCCAGTCTGATCCGGCTGCCACTTCATTTCTGGCAATGACCATTCAATTGTGGACGTTCAGCCTTCTTCGGAATTCTCTTATACCGGCATGTTCCAGCGCCACATGAAGACCACACGGTGGAGGTTTATGTGACTCAGGACAACTCTTTATTTCAGGCGTCTAGAACAAAGGGAATTCACAGAGGTTGATGATCACTTATTAAAGTCCCATTTCTCTATGATGCCCACTGATGACACTTCTACATCTGAGGGCAAAGAGCTCGTGCAGCATGATATTCTCATTTCAGCCACGCCGCCTGCAGTTCCTTCCTTGCAGAAAAATCTTTCCCAGTGTACTTCTTTAAAATGCTGCAAAATAGTGGGACAGAAGATTTCGGTTTAGCGTTAACTTTAAACGGGCATAGATACAGGCATGTGGGCATGTTTAGAGACAGTGTTTCACTGGTCTAGGGTAAAGGGTGAAGCGCCTGGGTTCCCGTGCTTCACTACTGTATGGCCTCAAGATGATGTGTAGGCACAGCGGCAAATCCATCGGTGGCAATTCCCTCATATTGTCATTGCGATGGGAAGATTCCTTATTCGCTAGGAAATGTTTTACCGTGGAAGACGGGTCACCACAGAGCTGTCTCTTTTGTGTTGAGACAAACTTTGCTGAATTTACCTGCCAGCAGTTGCGTGTCCTCCCTTTCTTTTCAGGCCGATGGAGACGCACGAGTGTAAGGAGAACGGTGAATGGTGGCCGTTCGTAAGCCAGGATCATCAGAAACCGCAGAGTAAATTTTAGGAACGTAGACGTAGGACAGCGGAGAAAACTTCACTCAGGGACTTCAGTGAACTCTCCTTACAATGCTGAGGCCTGACACGCCTAGTGCCTGGGGGCAACGCGGCTCCTGCCCTAGGTAGTTTTGTTGAGCGTGCCTCCCTCAGGTGGTGCCTTTTCTCTCCCAGCAATATTGCTCCGTGAAATTCTGCTGATGATCAAAACTGTTTGCCATGGCTTTGTCCTTTCACCTCATTGGCCTCATCTTTGAAGTACAAATGCTTTTCTACACGGGTGCTGCGTCCCTGAGCTTTCCTTTGTCTTGGCTCAATCGATGCAGATTCCTGTGCGGAATACGCCATGGACTAGCACAGGTGGTTTCTTGTCAGTATACCGGGCAAAAACGCAGCCAATTCGATTGTCAAGACCCACCTGGCTTGATCAAGGTTCTTTATTCCAGTGAAAACGATTTTTATCCAAATTCTAGAGGAGCAGCAGTGTGCCTCTGGGAGCTACACCCGGGCCTGCTGAACAGCGGCTCCGGAGTTTTCCTTTTCTGACTAAAATTCAACACGGAATTTCATGGATCTAAGGAAACCGTGAATTGTGGACGTACCAGATTCTCACATCTTCATTGTCTTATGGAAGCTGAAGTTTCCCAGTCTGATCCGGCTGCCACTTCATTTCTGACAATGACCATTCAATTGTGGACGTTCAGCCTTCTTCGGAATTCTCTTATACCGGCATGTTCCAGCGCCACATGAAGACCACTCGGTGGAGGTTTATGTGACTCAGGACAACTCTTTATTTCAGGCGTCTAGAACAAAGGGAATTCACAGAGGTTGATGATCACGTATTAAAGTCCCATTTCTCTATGATGCCCACTGATGACACTTCTACATCTGAGGGCAAAGAGCTCGTGCAGCATGATATTCTCATTTCAGCCACGCCGCCTGCAGTTCCTTCCTTGCAGAAAAATCTTTCCCAGTGTACTTCTTTAAAATGCTGCAAAATAGTGGGACAGAAGATTTCGGTTTAGCGTTAACTTTAAACGGGCATAGATACAGGCATGTGGGCATGTTTAGAGACAGTGTTTCACTGGTCTAGGGTAAAGGGTGAAGCGCCTGGGTTCCCGTGCTTCACTACTGTATGGCCTCAAGATGATGTGTAGGCACAGCGGCAAATCCATCGGTGGCAATTCCCTCATATTGTCATTGCGATGGGAAGATTCCTTATTCGCTAGGAAATGTTTTACCGTGGAAGACGGGTCACCACAGAGCTGTCTCTTTTGTGTTGAGACAAACTTTGCTGAATTTACCTGCCAGCAGTTGCGTGTCCTCCCTTTCTTTTCAGGCCGATGGAGACGCACGAGTGTAAGGAGAACGGTGAATGGTGGCCGTTCGTAAGCCAGGATCATCAGAAACCGCAGAGTAAATTTTAGGAACGTAGACGTAGGACAGCGGAGAAAACTTCACTCAGGGACTTCAGTGAACTCTCCTTACAATGCTGAGGCCTGACACGCCTAGTGCCTGGGGGCAACGCGGCTCCTGCCCTAGGTAGTTTTGTTGAGCGTGCCTCCCTCAGGTGGTGCCTTTTCTCTCCCAGCAATATTGCTCCGTGAAATTCTGCCGATGATCAAAACTGTTTGCCATGGCTTTGTCCTTTCACCTCATTGGCCTCATCTTTGAAGTACAAATGCTTTTCTACACGGGTGCTGCGTCCCTGAGCTTTCCTTTGTCTTGGCTCAATCGATGCAGATTCCTGTGCTGAATACGCCATGGACTAGCACAGGTGGTTTCTTGTCAGTATACCGGGCAAAAACGCAGCCAATTCGATTGTCAAGACCCACCTGGCTTGATCAAGGTTCTTTATTCCAGTGAAAACGACTTTTATCCAAATTCTAGAGGAGCAGCAGTGTGCCTCTGGGAGCTACACCCGGGCCTGCTGAACAGCGGCTCCGGAGTTTTCCTTTTCTGACTAAAATTCAACACGGAATTTCATGGATCTAAGGAAACCGTGAATTGTGGACGTACCAGATTCTCACATCTTCATTGTCTAATGGAAGCTGAAGTTTCCCAGTCTGATCCGGCTGCCACTTCATTTCTGACAATGACCATTCAATTGTGGACGTTCAGCCTTCTTCGGAATTCTCTTATACCGGCATGTTCCAGCGCCACATGAAGACCACTCGGTGGAGGTTTATGTGACTCAGGACAACTCTTTATTTCAGGCGTCTAGAACAAAGGGAATTCACAGAGGTTGATGATCACTTATTAAAGTCCCATTTCTCTATGATGCCCACTGATGACACTTCTACATCTGAGGGCAAAGAGCTCGTGCAGCATGATATTCTCATTTCAGCCACGCCGCCTGCAGTTCCTTCCTTGCAGAAAAATCTTTCCCAGTGTACTTCTTTAAAATGCTGCAAAATAGTGGGACAGAAGATTTCGGTTTAGCGTTAACTTTAAACGGGCATAGATACAGGCATGTGGGCATGTTTAGAGACAGTGTTTCACTGTTCTAGGGTAAAGGGTGAAGCGCCTGGGTTCCCGTGCTTCACTACTGTATGGCCTCAAGATGATGTGTAGGCACAGCGGCAAATCCATCGGTGGCAATTCCCTCATATTGTCATTGCGATGGGAAGATTCCTTATTCGCTAGGAAATGTTTTACCGTGGAAGACGGGTCACCACAGAGCTGTCTCTTTTGTGTTGAGACAAACTTTGCTGAATTTACCTGCCAGCAGTTGCGTGTCCTCCCTTTCTTTTCAGGCCGATGGAGACGCACGAGTGTAAGGAGAACGGTGAATGGTGGCCGTTCGTAAGCCAGGATCATCAGAAACCGCAGAGTAAATTTTAGGAACGTAGACGTAGGACAGCGGAGAAAACTTCACTCAGGGACTTCAGTGAACTCTCCTTACAATGCTGAGGCCTGACACGCCTAGTGCCTGGGGGCAACGCGGCTCCTGCCCTAGGTAGTTTTGTTGAGCGTGCCTCCCTCAGGTGGTGCCTTTTCTCTCCCAGCAATATTGCTCCGTGAAATTCTGCCGATGATCAAAACTGTTTGCCATGGCTTTGTCCTTTCACCTCATTGGCCTCATCTTTGAAGTACAAATGCTTTTCTACACGGGTGCTGCGTCCCTGAGCTTTCCTTTGTCTTGGCTCAATCGATGCAGATTCCTGTGCTGAATACGCCATGGACTAGCACAGGTGGGTTCTTGTCAGTATACCGGGCAAAAACGCAGCAATTTCGATTGTCAAGACCCACCTGGCTTGATCAAGGTTCTTTATTCCAGTGAAAACGATTTTTATCCAAATTCTAGAGGAGCACCAGTGTGCCTCTGGGAGCTACACCCGGGCCTGCTGAACAGCGGCTCCGGAGTTTTCCTTTTCTGAATAAAATACAACACGGAATTTCATGGATCTAAGGAAACCGTGAATTGTGGACGTACCAGATTCTCACATCTTCATTGTCTAATGGAAGCTGAAGTTTCCCAGTCTGATCTGGCTGCCACTTCATTTCTGGCAATGACCATTCAATTGTGGACGTTCAGCCTTCTTCGGAATTCTCTTATACCGGCATGTTCCCGCGCCACATGAAGACCACTCGGTGGAGGTTTATGTGACTCAGGACAACTCTTTATTTCAGGCGTCTAGAGCAAAGGGAATTCACAGAGGTTGATGATCACTTATTAAAGTCCCGTTTCTCTATGATGCCCACTGATGACACTTCTACATCTGAGGGCAAAGAGCTCGTGCAGCATGATATTCTCATTTCAGCCACGCCGCCTGCAGTTCCTTCCTTGCAGAAAAATCTTTCCCAGTGTACTTCTTTAAAATGCTGCAAAATAGTGGGACAGAAGATTTCGGTTTAGCGTTAACTTTAAACGGGCATAGATACAGGCATGTGGGCATGTTTAGAGACAGTGTTTCACTGGTCTAGGGTAAAGGGTGAAGCGCCTGGGTTCCCGTGCTTCACTACTGTATGGCCTCAAGATGATGTGTAGGCACAGCGGCAAATCCATCGGTGGCAATTCCCTCATATTGTCATTGCGATGGGAAGATTCCTTATTCGCTAGGAAATGTTTTACCGTGGAAGACGGGTCACCACAGAGCTGTCTCTTTTGTGTTGAGACAAACTTTGCTGAATTTACCTGCCAGCAGTTGCGTGTCCTCCCTTTCTTTTCAGGCCGATGGAGACGCACGAGTGTAAGGAGAACGGTGAATGGTGGCCGTTCGTAAGCCAGGATCATCAGAAACCGCAGAGTAAATTTTAGGAACGTAGACGTAGGACAGCGGAGAAAACTTCACTCAGGGACTTCAGTGAACTCTCCTTACAATGCTGAGGCCTGACACGCCTAGTGCCTGGGGGCAACGCGGCTCCTGCCCTAGGTAGTTTTGTTGAGCGTGCCTCCCTCAGGTGGTGCCTTTTCTCTCCCAGCAATATTGCTCCGTGAAATTCTGCCGATGATCAAAACTGTTTGCCATGGCTTTGTCCTTTCACCTCATTGGCCTCATCTTTGAAGTACAAATGCTTTTCTACACGGGTGCTGCGTCCCTGAGCTTTCCTTTGTCTTGGCTCAATCGATGCAGATTCCTGTGCTGAATACGCCATGGACTAGCACAGGTGGGTTCTTGTCAGTATACCGGGCAAAAACGCAGCAATTTCGATTGTCAAGACCCACCTGGCTTGATCAAGGTTCTTTATTCCAGTGAAAACGATTTTTATCCAAATTCTAGAGGAGCACCAGTGTGCCTCTGGGAGCTACACCCGGGCCTGCTGAACAGCGGCTCCGGAGTTTTCCTTTTCTGAATAAAATACAACACGGAATTTCATGGATCTAAGGAAACCGTGAATTGTGGACGTACCAGATTCTCACATCTTCATTGTCTAATGGAAGCTGAAGTTTCCCAGTCTGATCTGGCTGCCACTTCATTTCTGGCAATGACCATTCAATTGTGGACGTTCAGCCTTCTTCGGAATTCTCTTATACCGGCATGTTCCCGCGCCACATGAAGACCACTCGGTGGAGGTTTATGTGACTCAGGACAACTCTTTATTTCAGGCGTCTAGAGCAAAGGGAATTCACAGAGGTTGATGATCACTTATTAAAGTCCCGTTTCTCTATGATGCCCACTGATGACACTTCTACATCTGAGGGCAAAGAGCTCGTGCAGCATGATATTCTCATTTCAGCCACGCCGCCTGCAGTTCCTTCCTTGCAGAAAAATCTTTCCCAGTGTACTTCTTTAAAATGCTGCAAAATAGTGGGACAGAAGATTTCGGTTTAGCGTTAACTTTAAACGGGCATAGATACAGGCATGTGGGCATGTTTAGAGACAGTGTTTCACTGGTCTAGGGTAAAGGGTGAAGCGCCTGGGTTCCCGTGCTTCACTACTGTATGGCCTCAAGATGATGTGTAGGCACAGCGGCAAATCCATCGGTGGCAATTCCCTCATATTGTCATTGCGATGGGAAGATTCCTTATTCGCTAGGAAATGTTTTACCGTGGAAGACGGGTCACCACAGAGCTGTCTCTTTTGTGTTGAGACAAACTTTGCTGAATTTACCTGCCAGCAGTTGCGTGTCCTCCCTTTCTTTTCAGGCCGATGGAGACGCACGAGTGTAAGGAGAACGGTGAATGGTGGCCGTTCGTAAGCCAGGATCATCAGAAACCGCAGAGTAAATTTTAGGAACGTAGACGTAGGACAGCGGAGAAAACTTCACTCAGGGACTTCAGTGAACTCTCCTTACAATGCTGAGGCCTGACACGCCTAGTGCCTGGGGGCAACGCGGCTCCTGTCCTAGGTAGTTTTGTTGAGCGTGCCTCCCTCAGGTGGTGCCTTTTCTCTCCCAGCAATATTGCTCCGTGAAATTCTGCCGATGATCAAAACTGTTTGCCATGGCTTTGTCCTTTCACCTCATTGGCCTCATCTTTGAAGTACAAATGCTTTTCTACACGGGTGCTGCGTCCCTGAGCTTTCCTTTGTCTTGGCTCAATCGATGCAGATTCCTGTGCTGAATACGCCATGGACTAGCACAGGTGGGTTCTTGTCAGTATACCGGGCAAAAACGCAGCAATTTCGATTGTCAAGACCCACCTGGCTTGATCAAGGTTCTTTATTCCAGTGAAAACGATTTTTATCCAAATTCTAGAGGAGCACCAGTGTGCCTCTGGGAGCTACACCCGGGCCTGCTGAACAGCGGCTCCGGAGTTTTCCTTTTCTGAATAAAATACAACACGGAATTTCATGGATCTAAGGAAACCGTGAATTGTGGACGTACCAGATTCTCACATCTTCATTGTCTAATGGAAGCTGAAGTTTCCCAGTCTGATCTGGCTGCCACTTCATTTCTGGCAATGACCATTCAATTGTGGACGTTCAGCCTTCTTCGGAATTCTCTTATACCGGCATGTTCCCGCGCCACATGAAGACCACTCGGTGGAGGTTTATGTGACTCAGGACAACTCTTTATTTCAGGCGTCTAGAGCAAAGGGAATTCACAGAGGTTGATGATCACTTATTAAAGTCCCGTTTCTCTATGATGCCCACTGATGACACTTCTACATCTGAGGGCAAAGAGCTCGTGCAGCATGATATTCTCATTTCAGCCACGCCGCCTGCAGTTCCTTCCTTGCAGAAAAATCTTTCCCAGTGTACTTCTTTAAAATGCTGCAAAATAGTGGGACAGAAGATTTCGGTTTAGCGTTAACTTTAAACGGGCATAGATACAGGCATGTGGGCATGTTTAGAGACAGTGTTTCACTGTTCTAGGGTAAAGGGTGAAGCGCCTGGGTTCCCGTGCTTCACTACTGTATGGCCTCAAGATGATGTGTAGGCACAGCGGCAAATCCATCCGTGGCAATTCCCTCATATTGTCATTGCGATGGGAAGATTCCTTATTCGCTAGGAAATGTTTTACCGTGGAAGACGGGTCACCACAGAGCTGTCTCTTTTGTGTTGAGACAAACTTTGCTGAATTTACCTGCCAGCAGTTGCGTGTCCTCCCTTTCTTTTCAGGCCGATGGAGACGCACGAGTGTAAGGAGAACGGTGAATGGTGGCTGTTCGTAAGCCAGGATCATCAGAAACCGCAGAGTAAATTTTAGGAACGTAGACGTAGGACAGCGGAGAAAACTTCACTCAGGGACTTCAGTGAACTCTCCTTACAATGCTGAGGCCTGACACGCCTAGTGCCTGGGGGCAACGCGGCTCCTGTCCTAGGTAGTTTTGTTGAGCGTGCCTCCCTCAGGTGGTGCCTTTTCTCTCCCAGCAATATTGCTCCGTGAAATTCTGCCGATGATCAAAACTGTTTGCCATGGCTTTGTCCTTTCACCTCATTGGCCTCATCTTTGAAGTACAAATGCTTTTCTACACGGGTGCTGCGTCCCTGAGCTTTCCTTTGTCTTGGCTCAATCGATGCAGATTCCTGTGCTGAATACGCCATGGACTAGCACAGGTGGGTTCTTGTCAGTATACCGGGCAAAACGCAGCAATTTCGATTGTCAAGACCCACCTGGCTTGATCAAGGTTCTTTATTCCAGTGAAAACGATTTTTATCCAAATTCTAGAGGAGCACCAGTGTGCCTCTGGGAGCTACACCCGGGCCTGCTGAACAGCGGCTCCGGAGTTTTCCTTTTCTGACTAAAATTCAACACGGAATTTCATGGATCTAAGGAAACCGTGAATTGTGGACGTACCAGATTCTCACATCTTCATTGTCTAATGGAAGCTGAAGTTTCCCAGTCTGATATGGCTGCCACTTCATTTCTGGCAATGACCATTCAATTGTGGACGTTCAGCCTTCTTCGGAATTCTCTTATACCGGCATGTTCCCGCGCCACATGAAGACCACTCGGTGGAGGTTTATGTGACTCAGGACAACTCTTTATTTCAGGCGTCTAGAGCAAAGGGAATTCACAGAGGTTGATGATCACTTATTAAAGTCCCGTTTCTCTATGATGCCCACTGATGACACTTCTACATCTGAGGGCAAAGAGCTCGTGCAGCATGATATTCTCATTTCAGCCACGCCGCCTGCAGTTCCTTCCTTGCAGAAAAATCTTTCCCAGTGTACTTCTTTAAAATGCTGCAAAATAGTGGGACAGAAGATTTCGGTTTAGCGTTAACTTTAAACGGGCATAGATACAGGCATGTGGGCATGTTTAGAGACAGTGTTTCACTGGTCTAGGGTAAAGGGTGAAGCGCCTGGGTTCCCGTGCTTCACTACTGTATGGCCTCAAGATGATGTGTAGGCACAGCGGCAAATCCATCGGTGGCAATTCCCTCATATTGTCATTGCGATGGGAAGATTCCTTATTCGCTAGGAAATGTTTTACCGTGGAAGATGGGTCACCACAGAGCTGTCTCTTTTGTGTTGAGACAAACTTTGCTGAATTTACCTGCCAGCAGTTGCGTGTCCTCCCTTTCTTTTCAGGCCGATGGAGACGCACGAGTGTAAGGAGAACGGTGAATGGTGGCCGTTCGTAAGCCAGGATCATCAGAAACCGCAGAGTAAATTTTAGGAACGTAGACGTAGGACAGCGGAGAAAACTTCACTCAGGGACTTCAGTGAACTCTCCTTACAATGCTGAGGCCTGACACGCCTAGTGCCTGGGGGCAACGCGGCTCCTGCCCTAGGTAGTTTTGTTGAGCGTGCCTCCCTCAGGTGGTGCCTTTTCTCTCCCAGCAATATTGCTCCGTGAAATTCTGCCGATGATCAAAACTGTTTGCCATGGCTTTGTCCTTTCACCTCATTGGCCTCATCTTTGAAGTACAAATGCTTTTCTACACGGGTGCTGCGTCCCTGAGCTTTCCTTTGTCTTGGCTCAATCGATGCAGATTCCTGTGCGGAATACGCCATGGACTAGCACAGGTGGTTTCTTGTCAGTATACCGGGCAAAAACGCAGCCAATTCGATTGTCAAGACCCACCTGGCTTGATCAAGGTTCTTTATTCCAGTGAAAACGATTTTTATCCAAATTCTAGAGGAGCAGCAGTGTGCCTCTGGGAGCTACACCCGGGCCTGCTGAACAGCGGCTCCGGAGTTTTCCTTTTCTGACTAAAATTCAACACGGAATTTCATGGATCTAAGGAAACCGTGAATTGTGGACGTACCAGATTCTCACATCTTCATTGTCTAATGGAAGCTGAAGTTTCCCAGTCTGATCCGGCTGCCACTTCATTTCTGGCAATGACCATTCAATTGTGGACGTTCAGCCTTCTTCGGAATTCTCTTATACCGGCATGTTCCCGCGCCACATGAAGACCACTCGGTGGAGGTTTATGTGACTCAGGACAACTCTTTATTTCAGGCGTCTAGAGCAAAGGGAATTCACAGAGGTTGATGATCACTTATTAAAATCCCATTTCTCTATGATGCCCACTGATGACACTTCTACATCTGAGGGCAAAGAGCTCGTGCAGCATGATATTCTCATTTCAGCCACGCCGCCTGCAGTTCCTTCCTTGCAGAAAAATCTTTCCCAGTGTACTTCTTTAAAATGCTGCAAAATAGTGGGACAGAAGATTTCGGTTTAGCGTTAACTTTAAACGGGCATAGATACAGGCATGTGGGCATGTTTAGAGACAGTGTTTCACTGTTCTAGGGTAAAGGGTGAAGCGCCTGGGTTCCCGTGCTTCACTACTGTATGGCCTCAAGATGATGTGTAGGCACAGCGGCAAATCCATCCGTGGCAATTCCCTCATATTGTCATTGCGATGGGAAGATTCCTTATTCGCTAGGAAATGTTTTACCGTGGAAGACGGGTCACCACAGAGCTGTCTCTTTTGTGTTGAGACAAACTTTGCTGAATTTACCTGCCAGCAGTTGCGTGTCCTCCCTTTCTTTTCAGGCCGATGGAGACGCACGAGTGTAAGGAGAACGGTGAATGGTGGCTGTTCGTAAGCCAGGATCATCAGAAACCGCAGAGTAAATTTTAGGAACGTAGACGTAGGACAGCGGAGAAAACTTCACTCAGGGACTTCAGTGAACTCTCCTTACAATGCTGAGGCCTGACACGCCTAGTGCCTGGGGGCAACGCGGCTCCTGTCCTAGGTAGTTTTGTTGAGCGTGCCTCCCTCAGGTGGTGCCTTTTCTCTCCCAGCAATATTGCTCCGTGAAATTCTGCCGATGATCAAAACTGTTTGCCATGGCTTTGTCCTTTCACCTCATTGGCCTCATCTTTGAAGTACAAATGCTTTTCTACACGGGTGCTGCGTCCCTGAGCTTTCCTTTGTCTTGGCTCAATCGATGCAGATTCCTGTGCTGAATACGCCATGGACTAGCACAGGTGGGTTCTTGTCAGTATACCGGGCAAAACGCAGCAATTTCGATTGTCAAGACCCACCTGGCTTGATCAAGGTTCTTTATTCCAGTGAAAACGATTTTTATCCAAA
The DNA here is from genome assembly GCF_050624435.1 of Tenrec ecaudatus. Taxonomy (NCBI): domain Eukaryota; kingdom Metazoa; phylum Chordata; class Mammalia; order Afrosoricida; family Tenrecidae; genus Tenrec; species Tenrec ecaudatus. Next base: position 333,050 of record NW_027459013.1, read on the forward strand.
TTCTAGAGGAGCACCAGTGTGCCTCTGGGAGCTACACCCGGGCCTGCTGAACAGCGGCTCCGGAGTTTTCCTTTTCTGACTAAAATTCAACACGGAATTTCATGGATCTAAGGAAACCGTGAATTGTGGACGTACCAGATTCTCACATCTTCATTGTCTAATGGAAGCTGAAGTTTCCCAGTCTGATCTGGCTGCCACTTCATTTCTGGCAATGACCATTCAATTGTGGACGTTCAGCCTTCTTCGGAATTCTCTTATACCGGCATGTTCCCGCGCCACATGAAGACCACTCGGTGGAGGTTTATGTGACTCAGGACAACTCTTTATTTCAGGCGTCTAGAGCAAAGGGAATTCACAGAGGTTGATGATCACTTATTAAAGTCCCGTTTCTCTATGATGCCCACTGATGACACTTCTACATCTGAGGGCAAAGAGCTCGTGCAGCATGATATTCTCATTTCAGCCACGCCGCCTGCAGTTCCTTCCTTGCAGAAAAATCTTTCCCAGTGTACTTCTTTAAAATGCTGCAAAATAGTGGGACAGAAGATTTCGGTTTAGCGTTAACTTTAAACGGGCATAGATACAGGCATGTGGGCATGTTTAGAGACAGTGTTTCACTGGTCTAGGGTAAAGGGTGAAGCGCCTGGGTTCCCGTGCTTCACTACTGTATGGCCTCAAGATGATGTGTAGGCACAGCGGCAAATCCATCTGTGGCAATTCCCTCATATTGTCATTGCGATGGGAAGATTCCTTATTCGCTAGGAAATGTTTTACCGTGGAAGATGGGTCACCACAGAGCTGTCTCTTTTGTGTTGAGACAAACTTTGCTGAATTTACCTGCCAGCAGTTGCGTGTCCTCCCTTTCTTTTCAGGCCGATGGAGACGCACGAGTGTAAGGAGAACGGTGAATGGTGGCCGTTCGTAAGCCAGGATCATCAGAAACCGCAGAGTAAATTTTAGGAACGTAGACGTAGGACAGCGGAGAAAACTTCACTCAGGGACTTCAGTGAACTCTCCTTACAATGCTGAGGCCTGACACGCCTAGTGCCTGGGGGCAACGCGGCTCCTGCCCTAGGTAGTTTTGTTGAGCGTGCCTCCCTCAGGTGGTGCCTTTTCTCTCCCAGCAATATTGCTCCGTGAAATTCTGCCGATGATCAAAACTGTTTGCCATGGCTTTGTCCTTTCACCTCATTGGCCTCATCTTTGAAGTACAAATGCTTTTCTACACGGGTGCTGCGTCCCTGAGCTTTCCTTTGTCTTGGCTCAATCGATGCAGATTCCTGTGCGGAATACGCCATGGACTAGCACAGGTGGTTTCTTGTCAGTATACCGGGCAAAAACGCAGCCAATTCGATTGTCAAGACCCACCTGGCTTGATCAAGGTTCATTATTCCAGTGAAAACGATTTTTATCCAAATTCTAGAGGAGCAGCAGTGTGCCTCTGGGAGCTACACCCGGGCCTGCTGAACAGCGGCTCCGGAGTTTTCCTTTTCTGACTAAAATTCAACACGGAATTTCATGGATCTAAGGAAACCGTGAATGGTGGACGTACCAGATTCTCACATCTTCATTGTCTAATGGAAGCTGAAGTTTCCCAGTCTGATCCGGCTGCCACTTCATTTCTGGCAATGACCATTCAATTGTGGACGTTCAGCCTTCTTCGGAATTCTCTTATACCGGCATGTTCCCGCGCCACATGAAGACCACTCGGTGGAGGTTTATGTGACTCAGGACAACTCTTTATTTCAGGCGTCTAGAGCAAAGGGAATTCACAGAGGTTGATGATCACTTATTAAAATCCCATTTCTCTATGATGCCCACTGATGACACTTCTACATCTGAGGGCAAAGAGCTCGTGCAGCATGATATTCTCATTTCAGCCACGCCGCCTGCAGTTCCTTCCTTGCAGAAAAATCTTTCCCAGTGTACTTCTTTAAAATGCTGCAAAATAGTGGGACAGAAGATTTCGGTTTAGCGTTAACTTTAAACGGGCATAGATACAGGCATGTGGGCATGTTTAGAGACAGTGTTTCACTGGTCTAGGGTAAAGGGTGAAGCGCCTGGGTTCCCGTGCTTCACTACTGTATGGCCTCAAGATGATGTGTAGGCACAGCGGCAAATCCATCGGTGGCAATTCCCTCATATTGTCATTGCGATGGGAAGATTCCTTATTCGCTAGGAAATGTTTTACCGTGGAAGATGGGTCACCACAGAGCTGTCTCTTTTGTGTTGAGACAAACTTTGCTGAATTTACCTGCCAGCAGTTGCGTGTCCTCCCTTTCTTTTCAGGCCGATGGAGACGCACGAGTGTAAGGAGAACGGTGAATGGTGGCCGTTCGTAAGCCAGGATCATCAGAAACCGCAGAGTAAATTTTAGGAACGTAGACGTAGGACAGCGGAGAAAACTTCACTCAGGGACTTCAGTGAACTCTCCTTACAATGCTGAGGCCTGACACGCCTAGTGCCTGGGGGCAACGCGGCTCCTGCCCTAGGTAGTTTTGTTGAGCGTGCCTCCCTCAGGTGGTGCCTTTTCTCTCCCAGCAATATTGCTCCGTGAAATTCTGCCGATGATCAAAACTGTTTGCCATGGCTTTGTCCTTTCACCTCATTGGCCTCATCTTTGAAGTACAAATGCTTTTCTACACGGGTGCTGCGTCCCTGAGCTTTCCTTTGTCTTGGCTCAATCGATGCAGATTCCTGTGCGGAATACGCCATGGACTAGCACAGGTGGTTTCTTGTCAGTATACCGGGCAAAAACGCAGCCAATTCGATTGTCAAGACCCACCTGGCTTGATCAAGGTTCTTTATTCCAGTGAAAACGATTTTTATCCAAATTCTAGAGGAGCAGCAGTGTGCCTCTGGGAGCTACACCCGGGCCTGCTGAACAGCGGCTCCGGAGTTTTCCTTTTCTGACTAAAATTCAACACGGAATTTCATATATCTAAGGAAACCGTGAATTGTGGACGTACCAGATTCTCGCATCTTTATTGTCTAATGGAAGCTGAAGTTTCCCAGTCTGATCCGGCTGCCACTTCATTTCTGGCAATGACCATTCAATTGTGGACGTTCAGCCTTCTTCGGAATTCTCTTATACCGGCATGTTCCCGCGCCACATGAAGACCACTCGGTGGAGGTTTATGTGACTCAGGACAACTCTTTATTTCAGGCGTCTAGAGCAAAGGGAATTCACAGAGGTTGATGATCACTTATTAAAATCCCATTTCTCTATGATGCCCACTGATGACACTTCTACATCTGAGGGCAAAGAGCTCGTGCAGCATGATATTCTCATTTCAGCCACGCCGCCTGCAGTTCCTTCCTTGCAGAAAAATCTTTCCCAGTGTACTTCTTTAAAATGCTGCAAAATAGTGGGACAGAAGATTTCGGTTTAGCGTTAACTTTAAACGGGCATAGATACAGGCATGTGGGCATGTTTAGAGACAGTGTTTCACTGGTCTAGGGTAAAGGGTGAAGCGCCTGGGTTCCCGTGCTTCACTACTGTATGGCCTCAAGATGATGTGTAGGCACAGCGGCAAATCCATCGGTGGCAATTCCCTCATATTGTCATTGCGATGGGAAGATTCCTTATTCGCTAGGAAATGTTTTACCGTGGAAGACGGGTCACCACAGAGCTGTCTCTTTTGTGTTGAGACAAACATTGCTGAATTTACCTGCCAAGAGTTGCGTGTCCTCCCTTTCTTTTCAGGCCGATGGAGACGCACGAGTGTAAGGAGAACGGTGAATGGTGGCCTTTCGTAAGCCAGGATCATCAGAAACCGCAGAGTAAATTTTAGGAACGTAGACGTAGGACAGCGGAGAAAACTTCACTCAGGGACTTCAGTGAACTCTCCTTACAATGCTGAGGCCTGACACGCCTAGTGCCTGGGGGCAACGCGGCTCCTGCCCTAGGTAGTTTTGTTGAGCGTGCCTCCCTCAGGTGGTGCCTTTTCTCTCCCAGCAATATTGCTCCGTGAAATTCTGCCGATGATCAAAACTGTTTGCCATGGCTTTGTCCTTTCACCTCATTGGCCTCATCTTTGAAGTACAAATGCTTTTCTACACGGGTGCTGCGTCCCTGAGCTTTCCTTTGTCTTGGCTCAATCGATGCAGATTCCTGTGCGGAATACGCCATGGACTAGCACAGGTGGGTTCTTGTCAGTATACCGGGCAAAAACGCAGCAATTTCGATTGTCAAGACCCACCTGGCTTGATCAAGGTTCTTTATTCCAGTGAAAATGATTTTTATCCAAATTCTAGAGGAGCACCAGTGTGCCTCTGGGAGCTACACCCGGGCCTGCTGAACAGCGGCTCCGGAGTTTTCCTTTTCTGACTAAAATTCAACACGGAATTTTAATGGATCTAAGGAAACCGTGAATTGTGGACGTACCAGATTCTCACATCTTCATTGTCTAATGGAAGCTGAAGTTTCCCAGTCTGATCTGGCTGCCACTTCATTTCTGGCAATGACCATTCAATTGTGGACGTTCAGCCTTCTTCGGAATTCTCTTATACCGGCATGTTCCCGCGCCACATGAAGACCACTCGGTGGAGGTTTATGTGACTCAGGACAACTCTTTATTTCAGGCGTCTAGAGCAAAGGGAATTCACAGAGGTTGATGATCACTTATTAAAGTCCCGTTTCTCTATGATGCCCACTGATGACACTTCTACATCTGAGGGCAAAGAGCTCGTGCAGCATGATATTCTCATTTCAGCCACGCCGCCTGCAGTTCCTTCCTTGCAGAAAAATCTTTCCCAGTGTACTTCTTTAAAATGCTGCAAAATAGTGGGACAGAAGATTTCGGTTTAGCGTTAACTTTAAACGGGCATAGATACAGGCATGTGGGCATGTTTAGAGACAGTGTTTCACTGGTCTAGGGTAAAGGGTGAAGCGCCTGGGTTCCCGTGCTTCACTACTGTATGGCCTCAAGATGATGTGTAGGCACAGCGGCAAATCCATCGGTGGCAATTCCCTCATATTGTCATTGCGATGGGAAGATTCCTTATTCGCTAGGAAATGTTTTACCGTGGAAGACGGGTCACCACAGAGCTGTCTCTTTTGTGTTGAGACAAACTTTGCTGAATTTACCTGCCAGCAGTTGCGTGTCCTCCCTTTCTTTTCAGGCCGATGGAGACGCACGAGTGTAAGGAGAACGGTGAATGGTGGCCGTTCGTAAGCCAGGATCATCAGAAACCGCAGAGTAAATTTTAGGAACGTAGACGTAGGACAGCGGAGAAAATTTCACTCAGGGACTTCAGTGAACTCTCCTTACAATGCTGAGGCCTGACACGCCTAGTGCCTGGGGGCAACGCGGCTCCTGCCCTAGGTAGTTTTGTTGAGCGTGCCTCCCTCAGGTGGTGCCTTTTCTCTCCCAGCAATATTGCTCCGTGAAATTCTGCCGATGATCAAAACTGTTTGCCATGGCTTTGTCCTTTCACCTCATTGGCCTCATCTTTGAAGTACAAATGCTTTTCTACACGGGTGCTGCGTCCCTGAGCTTTCCTTTGTCTTGGCTCAATCGATGCAGATTCCTGTGCGGAATACGCCATGGACTAGCACAGGTGGGTTCTTGTCAGTATACCGGGCAAAAACGCAGCCAATTCGATTGTCAAGACCCACCTGGCTTGATCAAGGTTCTTTATTCCAGTGAAAACGATTTTTATCCAAATTCTAGAGGAGCAGCAGTGTGCCTCTGGGAGCTACACCCGGGCCTGCTGAACAGCGGCTCCGGAGTTTTCCTTTTCTGACTAAAATTCAACACGGAATTTCATGGATCTAAGGAAACCGTGAATGGTGGACGTACCAGATTCTCACATCTTCATTGTCTAATGGAAGCTGAAGTTTCCCAGTCTGATCCGGCTGCCACTTCATTTCTGGCAATGACCATTCAATTGTGGACGTTCAGCCTTCTTCGGAATTCTCTTATACCGGCATGTTCCCGCGCCACATGAAGACCACTCGGTGGAGGTTTATGTGACTCAGGACAACTCTTTATTTCAGGCGTCTAGAGCAAAGGGAATTCACAGAGGTTGATGATCACTTATTAAAATCCCATTTCTCTATGATGCCCACTGATGACACTTCTACATCTGAGGGCAAAGAGCTCGTGCAGCATGATATTCTCATTTCAGCCACGCCGCCTGCAGTTCCTTCCTTGCAGAAAAATCTTTCCCAGTGTACTTCTTTAAAATGCTGCAAAATAGTGGGACAGAAGATTTCGGTTTAGCGTTAACTTTAAACGGGCATAGATACAGGCATGTGGGCATGTTTAGAGACAGTGTTTCACTGGTCTAGGGTAAAGGGTGAAGCGCCTGGGTTCCCGTGCTTCACTACTGTATGGCCTCAAGATGATGTGTAGGCACAGCGGCAAATCCATCGGTGGCAATTCCCTCATATTGTCATTGCGATGGGAAGATTCCTTATTCGCTAGGAAATGTTTTACCGTGGAAGACGGGTCACCACAGAGCTGTCTCTTTTGTGTTGAGACAAACTTTGCTGAATTTACCTGCCAGCAGTTGCGTGTCCTCCCTTTCTTTTCAGGCCGATGGAGACGCACGAGTGTAAGGAGAACGGTGAATGGTGGCCGTTCGTAAGCCAGGATCATCAGAAACCGCAGAGTAAATTTTAGGAACGTAGACGTAGGACAGCGGAGAAAACTTCACTCAGGGACTTCAGTGAACTCTCCTTACAATGCTGAGGCCTGACACGCCTAGTGCCTGGGGGCAACGCGGCTCCTGCCCTAGGTAGTTTTGTTGAGCGTGCCTCCCTCAGGTGGTGCCTTTTCTCTCCCAGCAATATTGCTCCGTGAAATTCTGCCGATGATCAAAACTGTTTGCCATGGCTTTGTCCTTTCACCTCATTGGCCTCATCTTTGAAGTACAAATGCTTTTCTACACGGGTGCTGCGTCCCTGAGCTTTCCTTTGTCTTGGCTCAATCGATGCAGATTCCTGTGCGGAATACGCCATGGAGTAGCACAGGTGGGTTCTTGTCAGTATACCGGGCAAACACGCAGCAATTTCGATTGTCAAGACCCACCTGGCTTGATCAAGGTTCTTTATTCCAGTGAAAATGATTTTTATCCAAATTCTAGAAGAGCACCAGTGTGCCTCTGGGAGCTACACCCGGGCCTGCTGAACAGCGGCTCCGGAGTTTTCCTTTTCTGACTAAAATTCAACACGGAATTTCATGGATCTAAGGAAACCGTGAATTGTGGACGTACCAGATTCTCACATCTTCATTGTCTAATGGAAGCTGAAGTTTCCCAGTCTGATCTGGCTGCCACTTCATTTCTGGCAATGACCATTCAATTGTGGACGTTCAGCCTTCTTCGGAATTCTCTTATACCGGCATGTTCCCGCGCCACATGAAGACCTCTCGGTGGAGGTTTATGTGACTCAGGACAACTCTTTATTTCAGGCGTCTAGAGCAAAGGGAATTCACAGAGGTTGATGATCACTTATTAAAGTCCCGTTTCTCTATGATGCCCACTGATGACACTTCTACATCTGAGGGCAAAGAGCTCGTGCAGCATGATATTCTCATTTCAGCCACGCCGCCTGCAGTTCCTTCCTTGCAGAAAAATCTTTCCCAGTGTACTTCTTTAAAATGCTGCAAAATAGTGGGTCAGAAGATTTCAGTTTAGCGTTAACTTTAAACGGGCATAGATACAGGCATGTGGGCATGTTTAGAGACAGTGTTTCACTGGTCTAGGGTAAAGGGTGAAGCGCCTGGGTTCCCGTGCTTCACTACTGTATGGCCTCAAGATGATGTGTAGGCACAGCGGCAAATCCATCGGTGGCAATTCCCTCATATTGTCATTGCGATGGGAAGATTCCTTATTCGCTAGGAAATGTTTTACCGTGGAAGACGGGTCACCACAGAGCTGTCTCTTTTGTGTTGAGACAAACTTTGCTGAATTTACCTGCCAGCAGTTGCGTGTCCTCCCTTTCTTTTCAGGCCGATGGAGACGCACGAGTGTAAGGAGAACGGTGAATGGTGGCCGTTCGTAAGCCAGGATCATCAGAAACCGCAGAGTAAATTTTAGGAACGTAGACGTAGGACAGCGGAGAAAACTTCACTCAGGGACTTCAGTGAACTCTCCTTACAATGCTGAGGCCTGACACGCCTAGTGCCTGGGGGCAACGCGGCTCCTGCCCTAGGTAGTTTTGTTGAGCGTGCCTCCCTCAGGTGGTGCCTTTTCTCTCCCAGCAATATTGCTCCGTGAAATTCTGCCGATGATCAAAACTGTTTGCCATGGCTTTGTCCTTTCACCTCATTGGCCTCATCTTTGAAGTACAAATGCTTTTCTACACGGGTGCTGCGTCCCTGAGCTTTCCTTTGTCTTGGCTCAATCGATGCAGATTCCTGTGCGGAATACGCCATGGACTAGCACAGGTGGGTTCTTGTCAGTATACCGGGCAAAAACGCAGCCAATTCGATTGTCAAGACCCACCTGGCTTGATCAAGGTTCTTTATTCCAGTGAAAACGATTTTTATCCAAATTCTAGAGGAGCAGCAGTGTGCCTCTGGGAGCTACACCCGGGCCTGCTGAACAGCGGCTCCGGAGTTTTCCTTTTCTGACTAAAATTCAACACGGAATTTCATGGATCTAAGGAAACCGTGAATTGTGGACGTACCAGATTCTCACATCTTCATTGTCTAATGGAAGCTGAAGTTTCCCAGTCTGATCCGGCTGCCACTTCATTTCTGGCAATGACCATTCAATTGTGGACGTTCAGCCTTCTTCGGAATTCTCTTATACCGGCATGTTCCCGCGCCACATGAAGACCACTCGGTGGAGGTTTATGTGACTCAGGACAACTCTTTATTTCAGGCGTCTAGAGCAAAGGGAATTCACAGAGGTTGATGATCACTTATTAAAATCCCATTTCTCTATGATGCCCACTGATGACACTTCTACATCTGAGGGCAAAGAGCTCGTGCAGCATGATATTCTCATTTCAGCCACGCCGCCTGCAGTTCCTTCCTTGCAGAAAAATCTTTCCCAGTGTACTTCTTTAAAATGCTGCAAAATAGTGGGACAGAAGATTTCGGTTTAGCGTTAACTTTAAACGGGCATAGATACAGGCATGTGGGCATGTTTAGAGACAGTGTTTCACTGGTCTAGGGTAAAGGGTGAAGCGCCTGGGTTCCCGTGCTTCACTACTGTATGGCCTCAAGATGATGTGTAGGCACAGCGGCAAATCCATCGGTGGCAATTCCCTCATATTGTCATTGCGATGGGAAGATTCCTTATTCGCTAGGAAATGTTTTACCGTGGAAGACGGGTCACCACAGAGCTGTCTCTTTTGTGTTGAGACAAACTTTGCTGAATTTACCTGCCAGCAGTTGCGTGTCCTCCCTTTCTTTTCAGGCCGATGGAGACGCACGAGTGTAAGGAGAACGGTGAATGGTGGCCGTTCGTAAGCCAGGATCATCAGAAACCGCAGAGTAAATTTTAGGAACGTAGACGTAGGACAGCGGAGAAAACTTCACTCAGGGACTTCAGTGAACTCTCCTTACAATGCTGAGGCCTGACACGCCTAGTGCCTGGGGGCAACGCGGCTCCTGCCCTAGGTAGTTTTGTTGAGCGTGCCTCCCTCAGGTGGTGCCTTTTCTCTCCCAGCAATATTGCTCCGTGAAATTCTGCCGATGATCAAAACTGTTTGCCATGGCTTTGTCCTTTCACCTCATTGGCCTCATCTTTGAAGTACAAATGCTTTTCTACACGGGTGCTGCGTCCCTGAGCTTTCCTTTGTCTTGGCTCAATCGATGCAGATTCCTGTGCGGAATACGCCATGGAGTAGCACAGGTGGGTTCTTTTCAGTATACCGGGCAAACACGCAGCAATTTCGATTGTCAAGACCCACCTGGCTTGATCAAGGTTCTTTATTCCAGTGAAAATGATTTTTATCCAAATTCTAGAGGAGCACCAGTGTGCCTCTGGGAGCTACACCCGGGCCTGCTGAACAGCGGCTCCGGAGTTTTCCTTTTCTGACTAAAATTCAACACGGAATTTCATGGATCTAAGGAAACCGTGAATTGTGGACGTACCAGATTCTCACATCTTCATTGTCTAATGGAAGCTGAAGTTTCCCAGTCTGATCTGGCTGCCACTTCATTTCTGGCAATGACCATTCAATTGTGGACGTTCAGCCTTCTTCGGAATTCTCTTATACCGGCATGTTCCCGCGCCACATGAAGACCACTCGGTGGAGGTTTATGTGACTCAGGACAACTCTTTATTTCAGGCGTCTAGAGCAAAGGGAATTCACAGAGGTTGATGATCACTTATTAAAGTCCCGTTTCTCTATGATGCCCACTGATGACACTTCTACATCTGAGGGCAAAGAGCTCGTGCAGCATGATATTCTCATTTCAGCCACGCCGCCTGCAGTTCCTTCCTTGCAGAAAAATCTTTCCCAGTGTACTTCTTTAAAATGCTGCAAAATAGTGGGTCAGAAGATTTCAGTTTAGCGTTAACTTTAAACGGGCATAGATACAGGCATGTGGGCATGTTTAGAGACAGTGTTTCACTGGTCTAGGGTAAAGGGTGAAGCGCCTGGGTTCCCGTGCTTCACTACTGTATGGCCTCAAGATGATGTGTAGGCACAGCGGCAAATCCATCGGTGGCAATTCCCTCATATTGTCATTGCGATGGGAAGATTCCTTATTCGCTAGGAAATGTTTTACCGTGGAAGACGGGTCACCACAGAGCTGTCTCTTTTGTGTTGAGACAAACTTTGCTGAATTTACCTGCCAGCAGTTGCGTGTCCTCCCTTTCTTTTCAGGCCGATGGAGACGCACGAGTGTAAGGAGAACGGTGAATGGTGGCCGTTCGTAAGCCAGGATCATCAGAAACCGCAGAGTAAATTTTAGGAACGTAGACGTAGGACAGCGGAGAAAACTTCACTCAGGGACTTCAGTGAACTCTCCTTACAATGCTGAGGCCTGACACGCCTAGTGCCTGGGGGCAACGCGGCTCCTGCCCTAGGTAGTTTTGTTGAGCGTGCCTCCCTCAGGTGGTGCCTTTTCTCTCCCAGCAATATTGCTCCGTGAAATTCTGCCGATGATCAAAACTGTTTGCCATGGCTTTGTCCTTTCACCTCATTGGCCTCATCTTTGAAGTACAAATGCTTTTCTACACGGGTGCTGCGTCCCTGAGCTTTCCGTTGTCTTGGCTCAATCGATGCAGATTCCTGTGCGGAATACGCCATGGACTAGCACAGGTGGGTTCTTGTCAGTACACCGGGCAAAAACGCAGCAATTTCGATTGTCAAGACCCACCTGGCTTGATCAAGGTTCTTTATTCCAGTGAAAACGATTTTTATCCAAATTCTAGAGGAGCACCAGTGTGCCTCTGGGAGCTACACCCGGGCCTGCTGAACAGCGGCTCCGGAGTTTTCCTTTTCTGACTAAAATTCAACACGGAATTTCATGGATCTAAGGAAACCGTGAATTATGGACGTACCAGATTCTCGCATCTTCATTGTCTAATGGAAGCTGAAGTTTCCCAGTCTGATCCGGCTGCCACTTCATTTCTGGCAATGACCATTCAATTGTGGACGTTCAGCCTTCTTCGGAATTCTCTTATACCGGCATGTTCCCGCGCCACATGAAGACGACTCGGTGGAGGTTTATGTGACTCAGGACAACTCTTTATTTCAGGCGTCTAGAGCAAAGGGAATTCACAGAGGTTGATGATCACTTATTAAAGTCCCGTTTCTCTATGATGCCCACTGATGACACTTCTACATCTGAGGGCAAAGAGCTCGTGCAGCATGATATTCCCATTTCAGCCACGCCGCCTGCAGTTCCTTCCTTGCAGAAAAATCTTTCCCAGTGTACTTCTTTAAAATGCTGCAAAATAGTGGGACAGAAGATTTCGGTTTAGCGTTAACTTTAAACGGGCATAGATACAGGCATGTGGGCATGTTTAGAGACAGTGTTTCACTGGTCTAGGGTAAAGGGTGAAGCGCCTGGGTTCCCGTGCTTCACTACTGTATGGCCTCAAGATGATGTGTAGGCACAGCGGCAAATCCATCGGTGGCAATTCCCTCATATTGTCATTGCGATGGGAAGATTCCTTATTCGCTAGGAAATGTTTTACCGTGGAAGACGGGTCACCACAGAGCTGTCTCTTTTGTGTTGAGACAAACTTTGCTGAATTTACCTGCCAGCAGTTGCGTGTCCTCCCTTTCTTTTCAGGCCGATGGAGATGCACGAGTGTAAGGAGAACGGTGAATGGTGGCCGTTCGTAAGCCAGGATCATCAGAAACCGCAGAGTAAATTTTAGGAACGTAGACGTAGGACAGCAGAGAAAACTTCACTCAGGGACTTCAGTGAACTCTCCTTACAATGCTGAGGCCTGACACGCCTAGTGCCTGGGGGCAACGCGGCTCCTGCCCTAGGTAGTTTTGTTGAGCGTGCCTCCCTCAGGTGGTGCCTTTTCTCTCCCAGCAATATTGCTCCGTGAAATTCTGCCGATGATGAAAACTGTTTGCCATGGCTTTGTCCTTTCACCTCATTGGCCTCATCTTTGAAGTACAAATGCTTTTCTACACGGGTGCTGCGTCCCTGAGCTTTCCTTTGTCTTGGCTCAATCGATGCAGATTCCTGTGCGGAATACGCCATGGACTAGCACAGGTGGGTTCTTGTCAGTATACCGGGCAAAAATGCAGCAATTTCGATTGTCAAGACCCACCTGGCTTGATCAAGGTTCTTTATTCCAGTGAAAACGATTTTTATCCAAATTCTAGAGGAGCACCAGTGTGCCTCTGGGAGCTACACCCGGGCCTGCTGAACAGCGGCTCCGGAGTTTTCCTTTTCTGACTAAAATTCAACACGGAATTTCATGGATCTAAGGAAACCGTGAATTGTGGACGTACCAGATTCTCACATCTTCATTGTCTAATGGAAGCTGAAGTTTCCCAGTCTGATCCGGCTGCCACTTCATTTCTGGCAATGACCATTCAATTGTGGACGTTCAGCCTTCTTCGGAATTCTCTTATACCGGCATGTTCCCGCGCCACATGAAGACCACTCGGTGGAGGTTTATGTGACTCAGGACAACTCTTTATTTCAGGCGTCTAGAGCAAAGGGAATTCACAGAGGTTGATGATCACTTATTAAAGTCCCGTTTCTCTATGATGCCCACTGATGACACTTCTACATCTGAGGGCAAAGAGCTCGTGCAGCATGATATTCTCATTTCAGCCACGCCGCCTGCAGTTCCTTCCTTGCAGAAAAATCTTTCCAAGTGTACTTCTTTAAAATGCTGCAAAATAGTGGGACAGAAGATTTCGGTTTAGCGTTAATTTTAAACGGGCATAGATACAGGCATGTGGGCATGTTTAGAGACAGTGTTTCACTGGTCTAGGGTAAAGGGTGAAGCGCCTGGGTTCCCGTGCTTCACTACTGTATGGCCTCAAGATGATGTGTAGGCACAGCGGCAAATCCATCGGTGGCAATTCCCTCATATTGTCATTGCGATGGGAAGATTCCTTATTCGCTAGGAAATGTTTTACCGTGGAAGACGGGTCACCACAGAGCTGTCACTTTTGTGTTGAGACAAACTTTGCTGAATTTACCTGCCAGCAGTTGCGTGTCCTCCCTTTCTTTTCAGGCCGATGGAGACGCACGAGTGTAAGGAGAACGGTGAATGGTGGCCGTTCGTAAGCCAGGATCATCAGAAACCGCAGAGTAAATTTTAGGAACGTAGATGTAGGACAGCGGAGAAAACTTCACTCAGGGACTTCAGTGAACTCTCCTTACAATGCTGAGGCCTGACATGCCTAGTGCCTGGGGGCAACGCGGCTCCTGCCCTAGGTAGTTTTGTTGAGCGTGCCTCCCTCAGGTGGTGCCTTTTCTCTCCCGCAATATTGCTCCGTGAAATTCTGCCGATGATCAAAACTGTTTGCCATGGCTTTGTCCTTTCACCTCATTGGCCTCATCTTTGAAGTACAAATGCTTTTCTACACGGGTGCTGCGTCCCTGAGCTTTCCTTTGTCTTGGCTCAATCGATGCAGATTCCTGTGCTGAATACGCCATGGACTAGCACAGGTGGGTTCTTGTCAGTATACCGGGCAAAAACGCAGCAATTTCGATTGTCAAGACCCACCTGGCTTGATCAAGGTTCTTTATTCCAGTGAAAACGATTTTTATCCAAATTCTAGAGGAGCACCAGTGTGCCTCTGGGAGCTACACCCGGGCCTGCTGAACAGCGGCTCCGGAGTTTTCCTTTTCTGACTAAAATTCAACACGGAATTTCATATATCTAAGGAAACCGTGAATTGTGGACGTACCAGATTCTCGCATCTTTATTGTCTAATGGAAGCTGAAGTTTCCCAGTCTGATCTGGCTGCCACTTCATTTCTGGCAATGACCATTCAATTGTGGACGTTCAGCCTTGTTGGGAATTCTCTTATACCGGCATGTTCCCGCGCCACATGAAGACCACTCGGTGGAGGTTTATGTGACTCAGGACAACTCTTTATTTCAGGCGTCTAGAGCAAAGGGAATTCACAGAGGTTGATGATCACTTATTAAAGTCCCGTTTCTCTATGATGCCCACTGATGACACTTCTACATCTGAGGGCAAAGAGCTCGTGCAGCATGATATTCTCATTTCAGCCACGCCGCCTGCAGTTCCTTCCTTGCAGAAAAATCTTTCCCAGTGTACTTCTTTAAAATGCTGCAAAATAGTGGGACAGAAGATTTCGGTTTAGCGTTAACTTTAAACGGGCATAGATACAGGCATGTGGGCATGTTTAGAGACAGTGTTTCACTGGTCTAGGGTAAAGGGTGAAGCGCCTGGGTTCCCGTGCTTCACTACTGTATGGCCTCAAGATGATGTGTAGGCACAGCGGCAAATCCATCGGTGGCAATTCCCTCATATTGTCATTGCGATGGGAAGATTCCTTATTCGCTAGGAAATGTTTTACCGTGGAAGACGGGTCACCACAGAGCTGTCTCTTTTGTGTTGAGACAAACTTTGCTGAATTTACCTGCCAGCAGTTGCGTGTCCTCCCTTTCTTTTCAGGCCGATGGAGACGCACGAGTGTAAGGAGAACGGTGAATGGTGGCCGTTCGTAAGCCAGGATCATCAGAAACCGCAGAGTAAATTTTAGGAACGTAGACGTAGGACAGCGGAGAAAACTTCACTCAGGGACTTCAGTGAACTCTCCTTACAATGCTGAGGCCTGACACGCCTAGTGCCTGGGGGCAACGTGGCTCCTGCCCTAGGTAGTTTTGTTGAGCGTGCCTCCCTCAGGTGGTGCCTTTTCTCTCCCAGCAATATTGCTCCGTGAAATTCTGCCGATGATCAAAACTGTTTGCCATGGCTTTGTCCTTTCACCTCATTGGCCTCATCTTTGAAGTACAAATGCTTTTCTACACGGGTGCTGCGTCCCTGAGCTTTCCGTTGTCTTGGCTCAATCGATGCAGATTCCTGTGCGGAATACGCCATGGACTAGCACAGGTGGTTTCTTGTCAGTATACCGGGCAAAAACGCAGCCAATTCGATTGTCAAGACCCACCTGGCTTGATCAAGGTTCTTTATTCCAGTGAAAACGATTTTTATCCAAATTCTAGAGGAGCACCAGTGTGCCTCTGGGAGCTACACCCGGGCCTGCTGAACAGCGGCTCCGGAGTTTTCCTTTTCTGACTAAAATTCAACACGGAATTTCATGGATCTAAGGAAACCGTGAATTGTGGACGTACCAGATTCTCGCATCTTCATTGTCTAATGGAAGCTGAAGTTTCCCAGTCTGATCCGGCTGCCACTTCATTTCTGGCAATGACCATTCAATTGTGGACGTTCAGCCTTCTTCGGAATTCTCTTATACCGGCATGTTCCCGCGCCACAGGAAGACCACTCGGTGGAGTTTTATGTGACTCAGGACAACTCTTTATTTCAGGCGTGTAGAGCAAAGGGAATACACAGAGGTTGATGATCACTTATTAAAGTCCCGTTTCTCTATGATGCCCACTGATGACACTTCTACATCTGAGGGCAAAGAGCTCGTGCAGCATGATATTCTCATTTCAGCCATGCCGCCTGCAGTTCCTTCCTTGCAGAAAAATCTTTCCCAGTGTACTTCTTTAAAATGCTGCAAAATAGTGGGACAGAAGATTTCGGTTTAGCGTTAACTTTAAACGGGCATAGATACAGGCATGTGGGCATGTTTAGAGACAGTGTTTCACTGGTCTAGGGTAACGGGTGAAGCGCCTGGGTTCCCGTGCTTCACTACTGTATGGCCTCAAGATGATGTGTAGGCACAGCGGCAAATCCATCGGTGGCAATTCCCTCATATTGTCATTGCGATGGGAAGATTCCTTATTCGCTAGGAAATGTTTTACCGTGGAAGACGGGTCACCACAGAGCTGTCTCTTTTGTGTTGAGACAAACTTTGCTGAATTTACCTGCCAGCAGTTGCGTGTCCTCCCTTTCTTTTCAGGCCGATGGAGATGCACGAGTGTAAGGAGAACGGTGAATGGTGGCCGTTCGTAAGCCAGGATCATCAGAAACCGCAGAGTAAATTTTAGGAACGTAGACGTAGGACAGCAGAGAAAACTTCACTCAGGGACTTCAGTGAACTCTCCTTACAATGCTGAGGCCTGACACGCCTAGTGCCTGGGGGCAACGCGGCTCCTGCCCTAGGTAGTTTGGTTGAGCGTGCCTCCCTCAGGTGGTGCCTTTTCTCTCCCAGCAATATTGCTCCGTGAAATTCTGCCGATGATGAAAACTGTTTGCCATGGCTTTGTCCTTTCACCTCATTGGCCTCATCTTTGAAGTACAAATGCTTTTCTACACGGGTGCTACGTCCCTGAGCTTTCCTTTGTCTTGGCTCAATCGATGCAGATTCCTGTGCGGAATACGCCATGGACTAGCACAGGTGGGTTCTTGTCAGTATACCGGGCAAAAATGCAGCAATTTCGATTGTCAAGACCCACCTGGCTTGATCAAGGTTCTTTATTCCAGTGAAAACGATTTTTATCCAAATTCTAGAGGAGCACCAGTGTGCCTCTGGGAGCTACACCCGGGCCTGCTGAACAGCGGCTCCGGAGTTTTCCTTTTCTGACTAAAATTCAACACGGAATTTCATGGATCTAAGGAAACCGTGAATTGTGGACGTACCAGATTCTCACATCTTCATTGTCTAATGGAAGCTGAAGTTTCCCAGTCTGATCCGGCTGCCACTTCATTTCTGGCAATGACCATTCAATTGTGGACGTTCAGCCTTCTTCGGAATTCTCTTATACCGGCATGTTCCCGCGCCACAGGAAGACCACTCGGTGGAGGTTTATGTGACTCAGGACAACTCTTTATTTCAGGCGTCTAGAGCAAAGGGAATTCACAGAGGTTGATGATCACTTATTAAAGTCCCGTTTCTCTATGATGCCCACTGATGACACTTCTACATCTGAGGGCAAAGAGCTCGTGCAGCATGATATTCTCATTTCAGCCACGCCGCCTGCAGTTCCTTCCTTGCAGAAAAATCTTTCCCAGTGTACTTCTTTAAAATGCTGCAAAATAGTGGGACAGAAGATTTCGGTTTAGCGTTAATTTTAAACGGGCATAGATACAGGCATGTGGGCATGTTTAGAGACAGTGTTTCACTGGTCTAGGGTAAAGGGTGAAGCGCCTGGGTTCCCGTGCTTCACTACTGTATGGCCTCAAGATGATGTGTAGGCACAGCGGCAAATCCATCGGTGGCAATTCCCTCATATTGTCATTGCGATGGGAAGATTCCTTATTCGCTAGGAAATGTTTTACCGTGGAAGACGGGTCACCACAGAGCTGTCACTTTTGTGTTGAGACAAACTTTGCTGAATTTACCTGCCAGCAGTTGCGTGTCCTCCCTTTCTTTTCAGGCCGATGGAGACGCACGAGTGTAAGGAGAACGGTGAATGGTGGCCGTTCGTAAGCCAGGATCATCAGAAACCGCAGAGTAAATTTTAGGAACGTAGACGTAGGACAGCGGAGAAAACTTCACTCAGGGACTTCAGTGAACTCTCCTTACAATGCTGAGGCCTGACACGCCTAGTGCCTGGGGGCAACGCGGCTCCTGCCCTAGGTAGTTTTGTCGAGCGTGCCTCCCTCAGGTGGTGCCTTTTCTCTCCCAGCAATATTGCTCCGTGAAATTCTGCCGATGATCAAAACTGTTTGCCATGGCTTTGTCCTTTCACCTCATTGGCCTCATCTTTGAAGTACAAATGCTTTTCTACACGGGTGCTGCGTCCCTGAGCTTTCCTTTGTCTTGGCTCAATCGATGCAGATTCCTGTGCTGAATACGCCATGGACTAGCACAGGTGGGTTCTTGTCAGTATACCGGGCAAAAACGCAGCAATTTCGATTGTCAAGACCCACCTGGCTTGATCAAGGTTCTTTATTCCAGTGAAAACGATTTTTATCCAAATTCTAGAGGAGCACCAGTGTGCCTCTGGGAGCTACACCCGGGCCTGCTGAACAGCGGCTCCGGAGTTTTCCTTTTCTGACTAAAATTCAACACGGAATTTCATATATCTAAGGAAACCGTGAATTGTGGACGTACCAGATTCTCGCATCTTTATTGTCTAATGGAAGCTGAAGTTTCCCAGTCTGATCCGGCTGCCACTTCATTTCTGGCAATGACCATTCAATTGTGGACGTTCAGCCTTCTTCGGAATTCTCTTATACCGGCATGTTCCCGCGCCACATGAAGACCACTCGGTGGAGGTTTATGTGACTCAGGACAACTCTTTATTTCAGGCGTCTAGAGCAAAGGGAATTCACAGAAGTTGATGATCACTTATTAAAGTCCCGTTTCTCTATGATGCCCACTGATGACACTTCTACATCTGAGGGCAAAGAGCTCGTGCAGCATGATATTCTCATTTCAGCCACGCCGCCTGCAGTTCCTTCCTTGCAGAAAAATCTTTCCCAGTGTACTTCTTTAAAATGCTGCAAAATAGTGGGACAGAAGATTTCGGTTTAGCGTTAACTTTAAACGGGCATAGATACAGGCATGTGGGCATGTTTAGAGACAGTGTTTCACTGGTCTAGGGTAAAGGGTGAAGCGCCTGGGTTCCCGTGCTTCACTACTGTATGGCCTCAAGATGATGTGTAGGCACAGCGGCAAATCCATCGGTGGCAATTCCCTCATATTGTCATTGCGATGGGAAGATTCCTTATTCGCTAGGAAATGTTTTACCGTGGAAGACGGGTCACCACAGAGCTGTCTCTTTTGTGTTGAGACAAACTTTGCTGAATTTACCTGCCAGCAGTTGCGTGTCCTCCCTTTCTTTTCAGGCCGATGGAGACGCACGAGTGTAAGGAGAACGGTGAATGGTGGCCGTTCGTAAGCCAGGATCATCAGAAACCGCAGAGTAAATTTTAGGAACGTAGACGTAGGACAGCGGAGAAAACTTCTCTCAGGGACTTCAGTGAACTCTCCTTACAATGCTGAGGCCTGACACGCCTAGTGCCTGGGGGCAACGTGGCTCCTGCCCTAGGTAGTTTTGTTGAGCGTGCCTCCCTCAGGTGGTGCCTTTTCTCTCCCAGCAATATTGCTCCGTGAAATTCTGCCGATGATCAAAACTGTTTGCCATGGCTTTGTCCTTTCACCTCATTGGCCTCATCTTTGAAGTACAAATGCTTTTCTACACGGGTGCTGCGTCCCTGAGCTTTCCTTTGTCTTGGTTCAATCGATGCAGATTCCTGTGCGGAATACGCCATGGACTAGCACAGGTGGTTTCTTGTCAGTATACCGGGCAAAAACGCAGCCAATTCGATTGTCAAGACCCACCTGGCTTGATCAAGGTTCTTTATTCCAGTGAAAACGATTTTTATCCAAATTCTAGAGGAGCACCAGTGTGCCTCTGGGAGCTACACCCGGGCCTGCTGAACAGCGGCTCCGGAGTTTTCCTTTTCTGACTAAAATTCAACACGGAATTTCATGGATCTAAGGAAACCGTGAATTGTGGACGTACCAGATTCTCGCATCTTCATTGTCTAATGGAAGCTGAAGTTTCCCAGTCTGATCCGGCTGCCACTTCATTTCTGGCAATGACCATTCAATTGTGGACGTTCAGCCTTCTTCGGAATTCTCTTATACCGGCATGTTCCCGCGCCACATGAAGACCACTCGGTGGAGGTTTATGTGACTCAGGACAACTCTTTATTTCAGGCGTCTAGAGCAAAGGGAATTCACAGAGGTTGATGATCACTTATTAAAGTCCCGTTTCTCTATGAGGCCCACTGATGACACTTCTACATCTGAGGGCAAAGAGCTCGTGCAGCATGATATTCTCATTTCAGCCACGCCGCCTGCAGTTCCTTCCTTGCAGAAAAATCTTTCCCAGTGTACTTCTTTAAAATGCTGCAAAATAGTGGGACAGAAGATTTCGGTTTAGCGTTAACTTTAAACGGGCATAGATACAGGCATGTGGGCATGTTTAGAGACAGTGTTTCACTGGTCTAGGGTAAAGGGTGAAGCGCCTGGGTTCCCGTGCTTCACTACTGTATGGCCTCAAGATGATGTGTAGGCACAGCGGCAAATCCATCGGTGGCAATTCCCTCATATTGTCATTGCGATGGGAAGATTCCTTATTCGCTAGGAAATGTTTTACCGTGGAAGACGGGTCACCACAGAGCTGTCTCTTTTGTGTTGAGACAAACTTTGCTGAATTTACCTGCCAGCAGTTGCGTGTCCTCCCTTTCTTTTCAGGCCGATGGAGACGCACGAGTGTAAGGAGAACGGTGAATGGTGGCCGTTCATAAGCCAGGATCATCAGAAACCGCAGAGTAAATTTTAGGAACGTAGACGTAGGACAGCGGAGAAAACTTCACTCAGGGACTTCAGTGAACTCTCCTTACAATGCTGAGGCCTGACACGCCTAGTGCCTGGGGGCAACGCGGCTCCTGCCCTAGGTAGTTTTGTTGAGCGTGCCTCCCTCAGGTGGTGCCTTTTCTCTCAAAGCAATATTGCTCCGTGAAATTCTGCCGATGATCAAAACTGTTTGCCATGGCTTTGTCCTTTCACCTCATTGGCCTCATCTTTGAAGTACAAATGCTTTTCTACACGGGTGCTGCGTCCCTGAGCTTTCCTTTGTCTTGGCTCAATCGATGCAGATTCCTGTGCTGAATACGCCATGGACTAGCACAGGTGGGTTCTTGTCAGTATACCGGGCAAAAACGCAGCAATTTCGATTGTCAAGACCCACCTGGCTTGATCAAGGTTCTTTATTCCAGTGAAAACGATTTTTATCCAAATTCTAGAGGAGCACCAGTGTGCCTCTGGGAGCTACACCCGGGCCTGCTGAACAGCGGCTCCGGAGTTTTCCTTTTCTGACTAAAATTCAACACGGAATTTCATGGATCTAAGGAAACCGTGAATTGTGGACGTACCAGATTCTCGCATCTTCATTGTCTAATGGAAGCTGAAGTTTCCCAGTCTGATCCGGCTGCCACTTCATTTCTGGCAATGACCATTCAATGTGGACGTTCAGCCTTCTTCAGAATTCTCTTATACCGGCATGTTCCCGCGCCACATGAAGACCACTCGGTGGAGGTTTATGTGACTCAGGACAACTCTTTATTTCAGGCGTCTAGAGCAAAGGGAATTCACAGAGGTTGATGATCACTTATTAAAGTCCCGTTTCTCTATGATGCCCACTGATGACACTTCTACATCTGAGGGCAAAGAGCTCGTGCAGCATGATATTCTCATTTCAGCCACGCCGCCTGCAGTTCCTTCCTTGCAGAAAAATCTTTCCCAGTGTACTTCTTTAAAATGCTGCAAAATAGTGGGACAGAAGATTTCAGTTTAGCGTTAACTTTAAACGGGCATAGATACAGGCATGTGGGCATGTTTAGAGACAGTGTTTCACTGGTCTAGGGTAAAGGGTGAAGCGCCTGGGTTCCCGTGCTTCACTACTGTATGGCCTCAAGATGATGTGTAGGCACAGCGGCAAATCCATCGGTGGCAATTCCCTCATATTGTCATTGCGATGGGAAGATTCCTTATTCGCTAGGAAATGTTTTACCGTGGAAGACGGGTCACCACAGAGCTGTCTCTTTTGTGTTGAGACAAACTTTGCTGAATTTACCTGCCAGCAGTTGCGTGTCCTCCCTTTCTTTTCAGGCCGATGGAGACGCACGAGTGTAAGGAGAACGGTGAATGGTGGCCGTTCGTAAGCCAGGATCATCAGAAACCGCAGAGTAAATTTTAGGAACGTAGACGTAGGACAGCGGAGAAAACTTCACTCAGGGACTTCAGTGAACTCTCCTTACAATGCTGAGGCCTGACACGCCTAGTGCCTGGGGGCAACGCGGCTCCTGCCCTAGGTAGTTTTGTTGAGCGTGCCTCCCTCAGGTGGTGCCTTTTCTCTCCCAGCAATATTGCTCCGTGAAATTCTGCCGATGATCAAAACTGTTTGCCATGGCTTTGTCCTTTCACCTCATTGGCCTCATCTTTGAAGTACAAATGCTTTTCTACACGGGTGCTGCGTCCCTGAGCTTTCCTTTGTCTTGGCTCAATCGATGCAGATTCCTGTGCGGAATACGCCATGGAGTAGCACAGGTGGGTTCTTGTCAGTATACCGGGCAAAAACGCAGCAATTTCGATTGTCAAGACCCACCTGGCTTGATCAAGGTTCTTTATTCCAGTGAAAACGATTTTTATCCAAATTCTAGAGGAGCACCAGTGTGCCTCTGGGAGCTACACCCGGGCCTGCTGAACAGCGGCTCCGGAGTTTTCCTTTTCTGACTAAAATTCAACACGGAATTTCATATATCTAAGGAAACCGTGAATTGTGGACGTACCAGATTCTCGCATCTTTATTGTCTAATGGAAGCTGAAGTTTCCCAGTCTGATCCGGCTGCCACTTCATTTCTGGCAATGACCATTCAATTGTGGACGTTCAGCCTTCTTCGGAATTCTCTTATACCGGCATGTTCCCGCGCCACATGAAGACGACTCGGTGGAGGTTTATGTGACTCAGGACAACTCTTTATTTCAGGCGTCTAGAGCAAAGGGAATTCACAGAGGTTGATGATCACTTATTAAAGTCCCGTTTCTCTATGATGCCCACTGATGACACTTCTACATCTGAGGGCAAAGAGCTCGTGCAGCATGATATTCTCATTTCAGCCACGCCGCCTGCAGTTCCTTCCTTGCAGAAAAATCTTTCCCAGTGTACTTCTTTAAAATGCTGCAAAATAGTGGGACAGAAGATTTCGGTTTAGCGTTAACTTTAAACGGGCATAGATACAGGCATGTGGGCATGTTTAGAGACAGTGTTTCACTGGTCTAGGGTAAAGGGTGAAGCGCCTGGGTTCCCGTGCTTCACTACTGTATGGCCTCAAGATGATGTGTAGGCACAGCGGCAAATCCATCGGTGGCAATTCCCTCATATTGTCATTGCGATGGGAAGATTCCTTATTCGCTAGGAAATGTTTTACCGTGGAAGACGGGTCACCACAGAGCTGTCTCTTTTGTGTTGACACAAACTTTGCTGAATTTACCTGCCAGCAGTTGCGTGTCCTCCCTTTCTTTTCAGGCCGATGGAGACGCACGAGTGTAAGGAGAACGGTGAATGGTGGCCGTTCGTAAGCCAGGATCATCAGAAACCACAGAGTAAATTTTAGGAACGTAGACGTAGGACAGCGGAGAAAACTTCACTCAGGGACTTCAGTGAACTCTCCTTAAAATGCTGAGGCCTGACACGCCTAGTGCCTGGGGGCAACGCGGCTCCTGCCCTAGGTAGTTTTGTTGAGCGTGCCTCCCTCAGGTGGTGCCTTTTCTCTCAAAGCAATATTGCTCCGTGAAATTCTGCCGATGATCAAAACTGTTTGCCATGGCTTTGTCCTTTCACCTCATTGGCCTCATCTTTGAAGTACAAATGCTTTTCTACACGGGTGCTGCGTCCCTGAGCTTTCCTTTGTCTTGGCTCAATCGATGCAGATTCCTGTGCTGAATACGCCATGGACTAGCACAGGTGGGTTCTTGTCAGTATACCGGGCAAAAACGCAGCAATTTCGATTGTCAAGACCCACCTGGCTTGATCAAGGTTCTTTATTCCAGTCAAAACGATTTTTATCCAAATTCTAGAGGAGCACCAGTGTGCCTCTGGGAGCTACACCCGGGCCTGCTGAACAGCGGCTCCGGAGTTTTCCTTTTCTGACTAAAATTCAACACGGAATTTCATGGATCTAAGGAAACCGTGAATTGTGGACGTACCAGATTCTCGCATCTTCATTGTCTAATGGAAGCTGAAGTTTCCCAGTCTGATCCGGCTGCCACTTCATTTCTGGCAATGACCATTCAATGTGGACGTTCAGCCTTCTTCAGAATTCTCTTATACCGGCATGTTCCCGCGCCACATGAAGACAACTCGGTGGAGGTTTATGTGACTCAGGACAACTCTTTATTTCAGGCGTCTAGAGCAAAGGGAATTCACAGAGGTTGATGATCACTTATTAAAGTCCCGTTTCTCTATGATGCCCACTGATGACACTTCTACATCTGAGGGCAAAGAGCTCGTGCAGCATGATATTCTCATTTCAGCCACGCCGCCTGCAGTTCCTTCCTTGCAGAAAAATCTTTCCCAGTGTACTTCTTTAAAATGCTGCAAAATAGTGGGACAGAAGATTTCAGTTTAGCGTTAACTTTAAACGGGCATAGATACAGGCATGTGGGCATGTTTAGAGACAGTGTTTCACTGGTCTAGGGTAACGGGTGAAGCGCCTGGGTTCCCGTGCTTCACAACTGTATGGCCTCAAGATGATGTGTAGGCACAGCGGCAAATCCATCGGTGGCAATTCCCTCATATTGTCATTGCGATGGGAAGATTCCTTATTCGCTAGGAAATGTTTTACCGTGGAAGACGGGTCACCACAGAGCTGTCTCTTTTGTGTTGAGACAAACTTTGCTGAATTTACCTGCCAGCAGTTGCGTGTCCTCCCTTTCTTTTCAGGCCGATGGAGACGCACGAGTGTAAGGAGAACGGTGAATGGTGGCCGTTCGTAAGCCAGGATCATCAGAAACCGCAGAGTAAATTTTAGGAACGTAGACGTAGGACAGCGGAGAAAACTTCACTCAGGGACTTCAGTGAACTCTCCTTACAATGCTGAGGCCTGACACGCCTAGTGCCTGGGGGCAACGCGGCTCCTGCCCTAGGTAGTTTTGTTGAGCGTGCCTCCCTCAGGTGGTGCCTTTTCTCTCCCAGCAATATTGCTCCGTGAAATTCTGCCGATGATCAAAACTGTTTGCCATGGCTTTGTCCTTTCACCTCATTGGCCTCATCTTTGAAGTACAAATGCTTTTCTACACGGGTGCTGCGTCCCTGAGCTTTCCTTTGTCTTGGCTCAATCGATGCAGATTCCTGTGCTGAATATGCCATGGACTAGCACAGGTGGGTTCTTGTCAGTATACCGGGCAAAAACGCAGCAATTTCAATTGTCAAGACCCACCTGGCTTGATCAAGGTTCTTTATTCCAGTGAAAACGATTTTTATCCAAATTCTAGAGGAGCACCAGTGTGCCTCTGGGAGCTACACCCGGGCCTGCTGAACAGCGGCTCCGGAGTTTTCCTTTTCTGACTAAAATTCAACACGGAATTTCATATATCTAAGGAAACCGTGAATTGTGGACGTACCAGATTCTCGCATCTTTATTGTCTAATGGAAGCTGAAGTTTCCCAGTCTGATCCGGCTGCCACTTCATTTCTGGCAATGACCATTCAATTGTGGACGTTCAGCCTTCTTCGGAATTCTCTTATACCGGCATGTTCCCGCGCCACATGAAGACCACTCGGTGGAGGTTTATGTGACTCAGGACAACTCTTTATTTCAGGCGTCTAGAGCAAAGGGAATTCACAGAGGTTGATGATCACTTATTAAAGTCCCGTTTCTCTATGATGCCCACTGATGACACTTCTACATCTGAGGGCAAAGAGCTCGTGCAGCATGATATTCTCATTTCAGCCACGCCGCCTGCAGTTCCTTCCTTGCAGAAAAATCTTTCCCAGTGTACTTCTTTAAAATGCTGCAAAATAGTGGGACAGAAGATTTCGGTTTAGCGTTAACTTTAAACGGGCATAGATACAGGCATGTGGGCATGTTTAGAGACAGTGTTTCACTGTTCTAGGGTAAAGGGTGAAGCGCCTGGGTTCCCGTGCTTCACTACTGTATGGCCTCAAGATGATGTGTAGGCACAGCGGCAAATCCATCGGTGGCAATTCCCTCATATTGTCATTGCGATGGGAAGATTCCTTATTCGCTAGGAAATGTTTTACCGTGGAAGACGGGTCACCACAGAGCTGTCTCTTTTGTGTTGAGACAAACTTTGCTGAATTTACCTGCCAGCAGTTGAGTGTCCTCCCTTTCTTTTCAGGCCGATGGAGATGCACGAGTGTAAGGAGAACGGTGAATGGTGGCCGTTCGTAAGCCAGGATCATCAGAAACCACAGAGTAAATTTTAGGAACGTAGACGTAGGACAGCGGAGAAAACTTCACTCAGGGACTTCAGTGAACTCTCCTTAAAATGCTGAGGCCTGACACGCCTAGTGCCTGGGGGCAACGCGGCTCCTGCCCTAGGTAGTTTTGTTGAGCGTGCCTCCCTCAGGTGGTGCCTTTTCTCTCAAAGCAATATTGCTCCGTGAAATTCTGCCGATGATCAAAACTGTTTGCCATGGCTTTGTCCTTTCACCTCATTGGCCTCATCTTTGAAGTACAAATGCTTTTCTACACGGGTGCTGCGTCCCTGAGCTTTCCTTTGTCTTGGCTCAATCGATGCAGATTCCTGTGCTGAATACGCCATGGACTAGCACAGGTGGGTTCTTGTCAGTATACCGGGCAAAAACGCAGCAATTTCGATTGTCAAGACCCACCTGGCTTGATCAAGGTTCTTTATTCCAGTGAAAACGATTTTTATCCAAATTCTAGAGGAGCACCAGTGTGCCTCTGGGAGCTACACCCGGGCCTGCTGAACAGCGGCTCCGGAGTTTTCCTTTTCTGACTAAAATTCAACACGGAATTTCATGGATCTAAGGAAACCGTGAATTGTGGACGTACCAGATTCTCGCATCTTCATTGTCTAATGGAAGCTGAAGTTTCCCAGTCTGATCCGGCTGCCACTTCATTTCTGGCAATGACCATTCAATGTGGACGTTCAGCCTTCTTCAGAATTCTCTTATACCGGCATGTTCCCGCGCCACATGAAGACCACTCGGTGGAGGTTTATGTGACTCAGGACAACTCTTTATTTCAGGCGTCTAGAGCAAAGGGAATTCACAGAGGTTGATGATCACTTATTAAAGTCCCGTTTCTCTATGATGCCCACTGATGACACTTCTACATCTGAGGGCAAAGAGCTCGTGCAGCATGATATTCTCATTTCAGCCACGCCGCCTGCAGTTCCTTCCTTGCAGAAAAATCTTTCCCAGTGTACTTCTTTAAAATGCTGCAAAATAGTGGGACAGAAGATTTCAGTTTAGCGTTAACTTTAAACGGGCATAGATACAGGCATGTGGGCATGTTTAGAGACAGTGTTTCACTGGTCTAGGGTAACGGGTGAAGCGCCTGGGTTCCCGTGCTTCACAACTGTATGGCCTCAAGATGATGTGTAGGCACAGCGGCAAATCCATCGGTGGCAATTCCCTCATATTGTCATTGCGATGGGAAGATTCCTTATTCGCTAGGAAATGTTTTACCGTGGAAGACGGGTCACCACAGAGCTGTCTCTTTTGTGTTGAGACAAACTTTGCTGAATTTACCTGCCAGCAGTTGCGTGTCCTCCCTTTCTTTTCAGGCCGATGGAGACGCACGAGTGTAAGGAGAACGGTGAATGGTGGCCGTTCGTAAGCCAGGATCATCAGAAACCGCAGAGTAAATTTTAGGAACGTAGACGTAGGACAGCGGAGAAAACTTCACTCAGGGACTTCAGTGAACTCTCCTTACAATGCTGAGGCCTGACACGCCTAGTGCCTGGGGGCAACGCGGCTCCTGCCCTAGGTAGTTTTGTTGAGCGTGCCTCCCTCAGGTGGTGCCTTTTCTCTCCCAGCAATATTGCTCCGTGAAATTCTGCCGATGATCAAAACTGTTTGCCATGGCTTTGTCCTTTCACCTCATTGGCCTCATCTTTGAAGTACAAATGCTTTTCTACACGGGTGCTGCGTCCCTGAGCTTTCCTTTGTCTTGGCTCAATCGATGCAGATTCCTGTGCTGAATATGCCATGGACTAGCACAGGTGGGTTCTTGTCAGTATACCGGGCAAAAACGCAGCAATTTCAATTGTCAAGACCCACCTGGCTTGATCAAGGTTCTTTATTCCAGTGAAAACGATTTTTATCCAAATTCTAGAGGAGCACCAGTGTGCCTCTGGGAGCTACACCCGGGCCTGCTGAACAGCGGCTCCGGAGTTTTCCTTTTCTGACTAAAATTCAACACGGAATTTCATATATCTAAGGAAACCGTGAATTGTGGACGTACCAGATTCTCGCATCTTTATTGTCTAATGGAAGCTGAAGTTTCCCAGTCTGATCCGGCTGCCACTTCATTTCTGGCAATGACCATTCAATTGTGGACGTTCAGCCTTCTTCGGAATTCTCTTATACCGGCATGTTCCCGCGCCACATGAAGACCACTCGGTGGAGGTTTATGTGACTCAGGACAACTCTTTATTTCAGGCGTCTAGAGCAAAGGGAATTCACAGAGGTTGATGATCACTTATTAAAGTCCCGTTTCTCTATGATGCCCACTGATGACACTTCTACATCTGAGGGCAAAGAGCTCGTGCAGCATGATATTCTCATTTCAGCCACGCCGCCTGCAGTTCCTTCCTTGCAGAAAAATCTTTCCCAGTGTACTTCTTTAAAATGCTGCAAAATAGTGGGACAGAAGATTTCGGTTTAGCGTTAACTTTAAACGGGCATAGATACAGGCATGTGGGCATGTTTAGAGACAGTGTTTCACTGTTCTAGGGTAAAGGGTGAAGCGCCTGGGTTCCCGTGCTTCACTACTGTATGGCCTCAAGATGATGTGTAGGCACAGCGGCAAATCCATCGGTGGCAATTCCCTCATATTGTCATTGCGATGGGAAGATTCCTTATTCGCTAGGAAATGTTTTACCGTGGAAGACGGGTCACCACAGAGCTGTCTCTTTTGTGTTGAGACAAACTTTGCTGAATTTACCTGCCAGCAGTTGAGTGTCCTCCCTTTCTTTTCAGGCCGATGGAGATGCACGAGTGTAAGGAGAACGGTGAATGGTGGCCGTTCGTAAGCCAGGATCATCAGAAACCACAGAGTAAATTTTAGGAACGTAGACGTAGGACAGCGGAGAAAACTTCACTCAGGGACTTCAGTGAACTCTCCTTAAAATGCTGAGGCCTGACACGCCTAGTGCCTGGGGGCAACGAGGCTCCTGCCCTAGGTAGTTTTGTTGAGCGTGCCTCCCTCAGGTGGTGCCTTTTCTCTCCCAGCAATATTGCTCCGTGAAATTCTGCCGATGATCAAAACTGTTTGCCATGGCTTTGTCCTTTCACCTCATTGGCCTCATCTTTGAAGTACAAATGCTTTTCTACACGGGTGCTGCGTCCCTGAGCTTTCCTTTGTCTTGGCTCAATCGATGCAGATTCCTGTGCTAAATACGCCATGGACTAGCACAGGTGGGTTCTTGTCAGTATACCGGGCAAAAACGCAGCAATTTCGATTGTCAAGACCCACCTGGCTTGATCAAGGTTCTTTATTCCAGTGAAAACGATTTTTATCCAAATTCTAGAGGAGCACCAGTGTGCCTCTGGGAGCTACACCCGGGCCTGCTGAACAGCGGCTCCGGAGATTTCCTTTTCTGACTAAAATTCAACACGGAATTTCATGGATCTAAGGAAACCGTGAATTGTGGACGTACCAGATTCTCACATCTTCATTGTCTAATGGAAGCTGAAGTTTCCCAGTCTGATCCGGCTGCCACTTCATTTCTGGCAATGACCATTCAATTGTGGACGTTCAGCCTTCTTCAGAATTCTCTTATACCGGCATGTTCCAGCGCCACATGAAGACCACTCGGTGGAGGTTTATGTGACTCAGGACAACTCTTTATTTCAGGCGTCTAGAGCAAAGGGAATTCACAGAGGTTGATGATCACTTATTAAAGTCCCGTTTCTCTATGATGCCCACTGATGACACTTCTACATCTGAGGGCAAAGAGCTCGTGCAGCATGATATTCTCATTTCAGCCACGCCGCCTGCAGTTCCTTCCTTGCAGAAAAATCTTTCCCAGTGTACTTCTTTAAAATGCTGCAAAATAGTGGGACAGAAGATTTCAGTTTAGCGTTAACTTTAAACGGGCATAGATACAGGCATGTGGGCATGTTTAGAGACAGTGTTTCACTGGTCTAGGGTAACGGGTGAAGCGCCTGGGTTCCCGTGCTTCACAACTGTATGGCCTCAAGATGATGTGTAGGCACAGCGGCAAATCCATCGGTGGCAATTCCCTCATATTGTCATTGCGATGGGAAGATTCCTTATTCGCTAGGAAATGTTTTACCGTGGAAGACGGGTCACCACAGAGCTGTCTCTTTTGTGTTGAGACAAACTTTGCTGAATTTACCTGCCAGCAGTTGCGTGTCCTCCCTTTCTTTTAAGGCCGATGGAGACGCACGAGTGTAAGGAGAACGGTGAATGGTGACCGTTCGTAAGCCAGGATCATCAGAAACCACAGAGTAAATTTTAGGAACATAGACGTAGGACAGCGGAGAAAACTTCACTCAGGGACTTCAGTGAACTCTCCTTACAATGCTGAGGCCTGACACGCCTAGTGCCTGGGGGCAACGCGGCTCCTGCCCTAGGTAGTTTTTTTGAGCGTGCCTCCCTTAGGTGGTGCCTTTTCTCTCCCAGCAATATTGCTCCGTGAAATTCTGCCGATGATCAAAACTGTTTGCCATGGCTTTGTCCTTTCACCTCATTGGCCTCATCTTTGAAGTACAAATGCTTTTCTACACGGGTGCTGCGTCCCTGAGCTTTCCTTTGTCTTGACTCAATCGATGCAGATTCCTGTGCGGAATACGCCATGGACTAGCACAGGTGGGTTCTTGTCAGTATACCGGGCAAAAACGCAGCAATTTCGATTGTCAAGACCCACCTGGCTTGATCAAGGTTCTTTATTCCAGTGAAAACGATTTTTATCCAAATTCTAGAGGAGCACCAGTGTGCCTCTGGGAGCTACACCCGGGCCTGCTGAACAGCGGCTCCGGAGTTTTCCTTTTCTGACTAAAATTCAACACGGAATTTCATGGATCTAAGGAAACCGTGAAATGTGGACGTACCAGATTCTCGCATCTTCATTGTCTAATGGAAGCTGAAGTTTCCCAGTCTGATCCGGCTGCCACTTCATTTCTGGCAATGACCATTCAATTGTGGACGTTCAGCCTTCTTCAGAATTCTCTTATACCGGCATGTTCCCGCGCCACATGAAGACCACTCGGTGGAGGTTTATGTGACTCAGGACAACTCTTTATTTCAGGCGTCTAGAGCAAAGGGAATTCACAGAGGTTGATGATCACTTATTAAAGTCCCGTTTCTCTATGATGCCCACTGATGACACTTCTACATCTGAGGGCAAAGAGCTCGTGCAGCATGATATTCTCATTTCAGCCACGCCGCCTGCAGTTCCTTCCTTGCAGAAAAATCTTTCCCAGTGTACTTCTTTAAAATGCTGCAAAATAGTGGGACAGAAGATTTCAGTTTAGCGTTAACTTTAAACGGGCATAGATACAGGCATGTGGGCATGTTTAGAGACAGTGTTTCACTGGTCTAGGGTAACGGGTGAAGCGCCTGGGTTCCCGTGCTTCACAACTGTATGGCCTCAAGATGATGTGTAGGCACAGCGGCAAATCCATCGGTGGCAATTCCCTCATATTGTCATTGCGATGGGAAGATTCCTTATTCGCTAGGAAATGTTTTACCGTGGAAGACGGGTCACCACAGAGCTGTCTCTTTTGTGTTGAGACAAACTTTGCTGAATTTACCTGCCAGCAGTTGCGTGTCCTCCCTTTCTTTTAAGGCCGATGGAGACGCACGAGTGTAAGGAGAACGGTGAATGGTGGCCGTTCGTAAGCCAGGATCATCAGAAACCACAGAGTAAATTTTAGGAACGTAGACGTAGGACAGCGGAGAAAACTTCACTCAGGGACTTCAGTGAACTCTCCTTACAATGCTGAGGCCTGACACGCCTAGTGCCTGAGGGCAACGCGGCTCCTGCCCTAGGTAGTTTTTTTGAGCGTGCCTCCCTCAGGTGGTGCCTTTTCTCTCCCAGCAATATTGCACCGTGAAATTCTGCCGATGATCAAAACTGTTTGCCATGGCTTTGTCCTTTCACCTCATTGGCCTCATCTTTGAAGTACAAATGCTTTTCTACACGGGTGCTGCGTCCCTGAGCTTTCCTTTGTCTTGACTCAATCGATGCAGATTCCTGTGCGGAATACGCCATGGACTAGCACAGGTGGGTTCTTGTCAGTATACCGGGCAAAAACGCAGCCAATTCGATTGTCAAGACCCACCTGGCTTGATCAAGGTTCTTTATTCCAGTGAAAACGATTTTTATCCAAATTCTAGAGGAGCACCAGTGTGCCTCTGGGAGCTACACCCGGGCCTGCTGAACAGCGGCTCCGGAGTTTTCCTTTTCTGACTAAAATTCAACACGGAATTTCATGGATCTAAGGAAACCGTGATTTGTGGACGTACCAGATTCTCACATCTTCATTGTCTAATGGAAGCTGAAGTTTCCCAGTCTGATCCGGCTGCCACTTCATTTCTGGCAATGACCATTCAATTGTGGACGTTCAGCCTTCTTCAGAATTCTCTTATACCGGCATGTTCCCGCGCCACATGAAGACCACTCGGTGGAGGTTTATGTGACTCAGGACAACTCTTTATTTCAGGCGTCTAGAGCAAAGGGAATTCACAGAGGTTGATGATCACTTATTAAAGTCCCGTTTCTCTATGATGCCCACTGATGACACTTCTACATCTGAGGGCAAAGAGCTCGTGCAGCATGATATTCTCATTTCAGCCACGCCGCCTGCAGTTCCTTCCTTGCAGAAAAATCTTTCCCAGTGTACTTCTTTAAAATGCTGCAAAATAGTGGGACAGAAGATTTCAGTTTAGCGTTAACTTTAAACGGGCATAGATACAGGCATGTGGGCATGTTTAGAGACAGTGTTTCACTGGTCTAGGGTAACGGGTGAAGCGCCTGGGTTCCCGTGCTTCACAACTGTATGGCCTCAAGATGATGTGTAGGCACAGCGGCAAATCCATCGGTGGCAATTCCCTCATATTGTCATTGCGATGGGAAGATTCCTTATTCGCTAGGAAATGTTTTACCGTGGAAGACGGGTCACCACAGAGCTGTCTCTTTTGTGTTGAGACAAACTTTGCTGAATTTACCTGCCAGCAGTTGCGTGTCCTCCCTTTCTTTTAAGGCCGATGGAGACGCACGAGTGTAAGGAGAACGGTGAATGGTGGCCGTTCGTAAGCCAGGATCATCAGAAACCACAGAGTAAATTTTAGGAACGTAGACGTAGGACAGCGGAGAAAACTTCACTCAGGGACTTCAGTGAACTCTCCTTACAATGCTGAGGCCTGACACGCCTAGTGCCTGGGGGCAACGCGGCTCCTGCCCTAGGTAGTTTTTTTGAGCATGCCTCCCTCAGGTGGTGCCTTTTCTCTCCCAGCAATATTGCTCCGTGAAATTCTGCCGATGATCAAAACTGTTTGCCATGGCTTTGTCCTTTCACCTCATTGGCCTCATCTTTGAAGTACAAATGCTTTTCTACACGGGTGCTGCGTCCCTGAGCTTTCCTTTGTCTTGACTCAATCGATGCAGATTCCTGTGCGGAATACGCCATGGACTAGCACAGGTGGGTTCTTGTCAGTATACCGGGCAAAAACGCAGCCAATTCGATTGTCAAGACCCACCTGGCTTGATCAAGGTTCTTTATTCCAGTGAAAACGATTTTTATCCAAATTCTAGAGGAGCACCAGTGTGCCTCTGGGAGCTACACCCGGGCCTGCTGAACAGCGGCTCCGGAGTTTTCCTTTTCTGACTAAAATTCAACACGGAATTTCATGGATCTAAGGAAACCGTGAATTGTGGACGTACCAGATTCTCACATCTTCATTGTCTAATGGAAGCTGAAGTTTCCCAGTCTGATCCGGCTGCCACTTCATTTCTGGCAATGACCATTCAATTGTGGACGATCAGCCTTCTTCAGAATTCTCTTATACCGGCATGTTCCCGCGCCACATGAAGACCACTCGGTGGAGGTTTATGTGACTCAGGACAACTCTTTATTTCAGGCGTCTAGAGCAAAGGGAATTCACAGAGGTTGATGATCACTTATTAAAGTCCCGTTTCTCTATGATGCCCACTGATGACACTTCTACATCTGAGGGCAAAGAGCTCATGCAGCATGATATTCTCATTTCAGCCACGCCGCCTGCAGTTCCTTCCTTGCAGAAAAATCTTTCCCAGTGTACTTCTTTAAAATGCTGCAAAATAGTGGGACAGAAGATTTCGGTTTAGCTTTAACTTTAAACGGGCATAGATACAGGCATGTGGGCATGTTTAGAGACAGTGTTTCACTGGTCTAGGGTAACGGGTGAAGCGCCTGGGTTCCCGTGCTTCACTACTGTATGGCCTCAAGATGATGTGTAGGCACAGCGGCAAATCCATCGGTGGCAATTCCCTCATATTGTCATTGCGATGGGAAGATTCCTTATTCGCTAGGAAATGTTTTACCGTGGAAGACGGGTCACCACAGAGCTGTCTCTTTTGTGTTGAGACAAACTTTGCTGAATTTACCTGCCAGCAGTTGCGTGTCCTCCCTTTCTTTTCAGGCCGATGGAGACGCACGAGTGTAAGGAGAACGGTGAATGGTGGCCGTTCGTAAGCCAGGATCATCAGAAACCACAGAGTAAATTTTAGGAACGTAGACGTAGGACAGCGGAGAAAACTTCACTCAGGGACTTCAGTGAACTCTCCTTAAAATGCTGAGGCCTGACACGCCTAGTGCCTGGGGGCAACGCGGCTCCTGCCCTAGGTAGTTTTGTTGAGCGTGCCTCCTTCAGGTGGTGCCTTTTCTCTCCCAGCAATATTGCTCCGTGAAATTCTGCCGATGATCAAAATTGTTTGCCATGGCTTTGTCCTTTCACCTCATTGGCCTCATCTTTGAAGTACAAATGCTTTTCTACACGGGTGCTGCGTCCCTGAGCTTTCCTTTGTCTTGGCTCAATCGATGCAGATTCCTGTGCTGAATACGCCATGGACTAGCACAGGTGGGTTCTTGTCAGTATACCGGGCAAAAACGCAGCAATTTCGATTGTCAAGACCCACCTGGCTTGATCAAGGTTCTTTATTCCAGTGAAAACGATTTTTATCCAAATTCTAGAGGAGCACCAGTGTGCCTCTGGGAACTACACCCGGGCCTGCTGAACAGTGGCTCCGGAGTTTTCCTTTTCTGACTAAAATTCAACACGGAATTTCATGGATCTAAGGAAATCGTGAATTGTGGAAGTACCAGATTCTCGCATCTTCATTGTCTAATGGAAGCTGAAGTTTCCCAGACTGATCCGGCTGCCACTTCATTTCTGGCAATGACCATTCAATTGTGGACGTTCAGCCTTCTTCGGAATTCTCTTATACCGGCATGTTCCCGCGCCACATGAAGACCACTCGGTGGAGGTTTATGTGACTCAGGACAACTCTTTATTTCAGGCGTCTAGAGCAAAGGGAATTCACAGAGGTTGATGATCACTTATTAAAGTCCCGTTACTCTATGATGCCCACTGATGACACTTCTACATCTGAGGGCAAAGAGCTCGTGCAGCATGATATTCTCATTTCAGCCACGCCGCCGGCAGTTCCTTCCTTGCAGAAAAATCTTTCCCAGTGTACTTCTTTAAAATGCTGCAAAATAGTGGGACAGAAGATTTCGGTTTAGCGTTAACTTTAAACGGGCATAGATACAGGCATGTGGGCATGTTTAGAGACAGTGTTTCACTGGTCTAGGGTAACGGGTGAAGCGCCTGGGTTCCCGTGCTTCACTACTGTATGGCCTCAAGATGATGTGTAGGCACAGCGGCAAATCCATCTGTGGCAATTCCCTCATATTGTCATTGCGATGGGAAGATTCCTTATTCGCTAGGAAATGTTTTACCGTGGAAGACGGGTCACCACAGAGCTGTCTCTTTTGTGTTGAGACAAACTTTGCTGAATTTACCTGCCAGCAGTTGCGTGTCCTCCCTTTCTTTTAAGGCCGATGGAGACGCACGAGTGTAAGGAGAACGGTGAATGTTGGCCGTTCGTAAGCCAGGATCATCAGAAACCGCAGAGTAAATTTTAGGAACGTAGACGTAGGACAGCGGAGAAAACTTCACTCAGGGACTTCAGTGAACTCTCCTTACAATGCTGAGGCCTGACACGCCTAGTGCCTGGGGGCAACGCGGCTCCTGCCCTAGGTAGTTTTGTTGAGCGTGCCTCCCTCAGGTGGTGCCTTTTCTCTCCCAGCAATATTGCTCCGTGAAATTCTGCCGATGATCAAAACTGTTTGCCATGGCTTTGTCCTTTCACCTCATTTGCCTCATCTTTGAAGTACAAATGCTGTTCTACACGGGTGCTGCCTCCCTGAGCTTTCCTTTGTCTTGGCTCAATCGATGCAGATTCCTGTGCTGAATACGCCATGGACTAGCACAGGTGGGTTCTTGTCAGTATACCGGGCAAAAACGCAGCAATTTCGATTGTCAAGACCCACCTGGCTTGATCAAGGTTCTTTATTCCAGTGAAAACGATTTTTATCCAAATTCTAGAGGAGCACCAGTGTGCCTCTGGGAGCTACACCCGGGCCTGCTGAACAGCGGCTCCGTAGTTTTCCTTTTCTGACTAAAATTCAACACGGAATTTCATGGATCTAAGGAAACCGTGAATTGTGGACGTACCAGATTCTCACATCTTCATTGTCTAATGGAAGCTGAAGTTTCCCAATCTGATCCGGCTGCCACTTCATTTCTGGCAATGACCATTCAATTGTGGACGTTCAGCCTTCTTCGGAATTCTCTTATACCGGCATGTTCCCGCGCCACATGAAGACCACTCGGTGGAGGTTTATGTGACTCAGGACAACTCTTTATTTCAGGCGTCTAGAGCAAAGGGAATTCACAGAGGTTGATGATCACTTATTAAAGTCCCGTTACTCTATGATGCCCACTGATGACACTTCTACATCTGAGGGCAAAGAGCTCGTGCAGCATGATATTCTCATTTCAGCCACGCCGCCGGCAGTTCCTTCCTTGCAGAAAAATCTTTCCCAGTGTACTTCTTTAAAATGCTGCAAAATAGTGGGACAGAAGATTTCGGTTTAGCGTTAACTTTAAACGGGCATAGATACAGGCATGTGGGCATGTTTAGAGACAGTGTTTCACTGGTCTAGGGTAACGGGTGAAGCGCCTGGGTTCCCGTGCTTCACTACTGTATGGCCTCAAGATGATGTGTAGGCACAGCGGCAAATCCATCGGTGGCAATTCCCTCATATTGTCATTGCGATGGGAAGATTCCTTATTCGCTAGGAAATGTTTTACCGTGGAAGACGGGTCACCACAGAGCTGTCTCTTTTGTGTTGAGACAAACTTTGCTGAATTTACCTGCCAGCAGTTGCGTGTCCTCCCTTTCTTTTAAGGCCGATGGAGACGCACGAGTGTAAGGAGAACGGTGAATGGTGGCCGTTCGTAAGCCAGGATCATCAGAAACCGCAGAGTAAATTTTAGGAACGTAGACGTAGGACAGCGGAGAAAACTTCACTCAGGGACTTCAGTGAACTCTCCTTACAATGCTGAGGCCTGACACGCCTAGTGCCTGGGGGCAACGCGGCTCCTGCCCTAGGTAGTTTTGTTGAGCGTGCCTCCCTCAGGTGGTGCCTTTTCTCTCCCAGCAATATTGCTCCGTGAAATTCTGCCGATGATCAAAACTGTTTGCCATGGCTTTGTCCTTTCACCTCATTTGCCTCATCTTTGAAGTACAAATGCTGTTCTACACGGGTGCTGCCTCCCTGAGCTTTCCTTTGTCTTGGCTCAATCGATGCAGATTCCTGTGCTGAATACGCCATGGACTAGCACAGGTGGGTTCTTGTCAGTATACCGGGCAAAAACGCAGCAATTTCGATTGTCAAGACCCACCTGGCTTGATCAAGGTTCTTTATTCCAGTGAAAACGATTTTTATCCAAATTCTAGAGGAGCACCAGTGTGCCTCTGGGAGCTACACCCGGGCCTGCTGAACAGCGGCTCCGTAGTTTTCCTTTTCTGACTAAAATTCAACACGGAATTTCATGGATCTAAGGAAACCGTGAATTGTGGACGTACCAGATTCTCACATCTTCATTGTCTAATGGAAGCTGAAGTTTCCCAGTCTGATCCGGCTGCCACTTCATTTCTGGCAATGACCATTCAATTGTGGACGTTCAGCCTTCTTCGGAATTCTCTTATACCGGCATGTTCCCGCGCCACATGAAGACCACTCGGTGGAGGTTTATGTGACTCAGGACAACTCTTTATTTCAGGCGTCTAGAGCAAAGGGAATTCACAGAAGTTGATGATCACTTATTAAAGTCCCGTTACTCTATGATGCCCACTGATGACACTTCTACATCTGAGGGCAAAGAGCTCGTGCAGCATGATATTCTCATTTCAGCCACGCCGCCGGCAGTTCCTTCCTTGCAGAAAAATCTTTCCCAGTGTACTTCTTTAAAATGCTGCAAAATAGTGGGACAGAAGATTTCGGTTTAGCGTTAACTTTAAACGGGCATAGATACAGGCATGTGGGCATGTTTAGAGACAGTGTTTCACTGGTCTAGGGTAACGGGTGAAGCGCCTGGGTTCCCGTGCTTCACTACTGTATGGCCTCAAGATGATGTGTAGGCACAGCGGCAAATCCATCGGTGGCAATTCCCTCATATTGTCATTGCGATGGGAAGATTCCTTATTCGCTAGGAAATGTTTTACCGTGGAAGACGGGTCACCACAGAGCTGTCTCTTTTGTGTTGAGACAAACTTTGCTGAATTTACCTGCCAGCAGTTGCGTGTCCTCCCTTTCTTTTAAGGCCGATGGAGACGCACGAGTGTAAGGAGAACGGTGAATGGTGGCCGTTCGTAAGCCAGGATCATCAGAAACCGCAGAGTAAATTTTAGGAACGTAGACGTAGGACAGCGGAGAAAACTTCACTCAGGGACTTCAGTGAACTCTCCTTACAATGCTGAGGCCTGACACGCCTAGTGCCTGGGGGCAACGCGGCTCCTGCCCTAGGTAGTTTTGTTGAGCGTGCCTCCCTCAGGTGGTGCCTTTTCTCTCCCAGCAATATTGCTCCGTGAAATTCTGCCGATGATCAAAACTGTTTGCCATGGCTTTGTCCTTTCACCTCATTTGCCTCATCTTTGAAGTACAAATGCTGTACTACACGGGTGCTGCCTCCCTGAGCTTTCCTTTGTCTTGGCTCAATCGATGCAGATTCCTGTGCTGAATACGCCATGGACTAGCACAGGTGGGTTCTTGTCAGTATACCGGGCAAAAACGCAGCAATTTCGATTGTCAAGACCCACCTGGCTTGATCAAGGTTCTTTATTCCAGTGAAAACGATTTTTATCCAAATTCTAGAGGAGCACCAGTGTGCCTCTGGGAGCTACACCCGGGCCTGCTGAACAGCGGCTCCGTAGTTTTCCTTTTCTGACTAAAATTCAACACGGAATTTCATGGATCTAAGGAAACCGTGAATTGTGGACGTACCAGATTCTCACATCTTCATTGTCTAATGGAAGCTGAAGTTTCCCAGTCTGATCCGGCTGCCACTTCATTTCTGGCAATGACCATTCAATTGTGGACGTTCAGCCTTCTTCGGAATTCTCTTATACCGGCATGTTCCCGCGCCACATGAAGACCACTCGGTGGAGGTTTGTGACTCAGGACAACTCTTTATTTCAGGCGTCTAGAGCAAAGGGAATTCACAGAGGTTGATGATCACTTATTAAAGTCCCGTTACTCTATGATGCCCACTGATGACACTTCTACATCTGAGGGCAAAGAGCTCGTGCAGCATGATATTCTCATTTCAGCCACGCCGCCGGCAGTTCCTTCCTTGCAGAAAAATCTTTCCCAGTGTACTTCTTTAAAATGCTGCAAAATAGTGGGACAGAAGATTTCGGTTTAGCGTTAACTTTAAACGGGCATAGATACAGGCATGTGGGCATGTTTAGAGACAGTGTTTCACTGGTCTAGGGTAACGGGTGAAGCGCCTGGGTTCCCGTGCTTCACTACTGTATGGCCTCAAGATGATGTGTAGGCACAGCGGCAAATCCATCGGTGGCAATTCCCTCATATTGTCATTGCGATGGGAAGATTCCTTATTCGCTAGGAAATGTTTTACCGTGGAAGACGGGTCACCACAGAGCTGTCTCTTTTGTGTTGAGACAAACTTTGCTGAATTTACCTGCCAGCAGTTGCGTGTCCTCCCTTTCTTTTAAGGCCGATGGAGACGCACGAGTGTAAGGAGAACGGTGAATGGTGGCCGTTCGTAAGCCAGGATCATCAGAAACCGCAGAGTAAATTTTAGGAACGTAGACGTAGGACAGCGGAGAAAACTTCACTCAGGGACTTCAGTGAACTCTCCTTACAATGCTGAGGCCTGACACGCCTAGTGCCTGGGGGCAACGCGGCTCCTGCCCTAGGTAGTTTTGTTGAGCGTGCCTCCCTCAGGTGGTGCCTTTTCTCTCCCAGCAATATTGCTCCGTGAAATTCTGCCGATGATCAAAACTGTTTGCCATGGCTTTGTCCTTTCACCTCATTTGCCTCATCTTTGAAGTACAAATGCTGTTCTACACGGGTGCTGCCTCCCTGAGCTTTCCTTTGTCTTGGCTCAATCGATGCAGATTCCTGTGCTGAATACGCCATGGACTAGCACAGGTGGGTTCTTGTCAGTATACCGGGCAAAAACGCAGCAATTTCGATTGTCAAGACCCACCTGGCTTGATCAAGGTTCTTTATTCCAGTGAAAACGATTTTTATCCAAATTCTAGAGGAGCACCAGTGTGCCTCTGGGAGCTACACCCGGGCCTGCTGAACAGCGGCTCCGTAGTTTTCCTTTTCTGACTAAAATTCAACACGGAATTTCATGGATCTAAGGAAACCGTGAATTGTGGACGTACCAGATTCTCACATCTTCATTGTCTAATGGAAGCTGAAGTTTCCCAGTCTGATCCGGCTGCCACTTCATTTCTGGCAATGACCATTCAATTGTGGACGTTCAGCCTTCTTCGGAATTCTCTTATACCGGCATGTTCCCGCGCCACATGAAGACCACTCGGTGGAGGTTTGTGACTCAGGACAACTCTTTATTTCAGGCGTCTAGAGCAAAGGGAATTCACAGAGGTTGATGATCACTTATTAAAGTCCCGTTACTCTATGATGCCCACTGATGACACTTCTACATCTGAGGGCAAAGAGCTCGTGCAGCATGATATTCTCATTTCAGCCACGCCGCCGGCAGTTCCTTCCTTGCAGAAAAATCTTTCCCAGTGTACTTCTTTAAAATGCTGCAAAATAGTGGGACAGAAGATTTCGGTTTAGCGTTAACTTTAAACGGGCATAGATACAGGCATGTGGGCATGTTTAGAGACAGTGTTTCACTGGTCTAGGGTAACGGGTGAAGCGCCTGGGTTCCCGTGCTTCACTACTGTATGGCCTCAAGATGATGTGTAGGCACAGCGGCAAATCCATCGGTGGCAATTCCCTCATATTGTCATTGCGATGGGAAGATTCCTTATTCGCTAGGAAATGTTTTACCGTGGAAGACGGGTCACCACAGAGCTGTCTCTTTTGTGTTGAGACAAACTTTGCTGAATTTACCTGCCAGCAGTTGCGTGTCCTCCCTTTCTTTTAAGGCCGATGGAGACGCACGAGTGTAAGGAGAACGGTGAATGGTGGCCGTTCGTAAGCCAGGATCATCAGAAACCGCAGAGTAAATTTTAGGAACGTAGACGTAGGACAGCGGAGAAAACTTCACTCAGGGACTTCAGTGAACTCTCCTTACAATGCTGAGGCCTGACACGCCTAGTGCCTGGGGGCAACGCGGCTCCTGCCCTAGGTAGTTTTGTTGAGCGTGCCTCCCTCAGGTGGTGCCTTTTCTCTCCCAGCAATATTGCTCCGTGAAATTCTGCCGATGATCAAAACTGTTTGCCATGGCTTTGTCCTTTCACCTCATTTGCCTCATCTTTGAAGTACAAATGCTGTTCTACACGGGTGCTGCCTCCCTGAGCTTTCCTTTGTCTTGGCTCAATCGATGCAGATTCCTGTGCTGAATACGCCATGGACTAGCACAGGTGGGTTCTTGTCAGTATACCGGGCAAAAACGCAGCAATTTCGATTGTCAAGACCCACCTGGCTTGATCAAGGTTCTTTATTCCAGTGAAAACGATTTTTATCCAAATTCTAGAGGAGCACCAGTGTGCCTCTGGGAGCTACACCCGGGCCTGCTGAACAGCGGCTCCGTAGTTTTCCTTTTCTGACTAAAATTCAACACGGAATTTCATGGATCTAAGGAAACCGTGAATTGTGGACGTACCAGATTCTCACATCTTCATTGTCTAATGGAAGCTGAAGTTTCCCAGTCTGATCCGGCTGCCACTTCATTTCTGGCAATGACCATTCAATTGTGGACGTTCAGCCTTCTTCGGAATTCTCTTATACCGGCATGTTCCCGCGCCACATGAAGACCACTCGGTGGAGGTTTATGTGACTCAGGACAACTCTTTATTTCAGGCGTCTAGAGCAAAGGGAATTCACAGAAGTTGATGATCACTTATTAAAGTCCCGTTACTCTATGATGCCCACTGATGACACTTCTACATCTGAGGGCAAAGAGCTCGTGCAGCATGATATTCTCATTTCAGCCACGCCGCCGGCAGTTCCTTCCTTGCAGAAAAATCTTTCCCAGTGTACTTCTTTAAAATGCTGCAAAATAGTGGGACAGAAGATTTCGGTTTAGCGTTAACTTTAAACGGGCATAGATACAGGCATGTGGGCATGTTTAGAGACAGTGTTTCACTGGTCTAGGGTAACGGGTGAAGCGCCTGGGTTCCCGTGCTTCACTACTGTATGGCCTCAAGATGATGTGTAGGCACAGCGGCAAATCCATCGGTGGCAATTCCCTCATATTGTCATTGCGATGGGAAGATTCCTTATTCGCTAGGAAATGTTTTACCGTGGAAGACGGGTCACCACAGAGCTGTCTCTTTTGTGTTGAGACAAACTTTGCTGAATTTACCTGCCAGCAGTTGCGTGTCCTCCCTTTCTTTTAAGGCCGATGGAGACGCACGAGTGTAAGGAGAACGGTGAATGGTGGCCGTTCGTAAGCCAGGATCATCAGAAACCGCAGAGTAAATTTTAGGAACGTAGACGTAGGACAGCGGAGAAAACTTCACTCAGGGACTTCAGTGAACTCTCCTTACAATGCTGAGGCCTGACACGCCTAGTGCCTGGGGGCAACGCGGCTCCTGCCCTAGGTAGTTTTGTTGAGCGTGCCTCCCTCAGGTGGTGCCTTTTCTCTCCCAGCAATATTGCTCCGTGAAATTCTGCCGATGATCAAAACTGTTTGCCATGGCTTTGTCCTTTCACCTCATTTGCCTCATCTTTGAAGTACAAATGCTGTTCTACACGGGTGCTGCCTCCCTGAGCTTTCCTTTGTCTTGGCTCAATCGATGCAGATTCCTGTGCTGAATACGCCATGGACTAGCACAGGTGGGTTCTTGTCAGTATACCGGGCAAAAACGCAGCAATTTCGATTGTCAAGACCCACCTGGCTTGATCAAGGTTCTTTATTCCAGTGAAAACGATTTTTATCCAAATTCTAGAGGAGCACCAGTGTGCCTCTGGGAGCTACACCCGGGCCTGCTGAACAGCGGCTCCGTAGTTTTCCTTTTCTGACTAAAATTCAACACGGAATTTCATGGATCTAAGGAAACCGTGAATTGTGGACGTACCAGATTCTCACATCTTCATTGTCTAATGGAAGCTGAAGTTTCCCAGTCTGATCCGGCTGCCACTTCATTTCTGGCAATGACCATTCAATTGTGGACGTTCAGCCTTCTTCGGAATTCTCTTATACCGGCATGTTCCCGCGCCACATGAAGACCACTCGGTGGAGGTTTATGTGACTCAGGACAACTCTTTATTTCAGGCGTCTAGAGCAAAGGGAATTCACAGAAGTTGATGATCACTTATTAAAGTCCCGTTACTCTATGATGCCCACTGATGACACTTCTACATCTGAGGGCAAAGAGCTCGTGCAGCATGATATTCTCATTTCAGCCACGCCGCCGGCAGTTCCTTCCTTGCAGAAAAATCTTTCCCAGTGTACTTCTTTAAAATGCTGCAAAATAGTGGGACAGAAGATTTCGGTTTAGCGTTAACTTTAAACGGGCATAGATACAGGCATGTGGGCATGTTTAGAGACAGTGTTTCACTGGTCTAGGGTAACGGGTGAAGCGCCTGGGTTCCCGTGC
Organism: Tenrec ecaudatus; assembly: GCF_050624435.1. NCBI lineage: Eukaryota > Metazoa > Chordata > Mammalia > Afrosoricida > Tenrecidae > Tenrec > Tenrec ecaudatus. The sequence goes on from NW_027459013.1 coordinate 377,627, forward strand.
TTCACTACTGTATGGCCTCAAGATGATGTGTAGGCACAGCGGCAAATCCATCGGTGGCAATTCCCTCATATTGTCATTGCGATGGGAAGATTCCTTATTCGCTAGGAAATGTTTTACCGTGGAAGACGGGTCACCACAGAGCTGTCTCTTTTGTGTTGAGACAAACTTTGCTGAATTTACCTGCCAGCAGTTGCGTGTCCTCCCTTTCTTTTAAGGCCGATGGAGACGCACGAGTGTAAGGAGAACGGTGAATGGTGGCCGTTCGTAAGCCAGGATCATCAGAAACCGCAGAGTAAATTTTAGGAACGTAGACGTAGGACAGCGGAGAAAACTTCACTCAGGGACTTCAGTGAACTCTCCTTACAATGCTGAGGCCTGACACGCCTAGTGCCTGGGGGCAACGCGGCTCCTGCCCTAGGTAGTTTTGTTGAGCGTGCCTCCCTCAGGTGGTGCCTTTTCTCTCCCAGCAATATTGCTCCGTGAAATTCTGCCGATGATCAAAACTGTTTGCCATGGCTTTGTCCTTTCACCTCATTTGCCTCATCTTTGAAGTACAAATGCTGTTCTACACGGGTGCTGCCTCCCTGAGCTTTCCTTTGTCTTGGCTCAATCGATGCAGATTCCTGTGCTGAATACGCCATGGACTAGCACAGGTGGGTTCTTGTCAGTATACCGGGCAAAAACGCAGCAATTTCGATTGTCAAGACCCACCTGGCTTGATCAAGGTTCTTTATTCCAGTGAAAACGATTTTTATCCAAATTCTAGAGGAGCACCAGTGTGCCTCTGGGAGCTACACCCGGGCCTGCTGAACAGCGGCTCCGTAGTTTTCCTTTTCTGACTAAAATTCAACACGGAATTTCATGGATCTAAGGAAACCGTGAATTGTGGACGTACCAGATTCTCGCATCTTCATTGTCTAATGGAAGCTGAAGTTTCCCAGTCTGATCCGGCTGCCACTTCATTTCTGGCAATGACCACTCAATTGTGGACGTTCAGCCTTCTTCGGAATTCTCTTATACCGGCATGTTCCCGCGCCACATGAAGACCACTCGGTGGAGGTTTATGTGACTCAGGACAACTCTTTATTTCAGGCGTCTAGAGCAAAGGGAATTCACAGAAGTTGATGATCACTTATTAAAGTCCCGTTACTCTATGATGCCCACTGATGACACTTCTACATCTGAGGGCAAAGAGCTCGTGCAGCATGATATTCTCATTTCAGCCACGCCGCCGGCAGTTCCTTCCTTGCAGAAAAATCTTTCCCAGTGTACTTCTTTAAAATGCTGCAAAATAGTGGGACAGAAGATTTCGGTTTAGCGTTAACTTTAAACGGGCATAGATACAGGCATGTGGGCATGTTTAGAGACAGTGTTTCACTGGTCTAGGGTAACGGGTGAAGCGCCTGGGTTCCCGTGCTTCACTACTGTATGGCCTCAAGATGATGTGTAGGCACAGCGGCAAATCCATCGGTGGCAATTCCCTCATATTGTCATTGCGATGGGAAGATTCCTTATTCGCTAGGAAATGTTTTACCGTGGAAGACGGGTCACCACAGAGCTGTCTCTTTTGTGTTGAGACAAACTTTGCTGAATTTACCTGCCAGCAGTTGCGTGTCCTCCCTTTCTTTTAAGGCCGATGGAGACGCACGAGTGTAAGGAGAACGGTGAATGGTGGCCGTTCGTAAGCCAGGATCATCAGAAACCGCAGAGTAAATTTTAGGAACGTAGACGTAGGACAGCGGAGAAAACTTCACTCAGGGACTTCAGTGAACTCTCCTTACAATGCTGAGGCCTGACACGCCTAGTGCCTGGGGGCAACGCGGCTCCTGCCCTAGGTAGTTTTGTTGAGCGTGCCTCCCTCAGGTGGTGCCTTTTCTCTCCCAGCAATATTGCTCCGTGAAATTCTGCCGATGATCAAAACTGTTTGCCATGGCTTTGTCCTTTCACCTCATTTGCCTCATCTTTGAAGTACAAATGCTGTTCTACACGGGTGCTGCCTCCCTGAGCTTTCCTTTGTCTTGGCTCAATCGATGCAGATTCCTGTGCTGAATACGCCATGGACTAGCACAGGTGGGTTCTTGTCAGTATACCGGGCAAAAACGCAGCAATTTCGATTGTCAAGACCCACCTGGCTTGATCAAGGTTCTTTATTCCAGTGAAAACGATTTTTATCCAAATTCTAGAGGAGCACCAGTGTGCCTCTGGGAGCTACACCCGGGCCTGCTGAACAGCGGCTCCGTAGTTTTCCTTTTCTGACTAAAATTCAACACGGAATTTCATGGATCTAAGGAAACCGTGAATTGTGGACGTACCAGATTCTCGCATCTTCATTGTCTAATGGAAGCTGAAGTTTCCCAGTCTGATCCGGCTGCCACTTCATTTCTGGCAATGACCACTCAATTGTGGACGTTCAGCCTTCTTCGGAATTCTCTTATACCGGCATGTTCCCGCGCCACATGAAGACCACTCGGTGGAGGTTTATGTGACTCAGGACAACTCTTTATTTCAGGCGTCTAGAGCAAAGGGAATTCACAGAGGTTGATGATCACTTATTAAAGTCCCGTTACTCTATGATGCCCACTGATGACACTTCTACATCTGAGGGCAAAGAGCTCGTGCAGCATGATATTCTCATTTCAGCCACGCCGCCGGCAGTTCCTTCCTTGCAGAAAAATCTTTCCCAGTGTACTTCTTTAAAATGCTGCAAAATAGTGGGACAGAAGATTTCGGTTTAGCGTTAACTTTAAACGGGCATAGATACAGGCATGTGGGCATGTTTAGAGACAGTGTTTCACTGGTCTAGGGTAACGGGTGAAGCGCCTGGGTTCCCGTGCTTCACTACTGTATGGCCTCAAGATGATGTGTAGGCACAGCGGCAAATCCATCGGTGGCAATTCCCTCATATTGTCATTGCGATGGGAAGATTCCTTATTCGCTAGGAAATGTTTTACCGTGGAAGACGGGTCACCACAGAGCTGTCTCTTTTGTGTTGAGACAAACTTTGCTGAATTTACCTGCCAGCAGTTGCGTGTCCTCCCTTTCTTTTAAGGCCGATGGAGACGCACGAGTGTAAGGAGAACGGTGAATGGTGGCCGTTCGTAAGCCAGGATCATCAGAAACCGCAGAGTAAATTTTAGGAACGTAGACGTAGGACAGCGGAGAAAACTTCACTCAGGGACTTCAGTGAACTCTCCTTACAATGCTGAGGCCTGACACGCCTAGTGCCTGGGGGCAACGCGGCTCCTGCCCTAGGTAGTTTTGTTGAGCGTGCCTCCCTCAGGTGGTGCCTTTTCTCTCCCAGCAATATTGCTCCGTGAAATTCTGCCGATGATCAAAACTGTTTGCCATGGCTTTGTCCTTTCACCTCATTTGCCTCATCTTTGAAGTACAAATGCTGTTCTACACGGGTGCTGCCTCCCTGAGCTTTCCTTTGTCTTGGCTCAATCGATGCAGATTCCTGTGCTGAATACGCCATGGACTAGCACAGGTGGGTTCTTGTCAGTATACCGGGCAAAAACGCAGCAATTTCGATTGTCAAGACCCACCTGGCTTGATCAAGGTTCTTTATTCCAGTGAAAACGATTTTTATCCAAATTCTAGAGGAGCACCAGTGTGCCTCTGGGAGCTACACCCGGGCCTGCTGAACAGCGGCTCCGTAGTTTTCCTTTTCTGACTAAAATTCAACACGGAATTTCATGGATCTAAGGAAACCGTGAATTGTGGACGTACCAGATTCTCGCATCTTCATTGTCTAATGGAAGCTGAAGTTTCCCAGTCTGATCCGGCTGCCACTTCATTTCTGGCAATGACCACTCAATTGTGGACGTTCAGCCTTCTTCGGAATTCTCTTATACCGGCATGTTCCCGCGCCACATGAAGACCACTCGGTGGAGGTTTATGTGACTCAGGACAACTCTTTATTTCAGGCGTCTAGAGCAAAGGGAATTCACAGAGGTTGATGATCACTTATTAAAGTCCCGTTACTCTATGATGCCCACTGATGACACTTCTACATCTGAGGGCAAAGAGCTCGTGCAGCATGATATTCTCATTTCAGCCACGCCGCCGGCAGTTCCTTCCTTGCAGAAAAATCTTTCCCAGTGTACTTCTTTAAAATGCTGCAAAATAGTGGGACAGAAGATTTCGGTTTAGCGTTAACTTTAAACGGGCATAGATACAGGCATGTGGGCATGTTTAGAGACAGTGTTTCACTGGTCTAGGGTAACGGGTGAAGCGCCTGGGTTCCCGTGCTTCACTACTGTATGGCCTCAAGATGATGTGTAGGCACAGCGGCAAATCCATCGGTGGCAATTCCCTCATATTGTCATTGCGATGGGAAGATTCCTTATTCGCTAGGAAATGTTTTACCGTGGAAGACGGGTCACCACAGAGCTGTCTCTTTTGTGTTGAGACAAACTTTGCTGAATTTACCTGCCAGCAGTTGCGTGTCCTCCCTTTCTTTTAAGGCCGATGGAGACGCACGAGTGTAAGGAGAACGGTGAATGGTGGCCGTTCGTAAGCCAGGATCATCAGAAACCGCAGAGTAAATTTTAGGAACGTAGACGTAGGACAGCGGAGAAAACTTCACTCAGGGACTTCAGTGAACTCTCCTTACAATGCTGAGGCCTGACACGCCTAGTGCCTGGGGGCAACGCGGCTCCTGCCCTAGGTAGTTTTGTTGAGCGTGCCTCCCTCAGGTGGTGCCTTTTCTCTCCCAGCAATATTGCTCCGTGAAATTCTGCCGATGATCAAAACTGTTTGCCATGGCTTTGTCCTTTCACCTCATTTGCCTCATCTTTGAAGTACAAATGCTGTTCTACACGGGTGCTGCCTCCCTGAGCTTTCCTTTGTCTTGGCTCAATCGATGCAGATTCCTGTGCTGAATACGCCATGGACTAGCACAGGTGGGTTCTTGTCAGTATACCGGGCAAAAACGCAGCAATTTCGATTGTCAAGACCCACCTGGCTTGATCAAGGTTCTTTATTCCAGTGAAAACGATTTTTATCCAAATTCTAGAGGAGCACCAGTGTGCCTCTGGGAGCTACACCCGGGCCTGCTGAACAGCGGCTCCGTAGTTTTCCTTTTCTGACTAAAATTCAACACGGAATTTCATGGATCTAAGGAAACCGTGAATTGTGGACGTACCAGATTCTCACATCTTCATTGTCTAATGGAAGCTGAAGTTTCCCAGTCTGATCCGGCTGCCACTTCATTTCTGGCAATGACCATTCAATTGTGGACGTTCAGCCTTCTTCGGAATTCTCTTATACCGGCATGTTCCCGCGCCACATGAAGACCACTCGGTGGAGGTTTATGTGACTCAGGACAACTCTTTATTTCAGGCGTCTAGAGCAAAGGGAATTCACAGAGGTTGATGATCACTTATTAAAGTCCCGTTACTCTATGATGCCCACTGATGACACTTCTACATCTGAGGGCAAAGAGCTCGTGCAGCATGATATTCTCATTTCAGCCACGCCGCCGGCAGTTCCTTCCTTGCAGAAAAATCTTTCCCAGTGTACTTCTTTAAAATGCTGCAAAATAGTGGGACAGAAGATTTCGGTTTAGCGTTAACTTTAAACGGGCATAGATACAGGCATGTGGGCATGTTTAGAGACAGTGTTTCACTGGTCTAGGGTAACGGGTGAAGCGCCTGGGTTCCCGTGCTTCACTACTGTATGGCCTCAAGATGATGTGTAGGCACAGCGGCAAATCCATCGGTGGCAATTCCCTCATATTGTCATTGCGATGGGAAGATTCCTTATTCGCTAGGAAATGTTTTACCGTGGAAGACGGGTCACCACAGAGCTGTCTCTTTTGTGTTGAGACAAACTTTGCTGAATTTACCTGCCAGCAGTTGCGTGTCCTCCCTTTCTTTTAAGGCCGATGGAGACGCACGAGTGTAAGGAGAACGGTGAATGGTGGCCGTTCGTAAGCCAGGATCATCAGAAACCGCAGAGTAAATTTTAGGAACGTAGACGTAGGACAGCGGAGAAAACTTCACTCAGGGACTTCAGTGAACTCTCCTTACAATGCTGAGGCCTGACACGCCTAGTGCCTGGGGGCAACGCGGCTCCTGCCCTAGGTAGTTTTGTTGAGCGTGCCTCCCTCAGGTGGTGCCTTTTCTCTCCCAGCAATATTGCTCCGTGAAATTCTGCCGATGATCAAAACTGTTTGCCATGGCTTTGTCCTTTCACCTCATTTGCCTCATCTTTGAAGTACAAATGCTGTTCTACACGGGTGCTGCCTCCCTGAGCTTTCCTTTGTCTTGGCTCAATCGATGCAGATTCCTGTGCTGAATACGCCATGGACTAGCACAGGTGGGTTCTTGTCAGTATACCGGGCAAAAACGCAGCAATTTCGATTGTCAAGACCCACCTGGCTTGATCAAGGTTCTTTATTCCAGTGAAAACGATTTTTATCCAAATTCTAGAGGAGCACCAGTGTGCCTCTGGGAGCTACACCCGGGCCTGCTGAACAGCGGCTCCGTAGTTTTCCTTTTCTGACTAAAATTCAACACGGAATTTCATGGATCTAAGGAAACCGTGAATTGTGGACGTACCAGATTCTCGCATCTTCATTGTCTAATGGAAGCTGAAGTTTCCCAGTCTGATCCGGCTGCCACTTCATTTCTGGCAATGACCACTCAATTGTGGACGTTCAGCCTTCTTCGGAATTCTCTTATACCGGCATGTTCCCGCGCCACATGAAGACCACTCGGTGGAGGTTTATGTGACTCAGGACAACTCTTTATTTCAGGCGTCTAGAGCAAAGGGAATTCACAGAGGTTGATGATCACTTATTAAAGTCCCGTTACTCTATGATGCCCACTGATGACACTTCTACATCTGAGGGCAAAGAGCTCGTGCAGCATGATATTCTCATTTCAGCCACGCCGCCGGCAGTTCCTTCCTTGCAGAAAAATCTTTCCCAGTGTACTTCTTTAAAATGCTGCAAAATAGTGGGACAGAAGATTTCGGTTTAGCGTTAACTTTAAACGGGCATAGATACAGGCATGTGGGCATGTTTAGAGACAGTGTTTCACTGGTCTAGGGTAACGGGTGAAGCGCATGGGTTCCCGTGCTTCACTACTGTATGGCCTCAAGATGATGTGTAGGCACAGCGGCAAATCCATCGGTGGCAATTCCCTCATATTGTCATTGCGATGGGAAGATTCCTTATTCGCTAGGAAATGTTTTACCGTGGAAGACGGGTCACCACAGAGCTGTCTCTTTTGTGTTGAGACAAACTTTGCTGAATTTACCTGCCAGCAGTTGCGTGTCCTCCCTTTCTTTTAAGGCCGATGGAGACGCACGAGTGTAAGGAGAACGGTGAATGGTGGCCGTTCGTAAGCCAGGATCATCAGAAACCGCAGAGTAAATTTTAGGAACGTAGACGTAGGACAGCGGAGAAAACTTCACTCAGGGACTTCAGTGAACTCTCCTTACAATGCTGAGGCCTGACACGCCTAGTGCCTGGGGGCAACGCGGCTCCTGCCCTAGGTAGTTTTGTTGAGCGTGCCTCCCTCAGGTGGTGCCTTTTCTCTCCCAGCAATATTGCTCCGTGAAATTCTGCCGATGATCAAAACTGTTTGCCATGGCTTTGTCCTTTCACCTCATTTGCCTCATCTTTGAAGTACAAATGCTGTTCTACACGGGTGCTGCCTCCCTGAGCTTTCCTTTGTCTTGGCTCAATCGATGCAGATTCCTGTGCTGAATACGCCATGGACTAGCACAGGTGGGTTCTTGTCAGTATACCGGGCAAAAACGCAGCAATTTCGATTGTCAAGACCCACCTGGCTTGATCAAGGTTCTTTATTCCAGTGAAAACGATTTTTATCCAAATTCTAGAGGAGCACCAGTGTGCCTCTGGGAGCTACACCCGGGCCTGCTGAACAGCGGCTCCGTAGTTTTCCTTTTCTGACTAAAATTCAACACGGAATTTCATGGATCTAAGGAAACCGTGAATTGTGGACGTACCAGATTCTCGCATCTTCATTGTCTAATGGAAGCTGAAGTTTCCCAGTCTGATCCGGCTGCCACTTCATTTCTGGCAATGACCACTCAATTGTGGACGTTCAGCCTTCTTCGGAATTCTCTTATACCGGCATGTTCCCGCGCCACATGAAGACCACTCGGTGGAGGTTTATGTGACTCAGGACAACTCTTTATTTCAGGCGTCTAGAGCAAAGGGAATTCACAGAGGTTGATGATCACTTATTAAAGTCCCGTTACTCTATGATGCCCACTGATGACACTTCTACATCTGAGGGCAAAGAGCTCGTGCAGCATGATATTCTCATTTCAGCCACGCCGCCGGCAGTTCCTTCCTTGCAGAAAAATCTTTCCCAGTGTACTTCTTTAAAATGCTGCAAAATAGTGGGACAGAAGATTTCGGTTTAGCGTTAACTTTAAACGGGCATAGATACAGGCATGTGGGCATGTTTAGAGACAGTGTTTCACTGGTCTAGGGTAACGGGTGAAGCGCCTGGGTTCCCGTGCTTCACTACTGTATGGCCTCAAGATGATGTGTAGGCACAGCGGCAAATCCATCGGTGGCAATTCCCTCATATTGTCATTGCGATGGGAAGATTCCTTATTCGCTAGGAAATGTTTTACCGTGGAAGACGGGTCACCACAGAGCTGTCTCTTTTGTGTTGAGACAAACTTTGCTGAATTTACCTGCCAGCAGTTGCGTGTCCTCCCTTTCTTTTAAGGCCGATGGAGACGCACGAGTGTAAGGAGAACGGTGAATGGTGGCCGTTCGTAAGCCAGGATCATCAGAAACCGCAGAGTAAATTTTAGGAACGTAGACGTAGGACAGCGGAGAAAACTTCACTCAGGGACTTCAGTGAACTCTCCTTACAATGCTGAGGCCTGACACGCCTAGTGCCTGGGGGCAACGCGGCTCCTGCCCTAGGTAGTTTTGTTGAGCGTGCCTCCCTCAGGTGGTGCCTTTTCTCTCCCAGCAATATTGCTCCGTGAAATTCTGCCGATGATCAAAACTGTTTGCCATGGCTTTGTCCTTTCACCTCATTTGCCTCATCTTTGAAGTACAAATGCTGTTCTACACGGGTGCTGCCTCCCTGAGCTTTCCTTTGTCTTGGCTCAATCGATGCAGATTCCTGTGCTGAATACGCCATGGACTAGCACAGGTGGGTTCTTGTCAGTATACCGGGCAAAAACGCAGCAATTTCGATTGTCAAGACCCACCTGGCTTGATCAAGGTTCTTTATTCCAGTGAAAACGATTTTTATCCAAATTCTAGAGGAGCACCAGTGTGCCTCTGGGAGCTACACCCGGGCCTGCTGAACAGCGGCTCCGTAGTTTTCCTTTTCTGACTAAAATTCAACACGGAATTTCATGGATCTAAGGAAACCGTGAATTGTGGACGTACCAGATTCTCGCATCTTCATTGTCTAATGGAAGCTGAAGTTTCCCAGTCTGATCCGGCTGCCACTTCATTTCTGGCAATGACCACTCAATTGTGGACGTTCAGCCTTGTTCGGAATTCTCTTATACCGGCATGTTCCCGCGCCACATGAAGACCACTCGGTGGAGGTTTATGTGACTCAGGACAACTCTTTATTTCAGGCGTCTAGAGCAAAGGGAATTCACAGAGGTTGATGATCACTTATTAAAGTCCCGTTACTCTATGATGCCCACTGATGACACTTCTACATCTGAGGGCAAAGAGCTCGTGCAGCATGATATTCTCATTTCAGCCACGCCGCCGGCAGTTCCTTCCTTGCAGAAAAATCTTTCCCAGTGTACTTCTTTAAAATGCTGCAAAATAGTGGGACAGAAGATTTCGGTTTAGCGTTAACTTTAAACGGGCATAGATACAGGCATGTGGGCATGTTTAGAGACAGTGTTTCACTGGTCTAGGGTAACGGGTGAAGCGCCTGGGTTCCCGTGCTTCACTACTGTATGGCCTCAAGATGATGTGTAGGCACAGCGGCAAATCCATCGGTGGCAATTCCCTCATATTGTCATTGCGATGGGAAGATTCCTTATTCGCTAGGAAATGTTTTACCGTGGAAGACGGGTCACCACAGAGCTGTCTCTTTTGTGTTGAGACAAACTTTGCTGAATTTACCTGCCAGCAGTTGCGTGTCCTCCCTTTCTTTTCAGGCCGATGGAGACGCACGAGTGTAAGGAGAACGGTGAATGGTGGCCGTTCGTAAGCCAGGATCATCAGAAACCGCAGAGTAAATTTTAGGAACGTAGACGTAGGACAGCGGAGAAAACTTCACTCAGGGACTTCAGTGAACTCTCCTTACAATGCTGAGGCCTGACACGCCTAGTGCCTGGGGGCAACGCGGCTCCTGCCCTAGGTAGTTTTGTTGAGCGTGCCTCCCTCAGGTGGTGCCTTTTCTCTCCCAGCAATATTGCTCCGTGAAATTCTGCCGATGATCAAAACTGTTTGCCATGGCTTTGTCCTTTCACCTCATTGGCCTCATCTTTGAAGTACAAATGCTGTTCTACACGGGTGCTGCCTCCCTGAGCTTTCCTTTGTCTTGGCTCAATCGATGCAGATTCCTGTGCTGAATACGCCATGGACTAGCACAGGTGGGTTCTTGTCAGTATACCGGGCAAAAACGCAGCAATTTCGATTGTCAAGACCCACCTGGCTTGATCAAGGTTCTTTATTCCAGTGAAAACGATTTTTATCCAAATTCTAGAGGAGCACCAGTGTGCCTCTGGGAGCTACACCCGGGCCTGCTGAACAGCGGCTCCGTAGTTTTCCTTTTCTGACTAAAATTCAACACGGAATTTCATGGATCTAAGGAAACCGTGAATTGTGGACGTACCAGATTCTCGCATCTTCATTGTCTAATGGAAGCTGAAGTTTCCCAGTCTGATCCGGCTGCCACTTCATTTCTGGCAATGACCACTCAATTGTGGACGTTCAGCCTTCTTCGGAATTCTCTTATACCGGCATGTTCCCGCGCCACATGAAGACCACTCGGTGGAGGTTTATGTGACTCAGGACAACTCTTTATTTCAGGCGTCTAGAGCAAAGGGAATTCACAGAGGTTGATGATCACTTATTAAAGTCCCGTTACTCTATGATGCCCACTGATGACACTTCTACATCTGAGGGCAAAGAGCTCGTGCAGCATGATATTCTCATTTCAGCCACGCCGCCGGCAGTTCCTTCCTTGCAGAAAAATCTTTCCCAGTGTACTTCTTTAAAATGCTGCAAAATAGTGGGACAGAAGATTTCGGTTTAGCGTTAACTTTAAACGGGCATAGATACAGGCATGTGGGCATGTTTAGAGACAGTGTTTCACTGGTCTAGGGTAACGGGTGAAGCGCCTGGGTTCCCGTGCTTCACTACTGTATGGCCTCAAGATGATGTGTAGGCACAGCGGCAAATCCATCGGTGGCAATTCCCTCATATTGTCATTGCGATGGGAAGATTCCTTATTCGCTAGGAAATGTTTTACCGTGGAAGACGGGTCACCACAGAGCTGTCTCTTTTGTGTTGAGACAAACTTTGCTGAATTTACCTGCCAGCAGTTGCGTGTCCTCCCTTTCTTTTAAGGCCGATGGAGACGCACGAGTGTAAGGAGAACGGTGAATGGTGGCCGTTCGTAAGCCAGGATCATCAGAAACCGCAGAGTAAATTTTAGGAACGTAGACGTAGGACAGCGGAGAAAACTTCACTCAGGGACTTCAGTGAACTCTCCTTACAATGCTGAGGCCTGACACGCCTAGTGCCTGGGGGCAACGCGGCTCCTGCCCTAGGTAGTTTTGTTGAGCGTGCCTCCCTCAGGTGGTGCCTTTTCTCTCCCAGCAATATTGCTCCGTGAAATTCTGCCGATGATCAAAACTGTTTGCCATGGCTTTGTCCTTTCACCTCATTTGCCTCATCTTTGAAGTACAAATGCTGTTCTACACGGGTGCTGCCTCCCTGAGCTTTCCTTTGTCTTGGCTCAATCGATGCAGATTCCTGTGCTGAATACGCCATGGACTAGCACAGGTGGGTTCTTGTCAGTATACCGGGCAAAAACGCAGCAATTTCGATTGTCAAGACCCACCTGGCTTGATCAAGGTTCTTTATTCCAGTGAAAACGATTTTTATCCAAATTCTAGAGGAGCACCAGTGTGCCTCTGGGAGCTACACCCGGGCCTGCTGAACAGCGGCTCCGTAGTTTTCCTTTTCTGACTAAAATTCAACACGGAATTTCATGGATCTAAGGAAACCGTGAATTGTGGACGTACCAGATTCTCACATCTTCATTGTCTAATGGAAGCTGAAGTTTCCCAGTCTGATCCGGCTGCCACTTCATTTCTGGCAATGACCATTCAATTGTGGACGTTCAGCCTTCTTCGGAATTCTCTTATACCGGCATGTTCCCGCGCCACATGAAGACCACTCGGTGGAGGTTTATGTGACTCAGGACAACTCTTTATTTCAGGCGTCTAGAGCAAAGGGAATTCACAGAGGTTGATGATCACTTATTAAAGTCCCGTTACTCTATGATGCCCACTGATGACACTTCTACATCTGAGGGCAAAGAGCTCGTGCAGCATGATATTCTCATTTCAGCCACGCCGCCGGCAGTTCCTTCCTTGCAGAAAAATCTTTCCCAGTGTACTTCTTTAAAATGCTGCAAAATAGTGGGACAGAAGATTTCGGTTTAGCGTTAACTTTAAACGGGCATAGATACAGGCATGTGGGCATGTTTAGAGACAGTGTTTCACTGGTCTAGGGTAACGGGTGAAGCGCCTGGGTTCCCGTGCTTCACTACTGTATGGCCTCAAGATGATGTGTAGGCACAGCGGCAAATCCATCGGTGGCAATTCCCTCATAATGTCATTGCGATGGGAAGATTCCTTATTCGCTAGGAAATGTTTTACCGTGGAAGACGGGTCACCACAGAGCTGTCTCTTTTGTGTTGAGACAAACTTTGCTGAATTTACCTGCCAGCAGTTGCGTGTCCTCCCTTTCTTTTAAGGCCGATGGAGACGCACGAGTGTAAGGAGAACGGTGAATGGTGGCCGTTCGTAAGCCAGGATCATCAGAAACCGCAGAGTAAATTTTAGGAACGTAGACGTAGGACAGCGGAGAAAACTTCACTCAGGGACTTCAGTGAACTCTCCTTACAATGCTGAGGCCTGACACGCCTAGTGCCTGGGGGCAACGCGGCTCCTGCCCTAGGTAGTTTTGTTGAGCGTGCCTCCCTCAGGTGGTGCCTTTTCTCTCCCAGCAATATTGCTCCGTGAAATTCTGCCGATGATCAAAACTGTTTGCCATGGCTTTGTCCTTTCACCTCATTTGCCTCATCTTTGAAGTACAAATGCTGTTCTACACGGGTGCTGCCTCCCTGAGCTTTCCTTTGTCTTGGCTCAATCGATGCAGATTCCTGTGCTGAATACGCCATGGACTAGCACAGGTGGGTTCTTGTCAGTATACCGGGCAAAAACGCAGCAATTTCGATTGTCAAGACCCACCTGGCTTGATCAAGGTTCTTTATTCCAGTGAAAACGATTTTTATCCAAATTCTAGAGGAGCACCAGTGTGCCTCTGGGAGCTACACCCGGGCCTGCTGAACAGCGGCTCCGTAGTTTTCCTTTTCTGACTAAAATTCAACACGGAATTTCATGGATCTAAGGAAACCGTGAATTGTGGACGTACCAGATTCTCGCATCTTCATTGTCTAATGGAAGCTGAAGTTTCCCAGTCTGATCCGGCTGCCACTTCATTTCTGGCAATGACCACTCAATTGTGGACGTTCAGCCTTCTTCGGAATTCTCTTATACCGGCATGTTCCCGCGCCACATGAAGACCACTCGGTGGAGGTTTATGTGACTCAGGACAACTCTTTATTTCAGGCGTCTAGAGCAAAGGGAATTCACAGAGGTTGATGATCACTTATTAAAGTCCCGTTACTCTATGATGCCCACTGATGACACTTCTACATCTGAGGGCAAAGAGCTCGTGCAGCATGATATTCTCATTTCAGCCACGCCGCCGGCAGTTCCTTCCTTGCAGAAAAATCTTTCCCAGTGTACTTCTTTAAAATGCTGCAAAATAGTGGGACAGAAGATTTCGGTTTAGCGTTAACTTTAAACGGGCATAGATACAGGCATGTGGGCATGTTTAGAGACAGTGTTTCACTGGTCTAGGGTAACGGGTGAAGCGCCTGGGTTCCCGTGCTTCACTACTGTATGGCCTCAAGATGATGTGTAGGCACAGCGGCAAATCCATCGGTGGCAATTCCCTCATATTGTCATTGCGATGGGAAGATTCCTTATTCGCTAGGAAATGTTTTACCGTGGAAGACGGGTCACCACAGAGCTGTCTCTTTTGTGTTGAGACAAACTTTGCTGAATTTACCTGCCAGCAGTTGCGTGTCCTCCCTTTCTTTTAAGGCCGATGGAGACGCACGAGTGTAAGGAGAACGGTGAATGGTGGCCGTTCGTAAGCCAGGATCATCAGAAACCGCAGAGTAAATTTTAGGAACGTAGACGTAGGACAGCGGAGAAAACTTCACTCAGGGACTTCAGTGAACTCTCCTTACAATGCTGAGGCCTGACACGCCTAGTGCCTGGGGGCAACGCGGCTCCTGCCCTAGGTAGTTTTGTTGAGCGTGCCTCCCTCAGGTGGTGCCTTTTCTCTCCCAGCAATATTGCTCCGTGAAATTCTGCCGATGATCAAAACTGTTTGCCATGGCTTTGTCCTTTCACCTCATTTGCCTCATCTTTGAAGTACAAATGCTGTTCTACACGGGTGCTGCCTCCCTGAGCTTTCCTTTGTCTTGGCTCAATCGATGCAGATTCCTGTGCTGAATACGCCATGGACTAGCACAGGTGGGTTCTTGTCAGTATACCGGGCAAAAACGCAGCAATTTCGATTGTCAAGACCCACCTGGCTTGATCAAGGTTCTTTATTCCAGTGAAAACGATTTTTATCCAAATTCTAGAGGAGCACCAGTGTGCCTCTGGGAGCTACACCCGGGCCTGCTGAACAGCGGCTCCGTAGTTTTCCTTTTCTGACTAAAATTCAACACGGAATTTCATGGATCTAAGGAAACCGTGAATTGTGGACGTACCAGATTCTCACATCTTCATTGTCTAATGGAAGCTGAAGTTTCCCAGTCTGATCCGGCTGCCACTTCATTTCTGGCAATGACCATTCAATTGTGGACGTTCAGCCTTCTTCGGAATTCTCTTATACCGGCATGTTCCCGCGCCACATGAAGACCACTCGGTGGAGGTTTATGTGACTCAGGACAACTCTTTATTTCAGGCGTCTAGAGCAAAGGGAATTCACAGAGGTTGATGATCACTTATTAAAGTCCCGTTACTCTATGATGCCCACTGATGACACTTCTACATCTGAGGGCAAAGAGCTCGTGCAGCATGATATTCTCATTTCAGCCACGCCGCCGGCAGTTCCTTCCTTGCAGAAAAATCTTTCCCAGTGTACTTCTTTAAAATGCTGCAAAATAGTGGGACAGAAGATTTCGGTTTAGCGTTAACTTTAAACGGGCATAGATACAGGCATGTGGGCATGTTTAGAGACAGTGTTTCACTGGTCTAGGGTAACGGGTGAAGCGCCTGGGTTCCCGTGCTTCACTACTGTATGGCCTCAAGATGATGTGTAGGCACAGCGGCAAATCCATCGGTGGCAATTCCCTCATAATGTCATTGCGATGGGAAGATTCCTTATTCGCTAGGAAATGTTTTACCGTGGAAGACGGGTCACCACAGAGCTGTCTCTTTTGTGTTGAGACAAACTTTGCTGAATTTACCTGTCAGCAGTTGCGTGTCCTCCCTTTCTTTTCAGGCCGATGGAGACGCACGAGTGTAAGGAGAACGGTGAATGGTGGCCGTTCGTAAGCCAGGATCATCAGAAACCGCAGAGTAAATTTTAGGAACGTAGACGTAGGACAGCGGAGAAAACTTCACTCAGGGACTTCAGTGAACTCTCCTTACAATGCTGAGGCCTGACACGCCTAGTGCCTGGGGGCAACGCGGCTCCTGCCCTAGGTAGTTTTGTTGAGCGTGCCTCCCTCAGGTGGTGCCTTTTCTCTCCCAGCAATATTGCTCCGTGAAATTCTGCCGATGATCAAAACTGTTTGCCATGGCTTTGTCCTTTCACCTCATTTGCCTCATCTTTGAAGTACAAATGCTGTTCTACACGGGTGCTGCCTCCCTGAGCTTTCCTTTGTCTTGGCTCAATCGATGCAGATTCCTGTGCTGAATACGCCATGGACTAGCACAGGTGGGTTCTTGTCAGTATACCGGGCAAAAACGCAGCAATTTCGATTGTCAAGACCCACCTGGCTTGATCAAGGTTCTTTATTCCAGTGAAAACGATTTTTATCCAAATTCTAGAGGAGCACCAGTGTGCCTCTGGGAGCTACACCCGGGCCTGCTGAACAGCGGCTCCGTAGTTTTCCTTTTCTGACTAAAATTCAACACGGAATTTCATGGATCTAAGGAAACCGTGAATTGTGGACGTACCAGATTCTCACATCTTCATTGTCTAATGGAAGCTGAAGTTTCCCAGTCTGATCCGGCTGCCACTTCATTTCTGGCAATGACCATTCAATTGTGGACGTTCAGCCTTCTTCGGAATTCTCTTATACCGGCATGTTCCCGCGCCACATGAAGACCACTCGGTGGAGGTTTATGTGACTCAGGACAACTCTTTATTTCAGGCGTCTAGAGCAAAGGGAATTCACAGAGGTTGATGATCACTTATTAAAGTCCCGTTACTCTATGATGCCCACTGATGACACTTCTACATCTGAGGGCAAAGAGCTCGTGCAGCATGATATTCTCATTTCAGCCACGCCGCCGGCAGTTCCTTCCTTGCAGAAAAATCTTTCCCAGTGTACTTCTTTAAAATGCTGCAAAATAGTGGGACAGAAGATTTCGGTTTAGCGTTAACTTTAAACGGGCATAGATACAGGCATGTGGGCATGTTTAGAGACAGTGTTTCACTGGTCTAGGGTAAAGGGTGAAGCGACTGGGTTCCCGTGCTTCACTACTGTATGGCCTCAAGATGATGTGTAGGCACAGCGGCAAATCCATCGGTGGCAATTCCCTCATATTGTCATTGCGATGGGAAGATTCCTTATTCGCTAGGAAATGTTTTACCGTGGAAGACGGGTCACCACAGAGCTGTCTCTTTTGTGTTGAGACAAACTTTGCTGAATTTACCTGCCAGCAGTTGCGTGTCCTCCCTTTCTTTTAAGGCCGATGGAGACGCACGAGTGTAAGGAGAACGGTGAATGGTGGCCGTTCGTAAGCCAGGATCATCAGAAACCGCAGAGTAAATTTTAGGAACGTAGACGTAGGACAGCGGAGAAAACTTCACTCAGGGACTTCAGTGAACTCTCCTTACAATGCTGAGGCCTGACACGCCTAGTGCCTGGGGGCAACGCGGCTCCTGCCCTAGGTAGTTTTGTTGAGCGTGCCTCCCTCAGGTGGTGCCTTTTCTCTCCCAGCAATATTGCTCCGTGAAATTCTGCCGATGATCAAAACTGTTTGCCATGGCTTTGTCCTTTCACCTCATTGGCCTCATCTTTGAAGTACAAATGCTTTTCTACACGGGTGCTGCGTCCCTGAGCTTTCCTTTGTCTTGGCTCAATCGATGCAGATTCCTGTGCGGAATACGCCATGGACTAGCACAGGTGGGTTCTTGTCAGTATACCGGGCAAAAACGCAGCAAATTCGATTGTCAAGACCCACCTGGCTTGATCAAGGTTCTTTATTCCAGTGAAAACGATTTTTATCCAAATTCTAGAGGAGCACCAGTGTGCCTCTAGGAGCTACACCCGGGCCTGCTGAACAGCGGCTCCGGAGTTTTCCTTTTCTGACTAAAATTCAACACGGAATTTCATGGATCTAAGGAAACCGTGAATTGTGGACATACCAGATTCTCACATCTTCATTGTCTAATGGAAGCTGAAGTTTCCCAGTCTGATCCGGCTGCCACTTCATTTCTGGCAATGACCATTCAATTGTGGACGTTCAGCCTTCTTCGGAATTCTCTTATACCGGCATGTTCCCGCGCCACATGAAGACCACTCGGTGGAGGTTTATGTGACTCAGGACAACTCTTTATTTCAGGCGTCTAGAGCAAAGGGAATTCACAGAGGTTGATGATCACTTATTAAAGTCCCGTTTCTCTATGATGCCCACTGATGACACTTCTACATCTGAGGGCAAAGAGCTCGTGCAGCATGATATTCTCATTTCAGCCACGCCGCCTGCAGTTCCTTCCTTGCAGAAAAATCTTTCCCAGTGTACTTCTTTAAAATGCTGCAAAATAGTGGGACAGAAGATTTCGGTTTAGCGTTAACTTTAAACGGGCATAGATACAGGCATGTGGGCATGTTTAGAGACAGTGTTTCACTGGTCTAGGGTAAAGGGTGAAGCGCCTGGGTTCCCGTGCTTCACTACTGTATGGCCTCAAGATGATGTGTAGGCACAGCGGCAAATCCATCGGTGGCAATTCCCTCATATTGTCATTGCGATGGGAAGATTCCTTATTCGCTAGGAAATGTTTTACCGTGGAAGACGGGTCACCACAGAGCTGTCTCTTTTGTGTTGAGACAAACTTTGCTGAATTTACCTGCCAGCAGTTGCGTGTCCTCCCTTTCTTTTCAGGCCGATGGAGACGCACGAGTGTAAGGAGAACGGTGAATGGTGGCCGTTCGTAAGCCAGGATCATCAGAAACCGCAGAGTAAATTTTAGGAACGTAGACGTAGGACAGCGGAGAAAACTTCACTCAGGGACTTCAGTGAACTCTCCTTACAATGCTGAGGCCTGACACGCCTAGTGCCTGGGGGCAACGCGGCTCCTGCCCTAGGTAGTTTTGTTGAGCGTGCCTCCCTCAGGTGGTGCCTTTTCTCTCCCAGCAATATTGCTCCGTGAAATTCTGCCGATGATCAAAACTGTTTGCCATGGCTTTGTCCTTTCACCTCATTGGCCTCATCTTTGAAGTACAAATGCTTTTCTACACGGGTGCTGCGTCCCTGAGCTTTCCTTTGTCTTGGTTCAATCGATGCAGATTCCTGTGCGGAATACGCCATGGACTAGCACAGGTGGGTTCTTGTCAGTATACCGGGCAAAAACGCAGCCAATTCGATTGTCAAGACCCAACTGGCTTGATCAAGGTTCTTTATTCCAGTGAAAACGATTTTTATCCAAATTCTAGAGGAGCACCAGTGTGCCTCTTGGAGCTACACCCGGGCCTGCTGAACAGCGGCTCCGGAGTTTTCCTTTTCTGACTAAAATTCAACACGGAATTTCATGGATATAAGGAAACCGTGAATTGTGGACGTACCAGATTCTCACATCTTCATTGTCTAATGGAAGCTGAAGTTTCCCAGTCTGATCCGGCTGCCACTTCATTTCTGGCAATGACCATTCAATTGTGGACGTTCAGCCTTCTTCGGAATTCTCTTATACCGGCAGGTTCCCGCGCCACATGAAGACCACTCGGTGGGGGTTTATGTGACTCAGGACAACTCTTTATTTCAGGCGTCTAGAGCAAAGGGAATTCACAGAGGTTGATGATCACTTATTAAAGTCCCGTTTCTCTATGATGCCCACTGATGACACTTCTACATCTGAGGGCAAAGAGCTCGTGCAGCATGATATTCTCATTTCAGCAACGCCGCCTGCAGTTCCTTCCTTGCAGAAAAATCTTTCCCAGTGTACTTCTTTAAAATGCTGCAAAATAGTGGGACAGAAGATTTCGGTTTAGCGTTAACTTTAAACGGGCATAGATACAGGCATGTGGGCATGTTTAGAGACAGTGTTTCACTGCTCTAGGGTAACGGGTGAAGCGCCTGGGTTCCCGTGCTTCACTACTGTATGGCCTCAAGATGATGTGTAGGCACAGCGGCAAATCCATCGGTGGCAATTCCCTCATATTGTCATTGCGATGGGAAGATTCCTTATTCGCTAGGAAATGTTTTACCGTGGAAGACGGGTCACCACAGAGCTGTCTCTTTTGTGTTGAGACAAACTTTGCTGAATTTACCTGCCAGCAGTTGCGTGTCCTCCCTTTCTTTTAAGGCCGATGGAGACGCACGAGTGTAAGGAGAACGGTGAATGGTGGCCGTTCGTAAGCCAGGATCATCAGAAACCGCAGAGTAAATTTTAGGAACGTAGACGTAGGACAGCGGAGAAAACTTCACTCAGGGACTTCAGTGAACTCTCCTTACAATGCTGAGGCCTGACACGCCTAGTGCCTGGGGGCAACGCGGCTCCTGCCCTAGGTAGTTTTGTTGAGCGTGCCTCCCTCAGGTGGTGCCTTTTCTCTCCCAGCAATATTGCTCCGTGAAATTCTGCCGATGATCAAAACTGTTTGCCATGGCTTTGTCCTTTCACCTCATTGGCCTCATCTTTGAAGTACAAATGCTTTTCTACACGGGTGCTGCGTCCCTGAGCTTTCCTTTGTCTTGGCTCAATCGATGCAGATTCCTGTGCGGAATACGCCATGGACTAGCACAGGTGGGTTCTTGTCAGTTCACCGGGCAAAAACGCAGCCAATTCGATTGTCAAGACCCACCTGGCTTGAACAAGGTTCTTTATTCCAGTGAAAACGATTTTTATCCAAATTCTAGAGGAGCACCAGTGTGCCTCTGGGAGCTACACCCGGGCCTGCTGAACAGCGGCTCCGGAGTTTTCCTTTTCTGACTAAAATTCAACACGGAATTTCATGGATCTAAGGAAACCGTGAATTGTGGACGTACCAGATTCTCACATCTTCATTGTCTAATGGAAGCTGAAGTTTCCCAGTCTGATCCGGCTGCCACTTCATTTCTGGCAATGACCATTCAATTGTGGACGTTCAGCCTTCTTCGGAATTCTCTTATACCGGCATGTTCCCGCGCCACATGAAGACCACTCGGTGGAGGTTTATGTGACTCAGGACAACTCTTTATTTCAGGCGTCTAGAGCAAAGGGAATTCACAGATGTTGATGATCACTTATTAAAGTCCCGTTTCTCTATGATGCCCACTGATGACACTTCTACATCTGAGGGCAAAGAGCTCGTGCAGCATGATATTCTCATTCCAGCCACGCCGCCTGCAGTTCCTTCCTTGCAGAAAAATCTTTCCCAGTGTACTTCTTTAAAATGCTGCAAAATAGTGGGACAGAAGATTTCGGTTTAGCGTTAACTTTAAACGGGCATAGATACAGGCATGTGGGCATGTTTAGAGACAGTGTTTCACTGCTCTAGGGTAACGGGTGAAGCGCCTGGGTTCCCGTGCTTCACTACTGTATGGCCTCAAGATGATGTGTAGGCACAGCGGCAAATCCATCGGTGGCAATTCCCTCATATTGTCATTGCGATGGGAAGATTCCTTATTCGCTAGGAAATGTTTTACCGTGGAAGACGGGTCACCACAGAGCTGTCTCTTTTGTGTTGAGACAAACTTTGCTGAATTTACCTGCCAGCAGTTGCGTGTCCTCCCTTTCTTTTCAGGCCGATGGAGACGCACGAGTGTAAGGAGAACGGTGAATGGTGGCCGTTCGTAAGCCAGGATCATCAGAAACCGCAGAGTAAATTTTAGGAACGTAGACGTAGGACAGCGGAGAAAACTTCACTCAGGGACTTCAGTGAACTCTCCTTACAATGCTGAGGCCTGACACGCCTAGTGCCTGGGGGCAACGCGGCTCCTGCCCTAGGTAGTTTTGTTGAGCGTGCCTCCCTCAGGTGGTGCCTTTTCTCTCCCAGCAATATTGCTCCGTGAAATTCTGCCGATGATCAAAACTGTTTGCCATGGCTTTGTCCTTTCACCTCATTGGCCTCATCTTTGAAGTACAAATGCTTTTCTACACGGGTGCTGCGTCCCTGAGCTTTCCTTTGTCTTGGTTCAATCGATGCAGATTCCTGTGCGGAATACGCCATGGACTAGCACAGGTGGGTTCTTGTCAGTATACCGGGCAAAAACGCAGCCAATTCGATTGTCAAGACCCAACTGGCTTGATCAAGGTTCTTTATTCCAGTGAAAACGATTTTTATCCAAATTCTAGAGGAGCACCAGTGTGCCTCTGGGAGCTACACCCGGGCCTGCTGAACAGCGGCTCCGGAGTTTTCCTTTTCTGACTAAAATTCAACACGGAATTTCATGGATCTAAGGAAACCGTGAATTGTGGACGTACCAGATTCTCACATCTTCATTGTCTAATGGAAGCTGAAGTTTCCCAGTCTGATCCGGCTGCCACTTCATTTCTGGCAATGACCATTCAATTGTGGACGTTCAGCCTTCTTCGGAATTCTCTTATACCGGCATGTTCCCGCGCCACATGAAGACCACTCGGTGGAGGTTTATGTGACTCAGGACAACTCTTTATTTCAGGCGTCTAGAGCAAAGGGAATTCACCGAGGTTGATGATCACTTATTAAAGTCCCGTTTCTCTATGATGCCCACTGATGACCCTTCTACATCTGAGGGCAAAGAGCTCGTGCAGCATGATATTCTCATTTCAGCCACGCCGCCTGCAGTTCCTTCCTTGCAGAAAAATCTTTCCCAGTGTACTTCTTTAAAATGCTGCAAAATAGTGGGACAGAAGATTTCGGTTTAGCGTTAACTTTAAACGGGCATAGATACAGGCATGTGGGCATGTTTAGAGACAGTGTTTCACTGGTCTAGGGTAACGGGTGAAGCGCCTGGGTTCCCGTGCTTCACTACTGTATGGCCTCAAGATGATGTGTAGGCACAGCGGCAAATCCATCGGTGGCAATTCCCTCATATTGTCATTGCGATGGGAAGATTCCTTATTCGCTAGGAAATGTTTTACCGTGGAAGACGGGTCACCACAGAGCTGTCTCTTTTGTGTTGAGACAAACTTTGCTGAATTTACCTGCCAGCTGTTGCGTGTCCTCCCTTTCTTTTCAGGCCGATGGAGACGCACGAGTGTAAGGAGAACGGGGAATGGTGGCCGTTCGTAAGCCAGGATCATCAGAAACCGCAGAGTAAATTTTAGGAACGTAGACGTAGGACAGCGGAGAAAACTTCACTCAGGGACTTCAGTGAACTCTCCTTACAATGCTGAGGCCTGACACGCCTAGTGCCTGGGGGCAACGCGGCTCCTGCCCTAGGTAGTTTTGTTGAGCGTGCCTCCCTCAGGTGGTGCCTTTTCTCTCCCAGCAATATTGCTCCGTGAAATTCTGCCGATGATCAAAACTGTTTGCCATGGCTTTGTCCTTTCACCTCATTGGCCTCATCTTTGAAGTACAAATGCTTTTCTACACGGGTGCTGCGACCCTGAGCTTTCCTTTGTCTTGGCTCATTCGATGCAGATTCCTGTGCTGAATACGCCATGGACTAGCACAGGTGGGTTCTTGTCAGTATACCGGGCAAAAACGCAGCAATTTCGATTGTCAAGACCCACCTGGCTTGATCAAGGTTCTTTATTCCAGTGAAAACGATTTTTATCCAAATTCTAGAGGAGCACCAGTGTGCCTCTGGGAGCTACACCCGGGCCTGCTGAACAGCGGCTCCGGAGTTTTCCTTTTCTGACTAAAATACAACACGGAATTTCATGGATCTAAGGAAACCGTGAATTGTGGACGTACCAGATTCTCGCATCTTCATTGTCTAATGGAAGCTGAAGTTTCCCAGTCTGATCCGGCTGCCACTTCATTTCTGGCAATGACCATTCAATTGTGGACGTTCAGCCTTCTTCGGAATTCTCTTATACCGGCATGTTCCCGCGCCACATGAAGACCACTCGGTGGAGGTTTATGTGACTCAGGACAACTCTTTATTTCAGGCGTCTAGAGCAAAGGGAATTCACAGAGGTTGATGATCACTTATTAAAGTCCCGTTTCTCTATGATGCCCACTGATGACACTTCTACATCTGAGGGCAAAGAGCTCGTGCAGCATGATATTCTCATTTCAGCCACGCCGCCTGCAGTTCCTTCCTTGCAGAAAAATCTTTCCCAGTGTACTTCTTTAAAATGCTGCAAAATAGTGGGACAGAAGATTTCGGTTTAGCGTTAACTTTAAACGGGCATAGATACAGGCATGTGGGCATGTTTAGAGACAGTGTTTCACTGGTCTAGGGTAACGGGTGAAGCGCCTGGGTTCCCGTGCTTCACTACTGTATGGCCTCAAGATGATGTGTAGGCACAGCGGCAAATCCATCGGTGGCAATTCCCTCATATTGTCATTGCGATGGGAAGATTCCTTATTCGCTAGGAAATGTTTTACCGTGGAAGACGGGTCACCACAGAGCTGTCTCTTTTGTGTTGAGACAAACTTTGCTGAATTTACCTGCCAGCAGTTGCGTGTCCTCCTTTTCTTTTCAGGCCGATGGAGACGCACGAGTGTAAGGAGAACGGTGAATGGTGGCCGTTCGTAAGCCAGGATCATCAGAAACCGCAGAGTAAATTTTAGGAACTTAGACGTAGGACAGCGGAGAAAACTTCACTCAGGGACTTCAGTGAACTCTCCTTACAATGCTGAGGCCTGACACGCCTAGTGCCTGGGGGCAACGCGGCTCCTGCCCTAGGTAGTTTTGTTGAGCGTGTCTCCCTCAGGTGGTGCCTTTTCTCTCCCAGCAATATTGCTCCGTGAAATTCTGCCGATGATCAAAACTGTTTGCCATGGCTTTGTCCTTTCACCTCATTGGCCTCATCTTTGAAGTACAAATGCTTTTCTACACGGGTGCTGCGTCCCTGAGCTTTCCTTTGTCTTGGCTCAATCGATGCAGATTCCTGTGCGGAATACGCCATGGACTAGCACAGGTGGGTTCTTGTCAGTATACCGGGCAAAAACGCAGCAATTTCGATTGTCAAGACCCACCTGGCTTGATCAAGGTTCTTTATTCCAGTGAAAACGATTTTTATCCAAATTCTAGAGGAGCACCAGTGTGCCTCTGGGAGCTACACCCGGGCCTGCTGAACAGCGGCTCCGGAGTTTTCCTTTTCTGACTAAAATACAACACGGAATTTCATGGATCTAAGGAAACCGTGAATTGTGGACGTACCAGATTCTCGCATCTTCATTGTCTAATGGAAGCTGAAGTTTCCCAGTCTGATCCGGCTGCCACTTCATTTCTGGCAATGACCATTCAATTGTGGACGTTCAGCCTTCTTCGGAATTCTCTTATACCGGCATGTTCCCGCGCCACATGAAGACCACTCGGTGGAGGTTTATGTGACTCAGGACAACTCTTTATTTCAGGCGTCTAGAGCAAAGGGAATTCACAGAGGTTGATGATCACTTATTAAAGTCCCGTTTCTCTATGATGCCCACTGATGACACTTCTACATCTGAGGGCAAAGAGCTCGTGCAGCATGATATTCTCATTTCAGCCACGCCGCCTGCAGTTCCTTCCTTGCAGAAAAATCTTTCCCAGTGTACTTCTTTAAAATGCTGCAAAATAGTGGGACAGAAGATTTCGGTTTAGCGTTAACTTTAAACGGGCATAGATACAGGCATGTGGGCATGTTTAGAGACAGTGTTTCACTGCTCTAGGGTAACGCGTGAAGCGCCTGGGTTCCCGTGCTTCACTACTGTATGGCCTCAAGATGATGTGTAGGCACAGCGGCAAATCCATCGGTGGCAATTCCCTCATATTGTCATTGCGATGGGAAGATTCCTTATTCGCTAGGAAATGTTTTACCGTGGAAGACGGGTCACCACAGAGCTGTCTCTTTTGTGTTGAGACAAACTTTGCTGAATTTACCTGCCAGCAGTTGCGTGTCCTCCTTTTCTTTTCAGGCCGATGGAGACGCACGAGTGTAAGGAGAACGGTGAATGGTGGCCGTTCGTAAGCCAGGATCATCAGAAACCGCAGAGTAAATTTTAGGAACGTAGACGTAGGACAGCGGAGAAAACTTCACTCAGGGACTTCAGTGAACTCTCCTTACAATGCTGAGGCCTGACACGCCTAGTGCCTGGGGGCAACGCGGCTCCTGCCCTAGGTAGTTTTGTTGAGCGTGCCTCCCTCAGGTGGTGCCTTTTCTCTCCCAGCAATATTGCTCCGTGAAATTCTGCCGATGATCAAAACTGTTTGCCATGGCTTTGTCCTTTCACCTCATTGGCCTCATCTTTGAAGTACAAATGCTTTTCTACACGGGTGCTGCGTCCCTGAGCTTTCCTTTGTCTTGGCTCAATCGATGCAGATTCCTGTGCTGAATACGCCATGGACTAGCACAGGTGGGTTCTTGTCAGTATACCGCGCAAAAACGCAGCAATTTCGATTGTCAAGGCCCACCTGGCTTGATCAAGGTTCTTTATTCCAGTGAAAACGATTTTTATCCAAATTCTAGAGGAGCACCAGTGTGCCTCTGGGAGCTACACCCGGGCCTGCTGAACAGCGGCTCCGGAGTTTTCATTTTCTGACTAAAATTCAACACGGAATTTCATGGATCTAAGGAAACCGTGAATTGTTGGACGTACCAGATTCTCACATCTTCATTGTCTAATGGAAGCTGAAGTTTCCCAGTCTGATCCGGCTGCCACTTCATTTCTGGCAATGACCATTCAATTGTGGACGTTCAGCCTTCTTCGGAATTCTCTTATACCGGCATGTTCCCGCGCCACATGAAGACCACTCGGTGGAGGTTTATGTGACTCAGGACAACTCTTTATTTCAGGCGTCTAGAGCAAAGGGAATTCACAGAGGTTGATGATCACTTATTAAAGTCCCGTTTCTCTATGATGCCCACTAATGACACTTCTACATCTGAGGGCAAAGAGCTCGTGCAGCATGATATTCTCATTTCAGCCTCGCCGCCTGCAGTTCCTTCCTTGCAGAAAAATCTTTCCCAGTGTACTTCTTTAAAATGCTGCAAAATAGTGGGACAGAAGATTTCGGTTTAGCGTTAACTTTAAACGGGCATAGATACAGGCATGTGGGCATGTTTAGAGACAGTGTTTCACTGGTCTAGGGTAACGGGTGAAGCGCATGGGTTCCCGTGCTTCACTACTGTATGGCCTCAAGATGATGTGTAGGCACAGCGGCAAATCCATCGGTGGCAATTCCCTCATATTGTCATTGCGATGGGAAGATTCCTTATTCGCTAGGAAATGTTTTACCGTGGAAGACGGGTCACCACAGAGCTGTCTCTTTTGTGTTGAGACAAACTTTGCTGAATTTACCTGCCAGCAGTTGCGTGTCCTCCCTTTCTTTTCAGGCCGATGGAGACGCACGAGTGTAAGGAGAACGGTGAATGGTGGCCGTTCGTAAGCCAGGATCATCAGAAACCGCAGAGTAAATTTTAGGAACGTAGACGTAGGACAGCGGAGAAAACTTCACTCAGGGACTTCAGTGAACTCTCCTTACAATGTTGAGGCCTGACACGCCTAGTGCCTGGGGGCAACGCGGCTCCTGCCCTAGGTAGTTTTGTTGAGCGTGCCTCCCTCAGGTGGTGCCTTTTCTCTCCCAGCAATATTGCTCCGTGAAATTCTGCCGATGATCAAAACTGTTTGCCATGGCTTTGTCCTTTCACCTCATTGGCCTCATCTTTGAAGTACAAATGCTTTTCTACACGGGTTCTGCGTCCCTGAGCTTTCCTTTGTCTTGGCTCAATCGATGCAGATTCCTGTGCTGAATACGCCATGGACTAGCACAGGTGGGTTCTTGTCAGTATACCGGGCAAAAACGCAGCAATTTCGATTGTCAAGACCCACCTGGCTTGATCAAGGTTCTTTATTCCAGTGAAAACGATTTTTATCCAAATTCTAGAGGAGCACCAGTGTGCCTCTGGGAGCTACACCCGGGCCTGCTGAACAGCGGCTCCGGAGTTTTCCTTTTCTGACTAAAATACAACACGGAATTTCATGGATCTAAGGAAACCGTGAATTGTGGACGTACCAGATTCTCGCATCTTCATTGTCTAATGGAAGCTGAAGTTTCCCAGTCTGATCCGGCTGCCACTTCATTTCTGGCAATGACCATTCAATTGTGGACGTTCAGCCTTCTTCGGAATTCTCTTATACCGGCATGTTCCCGCGCCACATGAAGACCACTCGGTGGAGGTTTATGTGACTCAGGACAACTCTTTATTTCAGGCGTCTAGAGCAAAGGGAATTCACAGAGGTTGATGATCACTTATTAAAGTCCCGTTTCTCTATGATGCCCACTGATGACACTTCTACATCTGAGGGCAAAGAGCTCGTGCAGCATGATATTCTCATTTCAGCCACGCCGCCTGCAGTTCCTTCCTTGCAGAAAAATCTTTCCCAGTGTACTTCTTTAAAATGCTGCAAAATAGTGGGACAGAAGATTTCGGTTTAGCGTTAACTTTAAACGGGCATAGATACAGGCATGTGGGCATGTTTAGAGACAGTGTTTCACTGGTCTAGGGTAACGGGTGAAGCGCCTGGGTTCCCGTGCTTCACTACTGTATGGCCTCAAGATGATGTGTAGGCACAGCGGCAAATCCATCGGTGGCAATTCCCTCATATTGTCATTGCGATGGGAAGATTCCTTATTCGCTAGGAAATGTTTTACCGTGGAAGACGGGTCACCACAGAGCTGTCTCTTTT
The DNA here is from genome assembly GCF_050624435.1 of Tenrec ecaudatus. NCBI lineage: Eukaryota > Metazoa > Chordata > Mammalia > Afrosoricida > Tenrecidae > Tenrec > Tenrec ecaudatus. The sequence goes on from NW_027459013.1 coordinate 406,120, forward strand.
GTGTTGAGACAAACTTTGCTGAATTTACCTGCCAGCAGTTGCGTGTCCTCCCTTTCTTTTCAGGCCGATGGAGACGCACGAGTGTAAGGAGAACGGTGAATGGTGGCCGTTCGTAAGCCAGGATCATCAGAAACCGCAGAGTAAATTTTAGGAACGTAGACGTAGGACAGCGGAGAAAACTTCACTCAGGGACTTCAGTGAACTCTCCTTACAATGTTGAGGCCTGACACGCCTAGTGCCTGGGGGCAACGCGGCTCCTGCCCTAGGTAGTTTTGTTTAGCGTGCCTCCCTCAGGTGGTGCCTTTTCTCTCCCAGCAATATTGCTCCGTGAAATTCTGCCGATGATCAAAACTGTTTGCCATGGCTTTGTCCTTTCACCTCATTGGCCTCATCTTTGAAGTACAAATGCTTTTCTACACGGGTTCTGCGTCCCTGAGCTTTCCTTTGTCTTGGCTCAATCGATGCAGATTCCTGTGCTGAATACGCCATGGACTAGCACAGGTGGGTTCTTGTCAGTATACCGGGCAAAAACGCAGCAATTTCGATTGTCAAGACCCACCTGGCTTGATCAAGGTTCTTTATTCCAGTGAAAACGATTTTTATCCAAATTCTAGAGGAGCACCAGTGTGCCTCTGGGAGCTACACCCGGGCCTGCTGAACAGCGGCTCCGGAGTTTTCCTTTTCTGACTAAAATACAACACGGAATTTCATGGATCTAAGGAAACCGTGAATTGTGGACGTACCAGATTCTCGCATCTTCATTGTCTAATGGAAGCTGAAGTTTCCCAGTCTGATCCGGCTGCCACTTCATTTCTGGCAATGACCATTCAATTGTGGACGTTCAGCCTTCTTCGGAATTCTCTTATACCGGCATGTTCCCGCGCCACATGAAGACCACTCGGTGGAGGTTTATGTGATTCAGGACAACTCTTTATTTCAGGCGTCTAGAGCAAAGGGAATTCACAGAGGTTGATGATCACTTATTAAAGTCCCGTTTCTCTATGATGCCCACTGATGACACTTCTACATCTGAGGGCAAAGAGCTCGTGCAGCATGATATTCTCATTTCAGCCACGCCGCCTGCAGTTCCTTCCTTGCAGAAAAATCTTTCCCAGTGTACTTCTTTAAAATGCTGCAAAATAGTGGGACAGAAGATTTCGGTTTAGCGTTAACTTTAAACGGGCATAGATACAGGCATGTGGGCATGTTTAGAGACAGTGTTTCACTGGTCTAGGGTAAAGGGTGAAGCGCCTGGGTTCCCGTGCTTCACTACTGTATGGCCTCAAGATGATGTGTAGGCACAGCGGCAAATCCATCGGTGGCAATTCCCTCATATTGTCATTGCGATGGGAAGATTCCTTATTCGCTAGGAAATGTTTTACCGTGGAAGACGGGTCACCACAGAGCTGTCTCTTTTGTGTTGAGACAAACTTTGCTGAATTTACCTGCCAGCTGTTGCGTGTCCTCCCTTTCTTTTCAGGCCGATGGAGACGCACGAGTGTAAGGAGAACGGTGAATGGTGGCCGTTCGTAAGCCAGGATCATCAGAAACCGCAGAGTAAATTTTAGGAACGTAGACGTAGGACAGCGGAGAAAACTTCACTCAGGGACTTCAGTGAACTCTCCTTACAATGCTGAGGCCTGACACGCCTAGTGCCTGGGGGCAACGCGGCTCCTGCCCTAGGTAGTTTTGTTGAGCGTGCCTCCCTCAGGTGGTGCCTTTTCTCTCCCAGCAATATTGCTCCGTGAAATTCTGCCGATGATCAAAACTGTTTGCCATGGCTTTGTCCTTTCACCTCATTGGCCTCATCTTTGAAGTACAAATGCTTTTCTACACGGGTGCTGCGTCCCTGAGCTTTCCTTTGTCTTGGCTCAATCGATGCAGATTCCTGTGCGGAATACGCCATGGACTAGCACAGGTGGGTTCTTGTCAGTATACCGGGCAAACACGCAGCAATTTCGATTGTCAGGACCCACCTGGCTTGATCAAGGTTCTTTATTCCAGTGAAAACGATTTTTATCCAAATTCTAGAGGAGCACCAGTGTGCCTCTGGGAGCTACACCCGGGCCTGCTGAACAGCGGCTCCGGAGTTTTCCTTTTCTGACTAAAATACAACACGGAATTTCATGGATCTAAGGAAACCGTGAATTGTGGACGTACCAGATTCTCGCATCTTCATTGTCTAATGGAAGCTGAAGTTTCCCAGTCTGATCCGGCTGCCACTTCATTTCTGGCAATGACCATTCAATTGTGGACGTTCAGCCTTCTTCGGAATTCTCTTATACCGGCATGTTCCCGCGCCACATGAAGACCACTCGGTGGAGGTTTATGTGACTCAGGATAACTCTTTATTTCAGGCGTCTAGAGCAAAGGGAATTCACAGAGGTTGATGATCACTTATTAAAGTCCCGTTTCTCTATGATGCCCACTGATGACACTTCTACATCTGAGGGCAAAGAGCTCGTGCAGCATGATATTCTCATTTCAGCCACGCCGCCTGCAGTTCCTTCCTTGCAGAAAAATCTTTCCCAGTGTACTTCTTTAAAATGCTGCAAAATAGTGGGACAGAAGATTTCGGTTTAGCGTTAACTTTAAACGGGCATAGATACAGGCATGTGGGCATGTTTAGAGACAGTGTTTCACTGGTCTAGGGTAACGGGTGAAGCGCCTGGGTTCCCGTGCTTCACTACTGTATGGCCTCAAGATGATGTGTAGGCACAGCGGCAAATCCATCGGTGGCAATTCCCTCATATTGTCATTGCGATGGGAAGATTCCTTATTCGCTAGGAAATGTTTTACCGTGGAAGACGGGTCACCACAGAGCTGTCTCTTTTGTGTTGAGACAAACTTTGCTGAATTTACCTGCCAGCAGTTGCGTGTCCTCCCTTTCTTTTCAGGCCGATGGAGACGCACGAGTGTAAGGAGAACGGTGAATGGTGGCCGTTCGTAAGCCAGGATCATCAGAAACCGCAGAGTAAATTTTAGGAACGTAGACGTAGGACAGCGGAGAAAACTTCACTCAGGGACTTCAGTGAACTCTCCTTACAATGTTGAGGCCTGACACGCCTAGTGCCTGGGGGCAACGCGGCTCCTGCCCTAGGTAGTTTTGTTTAGCGTGCCTCCCTCAGGTGGTGCCTTTTCTCTCCCAGCAATATTGCTCCGTGAAATTCTGCCGATGATCAAAACTGTTTGCCATGGCTTTGTCCTTTCACCTCATTGGCCTCATCTTTGAAGTACAAATGCTTTTCTACACGGGTTCTGCGTCCCTGAGCTTTCCTTTGTCTTGGCTCAATCGATGCAGATTCCTGTGCTGAATACGCCATGGACTAGCACAGGTGGGTTCTTGTCAGTATACCGGGCAAAAACGCAGCAATTTCGATTGTCAAGACCCACCTGGCTTGATCAAGGTTCTTTATTCCAGTGAAAACGATTTTTATCCAAATTCTAGAGGAGCACCAGTGTGCCTCTGGGAGCTACACCCGGGCCTGCTGAACAGCGGCTCCGGAGTTTTCCTTTTCCGACTAAAATACAACACGGAATTTCATGGATCTAAGGAAACCGTGAATTGTGGACGTACCAGATTCTCGCATCTTCATTGTCTAATGGAAGCTGAAGTTTCCCAGTCTGATCCGGCTGCCACTTCATTTCTGGCAATGACCATTCAATTGTGGACGTTCAGCCTTCTTCGGAATTCTCTTATACCGGCATGTTCCCGCGCCACATGAAGACCACTCGGTGGAGGTTTATGTGACTCAGGACAACTCTTTATTTCAGGCGTCTAGAGCAAAGGGAATTCACAGAGGTTGATGATCACTTATTAAAGTCCCGTTTCTCTATGATGCCCACTGATGACACTTCTACATCTGAGGGCAAAGAGCTCGTGCAGCATGATATTCTCATTTCAGCCACGCCGCCTGCAGTTCCTTCCTTGCAGAAAAATCTTTCCCAGTGTACTTCTTTAAAATGCTGCAAAATAGTGGGACAGAAGATTTCGGTTTAGCGTTAACTTTAAACGGGCATAGATACAGGCATGTGGGCATGTTTAGAGACAGTGTTTCACTGGTCTAGGGTAACGGGTGAAGCGCCTGGGTTCCCGTGCTTCACTACTGTATGGCCTCAAGATGATGTGTAGGCACAGCGGCAAATCCATCGGTGGCAATTCCCTCATATTGTCATTGCGATGGGAAGATTCCTTATTCGCTAGGAAATGTTTTACCGTGGAAGACGGGTCACCACAGAGCTGTCTCTTTTGTGTTGAGACAAACTTTGCTGAATTTACCTGCCAGCAGTTGCGTGTCCTCCTTTTCTTTTCAGGCCGATGGAGACGCACGAGTGTAAGGAGAACGGTGAATGGTGGCCATTCGTAAGCCAGGATCATCAGAAACCGCAGAGTAAATTTTAGGAACGTAGACGTAGGACAGCGGAGAAAACTTCACTCAGGGACTTCAGTGAACTCTCCTTACAATGCTGAGGCCTGACACGCCTAGTGCCTGGGGGCAACGCGGCTCCTGCCCTAGGTAGTTTTGTTGAGTGTGCCTCCCTCAGGTGGTGCCTTTTCTCTCCCAGCAATATTGCTCCGTGAAATTCTGCCGATGATCAAAACTGTTTGCCATGGCTTTGTCCTTTCACCTCATTGGCCTCATCTTTGAAGTACAAATGCTTTTCTACACGGGTGCTGCGTCCCTGAGCTTTCCTTTGTCTTGGCTCAATCGATGCAGATTCCTGTGCGGAATACGCCATGGACTAGCACAGGTGGGTTCTTGTCAGTATACCGGGCAAAAACGCAGCAAATTCGATAGTCAAGACCCACCTGGCTTGATCAAGGTTCTTTATTCCAGTGAAAACGATTTTTATCCAAATTCTAGAGGAGCACCAGTGTGCCTCTGGGAGCTACACCCGGGCCTGCTGAACAGCGGCTCCGGAGTTTTCATTTTCTGACTAAAATTCAACACGGAATTTCATGGATCTAAGGAAACCGTGAATTGTTGGACGTACCAGATTCTCACATCTTCATTGTCTAATGGAAGCTGAAGTTTCCCAGTCTGATCCGGCTGCCACTTCATTTCTGGCAATGACCATTCAATTGTGGACGTTCAGCCTTCTTCGGAATTCTCTTATACCGGCATGTTCCCGCGCCACATGAAGACCACTCGGTGGAGGTTTATGTGACTCAGGACAACTCTTTATTTCAGGCGTCTAGAGCAAAGGGAATTCACAGAGGTTGATGATCACTTATTAAAGTCCCGTTTCTCTATGATGCCCACTGATGACACTTCTACATCTGAGGGCAAAGAGCTCGTGCAGCATGATATTCTCATTTCAGCCACGCCGCCTGCAGTTCCTTCCTTGCAGAAAAATCTTTCCCAGTGTACTTCTTTAAAATGCTGCAAAATAGTGGGACAGAAGATTTCGGTTTAGCGTTAACTTTAAACGGGCATAGATACAGGCATGTGGGCATGTTTAGAGACAGTGTTTCACTGGTCTAGGGTAACGGGTGAAGCGCCTGGGTTCCCGTGCTTCACTACTGTATGGCCTCAAGATGATGTGTAGGCACAGCGGCAAATCCATCGGTGGCAATTCCCTCATATTGTCATTGCGATGGGAAGATTCCTTATTCGCTAGGAAATGTTTTACCGTGGAAGACGGGTCACCACAGAGCTGTCTCGTTTGTGTTGAGACAAACTTTCTTGAATTTACCTGCCAGCAGTTGCGTGTCCTCCCTTTCTTTTCAGGCCGATGGAGACGCACGAGTGTAAGGAGAACGGTGAATGGTGGCCGTTCGTAAGCCAGGATCATCAGAAACCGCAGAGTAAATTTTAGGAACGTAGACGTAGGACAGCGGAGAAAACTTCACTCAGGGACTTCAGTGAACTCTCCTTACAATGCTGAGGCCTGACACGCCTAGTGCCTGGGGGCAACGCGGCTCCTGCCCTAGGTAGTTTTGTTGAGCGTGCCTCCCTCAGGTGGTGCCTTTTCTCTCCCAGCAATATTGCTCCGTGAAATTCTGCCGATGATCAAAACTGTTTGCCATGGCTTTGTCCTTTCACCTCATTGGCCTCATCTTTGAAGTACAAATGCTTTTCTACACGGGTTCTGCGTCCCTGAGCTTTCCTTTGTCTTGGCTCAATCGATGCAGATTCCTGTGCTGAATACGCCATGGACTAGCACAGGTGGGTTCTTGTCAGTATACCGGGCAAAAACGCAGCAATTTCGATTGTCAAGACCCACCTGGCTTGATCAAGGTTCTTTATTCCAGTGAAAACGATTTTTATCCAAATTCTAGAGGAGCACCAGTGTGCCTCTGGGAGCTACACCCGGGCCTGCTGAACAGCGGCTCCGGAGTTTTCCTTTTCCGACTAAAATACAACACGGAATTTCATGGATCTAAGGAAACCGTGAATTGTGGACGTACCAGATTCTCGCATCTTCATTGTCTAATGGAAGCTGAAGTTTCCCAGTCTGATCCGGCTGCCACTTCATTTCTGGCAATGACCATTCAATTGTGGACGTTCAGCCTTCTTCGGAATTCTCTTATACCGGCATGTTCCCGCGCCACATGAAGACCACTCGGTGGAGGTTTATGTGACTCAGGACAACTCTTTATTTCAGGCGTCTAGAGCAAAGGGAATTCACAGAGGTTGATGATCACTTATTAAAGTCCCGTTTCTCTATGATGCCCACTGATGACACTTCTACATCTGAGGGCAAAGAGCTCGTGCAGCATGATATTCTCATTTCAGCCACGCCGCCTGCAGTTCCTTCCTTGCAGAAAAATCTTTCCCAGTGTACTTCTTTAAAATGCTGCAAAATAGTGGGACAGAAGATTTCGGTTTAGCGTTAACTTTAAACGGGCATAGATACAGGCATGTGGGCATGTTTAGAGACAGTGTTTCACTGGTCTAGGGTAACGGGTGAAGCGCCTGGGTTCCCGTGCTTCACTACTGTATGGCCTCAAGATGATGTGTAGGCACAGCGGCAAATCCATCGGTGGCAATTCCCTCATATTGTCATTGCGATGGGAAGATTCCTTATTCGCTAGGAAATGTTTTACCGTGGAAGACGGGTCACCACAGAGCTGTCTCTTTTGTGTTGAGACAAACTTTGCTGAATTTACCTGCCAGCAGTTGCGTGTCCTCCTTTTCTTTTCAGGCCGATGGAGACGCACGAGTGTAAGGAGAACGGTGAATGGTGGCCATTCGTAAGCCAGGATCATCAGAAACCGCAGAGTAAATTTTAGGAACGTAGACGTAGGACAGCGGAGAAAACTTCACTCAGGGACTTCAGTGAACTCTCCTTACAATGCTGAGGCCTGACACGCCTAGTGCCTGGGGGCAACGCGGCTCCTGCCCTAGGTAGTTTTGTTGAGTGTGCCTCCCTCAGGTGGTGCCTTTTCTCTCCCAGCAATATTGCTCCGTGAAATTCTGCCGATGATCAAAACTGTTTGCCATGGCTTTGTCCTTTCACCTCATTGGCCTCATCTTTGAAGTACAAATGCTTTTCTACACGGGTGCTGCGTCCCTGAGCTTTCCTTTGTCTTGGCTCAATCGATGCAGATTCCTGTGCGGAATACGCCATGGACTAGCACAGGTGGGTTCTTGTCAGTATACCGGGCAAAAACGCAGCAAATTCGATAGTCAAGACCCACCTGGCTTGATCAAGGTTCTTTATTCCAGTGAAAACGATTTTTATCCAAATTCTAGAGGAGCACCAGTGTGCCTCTGGGAGCTACACCCGGGCCTGCTGAACAGCGGCTCCGGAGTTTTCATTTTCTGACTAAAATTCAACACGGAATTTCATGGATCTAAGGAAACCGTGAATTGTTGGACGTACCAGATTCTCACATCTTCATTGTCTAATGGAAGCTGAAGTTTCCCAGTCTGATCCGGCTGCCACTTCATTTCTGGCAATGACCATTCAATTGTGGACGTTCAGCCTTCTTCGGAATTCTCTTATACCGGCATGTTCCCGCGCCACATGAAGACCACTCGGTGGAGGTTTATGTGACTCAGGACAACTCTTTATTTCAGGCGTCTAGAGCAAAGGGAATTCACAGAGGTTGATGATCACTTATTAAAGTCCCGTTTCTCTATGATGCCCACTGATGACACTTCTACATCTGAGGGCAAAGAGCTCGTGCAGCATGATATTCTCATTTCAGCCACGCCGCCTGCAGTTCCTTCCTTGCAGAAAAATCTTTCCCAGTGTACTTCTTTAAAATGCTGCAAAATAGTGGGACAGAAGATTTCGGTTTAGCGTTAACTTTAAACGGGCATAGATACAGGCATGTGGGCATGTTTAGAGACAGTGTTTCACTGGTCTAGGGTAACGGGTGAAGCGCCTGGGTTCCCGTGCTTCACTACTGTATGGCCTCAAGATGATGTGTAGGCACAGCGGCAAATCCATCGGTGGCAATTCCCTCATATTGTCATTGCGATGGGAAGATTCCTTATTCGCTAGGAAATGTTTTACCGTGGAAGACGGGTCACCACAGAGCTGTCTCTTTTGTGTTGAGACAAACTTTGCTGAATTTACCTGCCAGCAGTTGCGTGTCCTCCCTTTCTTTTCAGGCCGATGGAGACGCACGAGTGTAAGGAGAACGGTGAATGGTGGCCGTTCGTAAGCCAGGATCATCAGAAACCGCAGAGTAAATTTTAGGAACGTAGACGTAGGACAGCGGAGAAAACTTCACTCAGGGACTTCAGTGAACTCTCCTTACTATGCTGAGGCCTGACACGCCTAGTGCCTGGGGGCAACGCGGCTCCTGCCCTAGGTAGTTTTGTTGAGCGTGCCTCCCTCAGGTGGTGCCTTTTCTCTCCCAGCAATATTGCTCCGTGAAATTCTGCCGATGATCAAAACTGTTTGCCATGGCTTTGTCCTTTCACCTCATTGGCCTCATCTTTGAAGTACAAATGCTTTTCTACACGGGTGCTGCGTCCCTGAGCTTTCCTTTGTCTTGGCTCAATCGATGCAGATTCCTGTGCGGAATACGCCATGGACTAGCACAGGTGAGTTCTTGTCAGTATACCGGGCAAAAACGCAGCAATTTCGATTGTCAAGACCCACCTGGCTTGATCAAGGTTCTTTATTCCAGTGAAAACGATTTTTATCCAAATTCTAGAGGAGCACCAGTGTGCCTCTGGGAGCTACACCCGGGCCTGCTGAACAGCGGCTCCGGAGTTTTCCTTTTCTGACTAAAATTCAACACGGAATTTCATGGATCTAAGGAAACCGTGAATTGTGGACGTACCAGATTCTCACATCTTCATTGTCTAATGGAAGCTGAAGTTTCCCAGTCTGATCCGGCTGCCACTTCATTTCTGGCAATGACCATTCAATTGTGGACGTTCAGCCTTCTTCGGAATTCTCTTATACCGGCATGTTCCCGCGCCACATGAAGACCACTCGGTGGAGGTTTATGTGACTCAGGACAACTCTTTATTTCAGGCGTCTAGAGCAAAGGGAATTCACAGAGGTTGATGACCACTTATTAAAGTCCCATTTCTCTATGATGCCCACTGATGACACTTCTACATCTGAGGGCAAAGAGCTCGTGCAGCATGATATTCTCATTTCAGCCACGCCGCCTGCAGTTCCTTCCTTGCAGAAAAATCTTTCCCATTGTACTTCTTTAAAATGCTGCAAAATAGTGGGACAGAAGATTTCAGTTTAGCGTTAACTTTAAACGGGCATAGATACAGGCATGTGGGCATGTTTAGAGACAGTGTTTCACTGGTCTAGGGTAAAGGGTGAAGCGCCTGGGTTCCCGTGCTTCACTACTGTATGGCCTCAAGATGATGTGTAGGCACAGCGGCAAATCCATCGGTGGCAATTCCCTCATATTGTCATTGCGATGGGAAGATTCCTTATTCGCTAGGAAATGTTTTACCGTGGAAGACGGGTCACCACAGAGCTGTCTCGTTTGTGTTGAGACAAACTTTGTTGAATTTACCTGCCAGCAGTTGCGTGTCCTCCCTTTCTTTTCAGGCCGATGGAGACGCACGAGTGTAAGGAGAACGGTGAATGGTTGCCGTTCGTAAGCCAGGATCATCAGAAACCGCAGAGTAAATTTTAGGAACGTAGACGTAGGACAGCGGAGAAAACTTCACTCAGGGACTTCAGTGAACTCTCCTTACAATGCTGAGGCCTGACACGCCTAGTGCCTGGGGGCAACGCGGCTCCTGCCCTAGGTAGTTTTGTTGAGCGTGCCTCCCTCAGGTGGTGCCTTTTCTCTCCCAGCAATATTGCTCCGTGAAATTCTGCCGATGATCAAAACTGTTTGCCATGGCTTTGTCCTTTCACCTCATTGGCCTCATCTTTGAAGTACAAATGCTTTTCTACACGGGTGCTGCGTCCCTGAGCTTTCCTTTGTCTTGGCTAAATCGATGCAGATTCCTGTGCTGAATACGCCATGGACTAGCACAGGTGGGTTCTTGTCAGTATACCGGGCAAAAACGCAGCAATTTCGATTGTCAAGACCCACCTGGCTTGATCAAGGTTCTTTATTCCAGTTAAAACGATTTTTATCCAAATTCTAGAGGAGCACCAGTGTGCCTCTGGGAGCTACACCCGGGCCTGCTGAACAGCGGCTCCGGAGTTTTCCTTTTCTGACTAAAATTCAACACGGAATTTCATGGATCTAAGGAAACCGTGAATTGTGGACGTACCAGATTCTCACATCTTCATTGTCTAATGGAAGCTGAAGTTTCCCAGTCTGATCCGGCTGCCACTTCATTTCTGGCAATGACCATTCAATTGTGGACGTTCAGCCTTCTTCGGAATTCTCTTATACCGGCATGTTCCCGCGCCACATGAAGACCACTCGGTGGAGGTTTATGTGACTCAGGACAACTCTTTATTTCAGGGTCTAGAGCAAAGGGAATTCACAGAGGTTGATGATCACTTATTAAAGTCCCGTTTCTCTATGATGCCCACTGATGACACTTCTACATCTGAGGGCAAAGAGCTCGTGCAGCATGATATTCTCATTTCAGCCACGCCGCCTGCAGTTCCTTCCTCGCAGAAAACTCTTTCCCAGTGTACTTCTTTAAAATGCTGCAAAATAGTGGGACAGAAGATTTCGGTTTAGCGTTAACTTTAAACGGGCATAGATACAGGCATGTGGGCATGTTTAGAGACAGTGTTTCACTGGTCTAGGGTAATGGGTGAAGCGCCTGGGTTCCCGTGCTTCACTACTGTATGGCCTCAAGATGATGTGTAGGCACAGCGGCAAATCCATCGGTGGCAATTCCCTCATATTGTCATTGCGATGGGAAGATTCCTTATTCGCTAGGAAATGTTTTACCGTGGAAGACGGGTCACCACACAGCTGTCTCTTTTGTGTTGAGACAAACTTTGCTGAATTTACCTGCCAGCAGTTGCGTGTCCTCCCTTTCTTTTCAGGCCGATGGAGACGCACGAGTGTAAGGAGAACGGTGAATGGTGGCCGTTCGTAAGCCAGGATCATCGGAAACCGCAGAGTAAATTTTAGGAACGTAGACGTTGGACAGCGGAGAAAACTTCACTCAGGGACTTCAGTGAACTCTCCTTACAATGCTGAGGCCTGACACGCCTAGTGCCTGGGGGCAACGCGGCTCCTGCCCTAGGTAGTTTTGTTGAGCGTGCCTCCCTCAGGTGTTCCTTTTCTCTCCCAGCAATATTGCTCCGTGAAATTCTGCCGATGATCAAAACTGTTTGCCATGGCTTTGTCCTTTCACCTCATTGGCCTCATCTTTGAAGTACAAATGCTTTTCTACACGGGTGCTGCGTCCCTGAGCTTTCCTTTGTCTTGGCTCAATCGATGCAGATTCCTGTGCTGAATACGCCATGGACTAGCACAGGTGGGTTCTTGTCAGTATACCGGGCAAAAACGCAGCAATTTCGATTGTCAAGACCCATCTGGCTTGATCAAGATTTTTTATTCCAGTGAAAACGATTTTTATCCAAATTCTAGAGGAGCACCAGTGTGCCTCTGGGAGCTACACCCGGGCCTGCTGAACTGCGGCTCCGGAGTTTTCCTTTTCTGACTAAAATTCAACACGGAATTTCATGGATCTAAGGAAACCGTGAATTGTGGACGTACCAGATTCTCGCATCTTCATTGTCTAATGGAAGCTGAAGTTTCCCAGTCTGATCCGGCTGCCACTTCATTTCTGGCAATGACCATTCAATTGTGGACGTTCAGCCTTCTTCGGAATTCACTTATACCGGCATGTTCCCGCGCCACATGAAGACCACTCGGTGGAGGTTTATGTGACTCAGGACAACTCTTTATTTCAGGCGTCTAGAGCAAAGGGAATTCACAGAGGTTGATGATCACTTATTAAAGTCCCGTTTCTCTATGATGCCCACTGATGACACTTCTACATCTGAGGGCAAAGAGCTCGTGCAGCATGATATTCTCATTTCAGCCACGCCGCCTGCAGTTCCTTCCTTGCAGAAAAATCTTTCCCAGTGTACTTCTTTAAAATGCTGCAAAATAGTGGGACAGAAGATTTCGGTTTAGCGTTAACTTTAAACGGGCATAGATACAGGCATGTGGGCATGTTTAGAGACAGTGTTTCACTGGTCTAGGGTAACGGGTGAAGCGCCTGGGTTCCCGTGCTTCACTACTGTATGACCTCAAGATGATGTGTAGGCACAGCGGCAAATCCATCGGTGGCAATTCCCTCATATTGTCATTGCGATGGGAAGATTCCTTATTCGCTAGGAAATGTTTTAACGTGGAAGACGGGTCACCACAGAGCTGTCTCTTTTGTTTTGAGACAAACTTTGCTGAATTTACCTGCCAGCAGTTGCGTGTCCTCCCTTTCTTTTCAGGCCGATGGAGATGCACGAGTGTAAGGAGAACGGTGAATGGTGGCCGTTCGTAAGCCAGGATCATCAGAAACCGCAGAGTAAATTTTAGGAACGTAGACGTAGGACAGCGGAGAAAACTTCACTCAGGGACTTCAGTGAACTCTCCTTACAATGCTGAGGCCTGACACGCCTAGTGCCTGGGGGCAACGCGGCTCTTGCCCTAGGTAGTTTTGTTGAGCGTGCCTCCCTCAGGTGGTGCCTTTTCTCTCCCAGCAATATTGCTCCGTGAAATTCTGCCGATGATCAAAACTGTTTGCCATGGCTTTGTCCTTTCACCTCATTGGCCTCATCTTTGAAGTACAAATGCTTTTCTACACGGGTGCTGCGTCCCTGAGCTTTCCTTTGTCTTGGCTCAATCGATGCAGATTCCTGTGCGGAATACGCCATGGACTAGCACAGGTGGGTTCTTGTCAGTATACCGGGAAAAAACGCAGCAATTTCGATTGTCAAGACCCACCTGGCTTGATCAAGGTTCTTTATTCCAGTGAAAACGATTTTTATCCAAATTCTAGAGGAGCACCAGTGTGCCTCTGGGAGCTACACCCGGGCCTGCTGAACAGCGGCTCCGGAGTTTTCCTTTTCTGACTAAAATTCAACACGGAATTTCATGGATCTAAGGAAAACGTGAATTGTGGACGTACCAGATTCTCACATCTTCATTGTCTAATGGAAGCTGAAGTTTCCCAGTCTGATCCGGCTGCCACTTCATTTCTGGCAATGACCATTCAATTGTGGACGTTCAGCCTTCTTCGGAATTCTCTTATACCGGCATGTTCCCGCGCCACATGAAGACCACTCGGTGGAGGTTTATGTGACTCAGGACAACTCTTTATTTCAGGCGTCTAGAGCAAAGGGAATTCACAGAGGTTGATGATCACTTATTAAAGTCCCGTTTCTCTATGATGCCCACTGATGACACTTCTACATCTGAGGGCAAAGAGCTCGTGCAGCATGATATTCTCATTTCAGCCACGCCGCCTGCAGTTCCTTCCTTGCAGAAAAATCTTTCCCAGTGTACTTCTTTAAAATGCTGCAAAATAGTGGGACAGAAGATTTCGGTTTAGCGTTAACTTTAAACGGGCATAGATACAGGCATGTGGGCATGTTTAGAGACAGTGTTTCACTGGTCTAGGGTAACGGGTGAAGCGCCTGGGTTCCCGTGCTTCACTACTGTATGGCCTCAAGATGATGTGTAGGCACAGCGGCAAATCCATCGGTGGCAATTCCCTCATATTGTCATTGCGATGGGAAGATTCCTTATTCGCTAGGAAATGTTTTACCGTGGAAGACGGGTCACCACAGAGCTGTCTCTTTTGTGTTGAGACAAACTTTGCTGAATTTACCTGCCAGCAGTTGCGTGTCCTCCCTTTCTTTTCAGGCCGATGGAGATGCACGAGTGTAAGGAGAACGGTGAATGGTGGCCGTTCGTAAGCCAGGATCATCAGAAACCGCAGAGTAAATTTTAGGAACGTAGACGTAGGACAGCGGAGAAAACTTCACTCAGGGACTTCAGTGAACTCTCCTTACAATGCTGAGGCCTGACACGCCTAGTGCCTGGGGGCAACGCGGCTCCTGCCCTAGGTAGTTTTGTTGAGCTTGCCTCCCTCAGGTGGTGCCTTTTCTCTCCCAGCAATATTGCTCCGTGAAATTCTGCCGATGATCAAAACTGTTTGCCATGGCTTTGTCCTTTCACCTCATTGGCCTCATCTTTGAAGTACAAATGCTTTTCTACACGGGTGCTGCGTCCCTGAGCTTTCCTTTGTCTTGGCTCAATCGATGCAGATTCCTGTGCTGAATACGCCATGGACTAGCACAGATGGGTTCTTGTCAGTATACCGGGCAAAAACGCAGCAATTTCGATTGTCAAGACCCACCTGGCTTGATCAAGGTTCTTTATTCCAGTGAAAACGATTTTTATCCAAATTCTAGAGGAGCACCAGTGTGCCTCTGGGAGCTACACCCGGGCCTGCTGAACTGCGGCTCCGGAGTTTTCCTTTTCTGACTAAAATTCAACACGGAATTTCATGGATCTAAGGAAACCGTGAATTGTGGACGTACCAGATTCTCGCATCTTCATTGTCTAATGGAAGCTGAAGTTTCCCAGTCTGATCCGGCTGCCACTTCATTTCTGGCAATGACCATTCAATTGTGGACGTTCAGCCTTCTTCGGAATTCTCTTATACCGGCATGTTCCCGCGCCACATGAAGACCACTCGGTGGAGGTTTATGTGACTCAGGACAACTCTTTATTTCAGGCGTCTAGAGCAAAGGGAATTCACAGAGGTTGATGATCACTTATTAAAGTCCCGTTTCTCTATGATGCCCACTGATGACACTTCTACATCTGAGGGCAAAGAGCTCGTGCAGCATGATATTCTCATTTCAGCCACGCCGCCTGCAGTTCCTTCCTTGCAGAAAAATCTTTCCCAGTGTACTTCTTTAAAATGCTGCAAAATAGTGGGACAGAAGATTTCGGTTTAGCGTTAACTTTAAACGGGCATAGATACAGGCATGTGGGCATGTTTAGAGACAGTGTTTCACTGGTCTAGGGTAACGGGTGAAGCGCCTGGGTTCCCGTGCTTCACTACTGTATGGCCTCAAGATGATGTGTAGGCACAGCGGCAAATCCATCGGTGGCAATTCCCTCATATTGTCATTGCGATGGGAAGATTCCTTATTCGCTAGGAAATGTTTTACCGTGGAAGACGGGTCACCACAGAGCTGTCTCTTTTGTGTTGAGACAAACTTTGCTGAATTTACCTGCCAGCAGTTGCGTGTCCTCCCTTTCTTTTCAGGCCGATGGAGATGCACGAGTGTAAGGAGAACGGTGAATGGTGGCCGTTCGTAAGCCAGGATCATCAGAAACCGCAGAGTAAATTTTAGGAACGTAGACGTAGGACAGCGGAGAAAACTTCACTCAGGGACTTCAGTGAACTCTCCTTACAATGCTGAGGCCTGACACGCCTAGTGCCTGGGGGCAACGCGGCTCTTGCCCTAGGTAGTTTTGTTGAGCGTGCCTCCCTCAGGTGGTGCCTTTTCTCTCCCAGCAATATTGCTCCGTGAAATTCTGCCGATGATCAAAACTGTTTGCCATGGCTTTGTCCTTTCACCTCATTGGCCTCATCTTTGAAGTACAAATGCTTTTCTACACGGGTGCTGCGTCCCTGAGCTTTCCTTTGTCTTGGCTCAATCGATGCAGATTCCTGTGCTGAATACGCCATGGACTAGCACAGGTGGGTTCTTGTCAGTATACCGGGCAAAAACGCAGCAATTTCGATTGTCAAGACCCACCTGGCTTGATCAAGGTTCTTTATTCCAGTGAAAACGATTTTTATCCAAATTCTAGAGGAGCACCAGTGTGCCTCTGGGAGCTACACCCGGGCCTGCTGAACAGCGGCTCCGGAGTTTTCCTTTTCTGACTAAAATTCAACACGGAATTTCATGGATCTAAGGAAACCGTGAATTGTGGACGTACCAGATTCTCACATCTTCATTGTCTAATGGAAGCTGAAGTTTCCCAGTCTGATCCGGCTGCCACTTCATTTCTGGCAATGACCATTAAATTGTGGACGTTCAGCCTTCTTCGGAATTCTCTTATACCGGCATGTTCCCGCGCCACATGAAGACCACTCGGTGGAGGTTATGTGACTCAGGACAACTCTTTATTTCAGGCGTCTAGAGCAAAGGGAATTCACAGAGGTTGATGATCACTTATTAAAGTCCCGTTTCTCTATGATGCCCACTGATGACACTTCTACATCTGAGGGCAAAGAGCTCGTGCAGCATGATATTCTCATTTCAGCCACGCCGCCTGCAGTTCCTTCCTTGCAGAAAAATCTTTCCCAGTGTACTTCTTTAAAATGCTGCAAAATAGTGGGACAGAAGATTTCGGTTTAGCGTTAACTTTAAACGGGCATAGATACAGGCATGTGGGCATGTTTAGAGACAGTGTTTCACTGGTCTAGGGTAACGGGTGAAGCGCCTGGGTTCCCGTGCTTCACTACTGTATGGCCTCAAGATGATGTGTAGGCACAGCGGCAAATCCATCGGTGGCAATTCCCTCATATTGTCATTGCGATGGGAAGATTCCTTATTCGCTAGGAAATGTTTTACCGTGGAAGACGGGTCACCACAGAGCTGTCTCTTTTGTGTTGAGACAAACTTTGCTGAATTTACCTGCCAGCAGTTGCGTGTCCTCCCTTTCTTTTCAGGCCGATGGAGACGCACGAGTGTAAGGAGAACGGTGAATGGTGGCCGTTCGTAAGCCAGGATCATCGGAAACCGCAGAGTAAATTTTAGGAACGTAGACGTTGGACAGCGGAGAAAAATTCACTCAGGGACTTCAGTGAACTCTCCTTACAATGCTGAGGCCTGACACGCCTAGTGCCTGGGGGCAACGCGGCTCCTGCCCTAGGTACTTTTGTTGAGCGTGCCTCCCTCAGGTGGTGCCTTTTCTCTCCCAGCATTATTGCTCCGTGAAATTCTGCCGATGATCAAAACTGTTTGCCATGGCTTTGTCCTTTCACCTCATTGGCCTCATTTTTGAAGTACAAATGCTTTTCTACACGGGTGCTGCGTCCCTGAGCTTTCTTTTGTCTTGGCTCAATCGATGCAGATTCCTGTGCTGAATACGCCATGGACTAGCACAGGTGGGTTCTTGTCAGTATACCGGGCAAAAACGCAGCAATTTCGATTGTCAAGACCCACCTGGCTTGATCAAGGTTCTTTATTCCAGTGAAAACGATTTTTATCCAAATTCTAGAGGAGCACCAGTGTGCCTCTGGGAGCTACACCCGGGCCTGCTGAACAGCGGCTCCGGAGTTTTCCTTTTCTGACTAAAATTCAACACGGAATTTCATGGATCTAAGGAAACCGTGAATTGTGGACGTACCAGATTCTCACATCTTCATTGTCTAATGGAAGCTGAAGTTTCCCAGTCTGATCCGGCTGCCACTTCATTTCTGGCAATGACCATTCAATTGTGGACGTTCAGCCTTCTTCGGAATTCTCTTATACCGGCATGTTCCCGCGCCACATGAAGACCACTCGGTGGAGGTTTATGTGACTCAGGACAACTCTTTATTTCAGGCGTCTAGAGCAAAGGGAATTCACAGAGGTTGATGATCACTTATTAAAGTCCCGTTTAGCTATGATGCCCACTGATGACACTTCTACATCTGAGGGCAAAGAGCTCGTGCAGCATGATATTCTCATTTCAGCCACGCCGCCTGCAGTTCCTTCCTTGCAGAAAAATCTTTCCCAGTGTACTTCTTTAAAATGCTGCAAAATAGTGGGACAGAAGATTTCGGTTTAGCGTTAACTTTAAACGGGCATAGATACAGGCATGTGGGCATGTTTAGAGACAGTGTTTCACTGGTCTAGGGTAACGGGTGAAGTGCCTGGGTTCCCGTGCTTCACTACTGTATGGCCTCAAGATGATGTGTAGGCACAGAGGCAAATCCATCGGTGGCAATTCCCTCATATTGTCATTGCGATGGGAAGATTCCTTATTCGCTAGGAAATGTTTTACCGTGGAAGACGGGTCACCACAGAGCTGTCTCTTTTGTGTTGAGACAAACTTTGCTGAATTTACCTGCCAGCAGTTGCGTGTCCTCCCTTTCTTTTCAGGCCGATGGAGACGCACGAGTGTAAGGAGAACGGTGAATGGTGGCCGTTCGTAAGCCAGGATCATCAGAAACCGCAGAGTAAATTTTAGGAACGTAGACGTAGGACAGCGGAGAAAACTTCACTCAGGGACTTCAGTGAACTCTCCTTACAATGCTGAGGCCTGACACGCCTAGTGCCTGGGGGCAACGCGGCTCCTGCCCTAGGTAGTTTTGTTGAGCGTGCCTCCCTCAGGTGGTGCCTTTTCTCTCCCAGCAATATTGCTCCGTGAAATTCTGCCGATGATCAAAACTGTTTGCCATGGCTTTGTCCTTTCACCTCATTGGCCTCATCTTTGAAGTACAAATGCTTTTCTACACGGGTGCTGCGTCCCTGAGCTTTCTTTTGTCTTGGCTCAATCGATGCAGATTCCTGTGCTGAATACGCCATGGACTAGCACAGGTGGGTTCTTGTCAGTATACCGGGCAAAAACGCAGCAATTTCGATTGTCAAGACCCACCTGGCTTGATCAAGGTTCTTTATTCCAGTGAAAACGATTTTTATCCAAATTCTAGAGGAGCACCAGTGTGCCTCTGGGAGCTACACCCGGGCCTGCTGAACAGCGGCTCCGGAGTTTTCCTTTTCTGACTAAAATTCAACACGGAATTTCATGGATCTAAGGAAACCGTGAATTGTGGACGTACCAGATTCTCACATCTTCATTGTCTAATGGAAGCTGAAGTTTCCCAGTCTGATCCGGCTGCCACTTCATTTCTGGCAATGACCATTCAATTGTGGACGTTCAGCCTTCTTCGGAATTCTCTTATACCGGCATGTTCCCGCGCCACATGAAGACCACTCGGTGGAGGTTATGTGACTCAGGACAACTCTTTATTTCAGGCGTCTAGAGCAAAGGGAATTCACAGAGGTTGATGATCACTTATTAAAGTCCCGTTTCTCTATGATGCCCACTGATGACACTTCTACATCTGAGGGCAAAGAGCTCGTGCAGCATGATATTCTCATTTCAGCCACGCCGCCTGCAGTTCCTTCCTTGCAGAAAAATCTTTCCCAGTGTACTTCTTTAAAATGCTGCAAAATAGTGGGACAGAAGATTTCGGTTTAGCGTTAACTTTAAACGGGCATAGATACAGGCATGTGGGCATGTTTAGAGACAGTGTTTCACTGGTCTAGGGTAACGGGTGAAGCGCCTGGGTTCCCGTGCTTCACTACTGTATGGCCTCAAGATGATGTGTAGGCACAGCGGCAAATCCATCGGTGGCAATTCCCTCATATTGTCATTGCGATGGGAAGATTCCTTATTCGCTAGGAAATGTTTTACCGTGGAAGACGGGTCACCACAGAGCTGTCTCTTTTGTGTTGAGACAAACTTTGCTGAATTTACCTGCCAGCAGTTGCGTGTCCTCCCTTTCTTTTCAGGCCGATGGAGACGCACGAGTGTAAGGAGAACGGTGAATGGTGGCCGTTCGTAAGCCAGGATCATCGGAAACCGCAGAGTAAATTTTAGGAACGTAGACGTTGGACAGCGGAGAAAACTTCACTCAGGGACTTCAGTGAACTCTCCTTACAATGCTGAGGCCTGACACGCCTAGTGCCTGGGGGCAACGCGGCTCCTGCCCTAGGTACTTTTGTTGAGCGTGCCTCCCTCAGGTGGTGCCTTTTCTCTCCCAGCATTATTGCTCCGTGAAATTCTGCCGATGATCAAAACTGTTTGCCATGGCTTTGTCCTTTCACCTCATTGGCCTCATTTTTGAAGTACAAATGCTTTTCTACACGGGTGCTGCGTCCCTGAGCTTTCTTTTGTCTTGGCTCAATCGATGCAGATTCCTGTGCTGAATACGCCATGGACTAGCACAGGTGGGTTCTTGTCAGTATACCGGGCAAAAACGCAGCAATTTCGATTGTCAAGACCCACCTGGCTTGATCAAGGTTCTTTATTCCAGTGAAAACGATTTTTATCCAAATTCTAGAGGAGCACCAGTGTGCCTCTGGGAGCTACACCCGGGCCTGCTGAACAGCGGCTCCGGAGTTTTCCTTTTCTGACTAAAATTCAACACGGAATTTCATGGATCTAAGGAAACCGTGAATTGTGGACGTACCAGATTCTCACATCTTCATTGTCTAATGGAAGCTGAAGTTTCCCAGTCTGATCCGGCTGCCACTTCATTTCTGGCAATGACCATTCAATTGTGGACGTTCAGCCTTCTTCGGAATTCTCTTATACCGGCATGTTCCCGCGCCACATGAAGACCACTCGGTGGAGGTTTATGTGACTCAGGACAACTCTTTATTTCAGGCGTCTAGAGCAAAGGGAATTCACAGAGGTTGATGATCACTTATTAAAGTCCCGTTTAGCTATGATGCCCACTGATGACACTTCTACATCTGAGGGCAAAGAGCTCGTGCAGCATGATATTCTCATTTCAGCCACGCCGCCTGCAGTTCCTTCCTTGCAGAAAAATCTTTCCCAGTGTACTTCTTTAAAATGCTGCAAAATAGTGGGACAGAAGATTTCGGTTTAGCGTTAACTTTAAACGGGCATAGATACAGGCATGTGGGCATGTTTAGAGACAGTGTTTCACTGGTCTAGGGTAACGGGTGAAGTGCCTGGGTTCCCGTGCTTCACTACTGTATGGCCTCAAGATGATGTGTAGGCACAGAGGCAAATCCATCGGTGGCAATTCCCTCATATTGTCATTGCGATGGGAAGATTCCTTATTCGCTAGGAAATGTTTTACCGTGGAAGACGGGTCACCACAGAGCTGTCTCTTTTGTGTTGAGACAAACTTTGCTGAATTTACCTGCCAGCAGTTGCGTGTCCTCCCTTTCTTTTCAGGCCGATGGAGACGCACGAGTGTAAGGAGAACGGTGAATGGTGGCCGTTCGTAAGCCAGGATCATCAGAAACCGCAGAGTAAATTTTAGGAACGTAGACGTAGGACAGCGGAGAAAACTTCACTCAGGGACTTCAGTGAACTCTCCTTACAATGCTGAGGCCTGACACGCCTAGTGCCTGGGGGCAACGCGGCTCCTGCCCTAGGTAGTTTTGTTGAGCGTGCCTCCCTCAGGTGGTGCCTTTTCTCTCCCAGCAATATTGCTCCGTGAAATTCTGCCGATGATCAAAACTGTTTGCCATGGCTTTGTCCTTTCACCTCATTGGCCTCATCTTTGAAGTACAAATGCTTTTCTACACGGGTGCTGCGTCCCTGAGCTTTCTTTTGTCTTGGCTCAATCGATGCAGATTCCTGTGCTGAATACGCCATGGACTAGCACAGGTGGGTTCTTGTCAGTATACCGGGCAAAAACGCAGCAATTTCGATTGTCAAGACCCACCTGGCTTGATCAAGGTTCTTTATTCCAGTGAAAACGATTTTTATCCAAATTCTAGAGGAGCACCAGTGTGCCTCTGGGAGCTACACCCGGGCCTGCTGAACAGCGGCTCCGGAGTTTTCCTTTTCTGACTAAAATTCAACACGGAATTTCATGGATCTAAGGAAACCGTGAATTGTGGACGTACCAGATTCTCACATCTTCATTGTCTAATGGAAGCTGAAGTTTCCCAGTCTGATCCGGCTGCCACTTCATTTCTGGCAATGACCATTCAATTGTGGACGTTCAGCCTTCTTCGGAATTCTCTTATACCGGCATGTTCCCGCGCCACATGAAGGCCACTCGGTGGAGGTTTATGTGACTCAGGACAACTCTTTATTTCAGGCGTCTAGAGCAAAGGGAATTCACAGAGGTTGATGATCACTTATTAAAGTCCCGTTTAGCTATGATGCCCACTGATGACACTTCTACATCTGAGGGCAAAGAGCTCGTGCAGCATGATATTCTCATTTCAGCCACGCCGCCTGCAGTTCCTTCCTTGCAGAAAAATCTTTCCCAGTGTACTTCTTTAAAATGCTGCAAAATAGTGGGACAGAAGATTTCGGTTTAGCGTTAACTTTAAACGGGCATAGATACAGGCATGTGGGCATGTTTAGAGACAGTGTTTCACTGGTCTAGGGTAACGGGTGAAGTGCCTGGGTTCCCGTGCTTCACTACTGTATGGCCTCAAGATGATGTGTAGGCACAGCGGCAAATCCATCGGTGGCAATTCCCTCATATTGTCATTGCGATGGGAAGATTCCTTATTCGCTAGGAAATGTTTTACCGTGGAAGACGGGTCACCACAGAGCTGTCTCTTTTGTGTTGAGACAAACTTTGCTGAATTTACCTGCCAGCAGTTGCGTGTCCTCCCTTTCTTTTCAGGCCGATGGAGACGCACGAGTGTAAGGAGAACGATGAATGGTGGCCGTTCGTAAGCCAGGATCATCAGAAACCGCAGAGTAAATTTTAGGAACGTAGACGTAGGACAGCGGAGAAAACTTCACTCAGGGACTTCAGTGAACTCTCCTTACAATGCTGAGGCCTGACACGCCTAGTGCCTGGGGGCAACGCGGCTCCTGCCCTAGGTAGTTTTGTTGAGCGTGCCTCCCTCAGGTGGTGCCTTTTCTCTCCCAGCAATATTGCTCCGTGAAATTCTGCCGATGATCAAAACTGTTTGAAATGGCTTTGTCCTTTCACCTCATTGGCCTCATCTTTGAAGTACAAATGCTTTTCTACACGGGTGCTGCGTCCCTGAGCTTTCCTTTGTCTTGGCTCAATCGATTCAGATCCTGTGCTGAATACGCCATGGACTAGCACAGGTGGGTTCTTGTCAGTATACAGGGCAAAAACGCAGCAATTTCGATTGTCAAGACCCACCTGGCTTGATCAAGGTTCTTTATTCCAGTGAAAACGATTTTTATCCAAATTCTAGAGGAGCACCAGTGTGCCTCTGGGAGCTACACCCGGGCCTGCTGAACAGCGGCTCCGGAGTTTTCCTTTTCTGACTAAAATTCAACACGAAATTTCATGGATCTAAGGAAACCGTGAATTGTGGACGTACCAGATTCTCACATCTTCATTGTCTAATGGAAGCTGAAGTTTCCCAGTCTGATCCGGCTGCCACTTCATTTCTGGCAATGACCATTCAATTGTGGACGTTCAGCCTTCTTCGGAATTCTCTTATACCGGCATGTTCCCGCGCCACATGAAGACCACTCGGTGGAGGTTTATGTGACTCAGGACAACTCTTTATTTCAGGCGTCTAGAGCAAAGGGAATTCACAGAGGTTGATGATCACTTATTAAAGTCCCGTTTCTCTATGATGCCCACTGATGACACTTCTACATCTGAGGGCAAAGAGCTCGTGCAGCATGATATTCTCATTTCAGCCACGCCGCCTGCAGTTCCTTCCTTGCAGAAAAATCTTTCCCAGTGTACTTCTTTAAAATGCTGCAAAATAGTGGGACAGAAGATTTCGGTTTAGCGTTAACTTTAAACGGGCATAGATACAAGCATGTGGGCATGTTTAGAGACAGTGTTTCACTGGTCTAGGGTAACGGGTGAAGCGCCTGGGTTCCCGTGCTTCACTACTGTATGGCCTCAAGATGATGTGTAGGCACAGCGGCAAATCCATCGGTGGCAATTCCCTCATATTGTCATTGCGATGGGAAGATTCCTTATTCGCTAGGAAATGTTTTACCGTGGAAGACGGGTCACCACAGAGCTGTCTCTTTTGTGTTGAGACAAACTTTGCTGAATTTACCTGCCAGCAGTTGCGTGTCCTCCCTTTCTTTTCAGGCCGATGGAGACGCACGAGTGTAAGGAGAACGATGAATGGTGGCCGTTCGTAAGCCAGGATCATCAGAAACCGCAGAGTAAATTTTAGGAACGTAGACGTAGGACAGCGGAGAAAACTTCACTCAGGGACTTCAGTGAACTCTCCTTACAATGCTGAGGCCTGACACGCCTAGTGCCTGGGGGCAACGCGGCTCCTGCCCTAGGTAGTTTTGTTGAGCGTGCCTCCCTCAGGTGGTGCCTTTTCTCTCCCAGCAATATTGCTCCGTGAAATTCTGCCGATGATCAAAACTGTTTGCCATGGCTTTGTCCTTTCACCTCATTGGCCTCATCTTTGAAGTACAAATGCTTTTCTACACGGGTGCTGCGTCCCTGAGCTTTCCTTTGTCTTGGCTCAATCGATTCAGATTCCTGTGCTGAATACGCCATGGACTAGCACAGGTGGGTTCTTGTCAGTATACCGGGCAAAAACGCAGCAATTTCGATTGTCAAGACCCACCTGGCTTGATCAAGGTTCTTTATTCCAGTGAAAACGATTTTTATCCAAATTCTAGAGGAGCACCAGTGTGCCTCTGGGAGCTACACCCGGGCCTGCTGAACAGTGGCTCCGGAGTTTTCCTTTTCTGACTAAAATTCAACACGAAATTTCATGGATCTAAGGAAACCGTGAATTGTGGACGTACCAGATTCTCACATCTTCATTGTCTAATGGAAGCTGAAGTTTCCCAGTCTGATCCGGTTGCCACTTCATTTCTGGCAATGACCATTCAATTGTGGACGTTCAGCCTTCTTCGGAATTCTCTTATACCGGCATGTTCCCGCGCCACGTGAAGACCACTCGGTGGAGGTTTATGTGACTCAGGACAACTCTTTATTTCAGGCGTCTAGAACAAAGGGAATTCACAGAGGTTGATGATCACTTATTAAAGTCCCGTTTCTCTATGATGCCCACTGATGACACTTCTACATCTGAGGGCAAAGAGCTCGTGCAGCATGATATTCTCATTTCAGCCACGCCGCCTGCAGTTCCTTCCTTGCAGAAAAATCTTTCCCAGTGTACTTCTTTAAAATGCTGCAAAATAGTGGGACAGAAGATTTCGGTTTGGCGTTAACTTTAAACGGGCATAGATACAGGCATGTGGGCATGTTTAGAGACAGTGTTTCACTGGTCTAGGGTAAAGGGTGAAGCAACTGGGTTCCCGTGCTTCACTACTGTATGGCCTCAAGATGATGTGTAGGCACAGCGGCAAATCCATCGGTGGCAATTCCCTCATATTGTCATTGCCATGGGAAGATTCCTTATTCGCTAGGAAATGTATTACCGTGGAAGACGGGTCACCACAGAGCTGTCTCTTTTGTGTTGAGACAAACTTTGCTGAATTTACCTGCCAGCAGTTGCGTGTCCTTCCTTTCTTTTCAGGCCGATGGAGACGCACGAGTGTAAGGAGAACGGTGAATGGTGGCCGGTCGTAAGCCAGGATCATCAGAAACCGCAGAGTAAATTTAGGGTTAGGGTTAGGGTTAGGTTTAGGGTTAGGGTTAGGGTTAGGGTTAGGTTTAGGGTTAGGGTTAGGGTTAGGGATAGGGTTAGCGTTAGGGTTAGGGGTAGCGTTAGGGTTAGGGTTAGGGTTAGCTTTAGCCTTTGGGTTAGGGTTAGGTTTAGGGTTAGGTTGAGGGTTAGGGTTAGGGTTAGCGTTAGGGTTAGGGTTAGGGTTAGCGTTAGCGTTAGGGTTAGGGTTAGGGTTAGGGTTAGGGTTAGCGTTAGGGTTAGAGTTAGCGTTAGGGTTAGGGTTAGCGTTAGGGTTAGGGTTAGGTTTAGCGTAAGCGTTAGTGTTAGGGTTAGGATTAGGGTTAGGGTTAGGGTTAGGGGTAGGGTTAGTGTTAGCGCTAGCGTTAGGGTTAGGGTTAGGGTTAGGGTTAGGGTTAGCGTTAGGGTTAGGGTTAGGTTTAGGGTTAGGGTTAGTGTTAGGGTTAGCGTTAGGGTTAGGGTTAGCGTTAGGGTTAGCGTTAGGGTTAGTGTTAGGGTTAGGGTTAGGTATAGGGTTAGGGTTAGGTTTAGGGTTAGCGTTAGGGTTAGGGTTAGGGTTAGGGTTAGGGTTAGCGTTAGCGTTATGGTTAGCGTTAGCGTTAGGTTTAGGGTTAGGGTTACGGATAGCGTTAGGGTTAGGTTTAGGGTTAGGTTTAGCGTTAGCTTTAGCATTTGGGTTAGGGTTTGGGTTAGGGTTAGGGTTAGGGGTAGGGTTAGGATTAGGTTTGGGGTTAGGGTTAGCATTAGGGTTAGGGTTAGGGTTAGCGTTAGGGTTAGGGTTGGGTTAGGGTTAGGGTTAGGTTTAGCATTCGGGTAAGGGTTAGGGTTAGGGTTAGCGTTAGCGTTATGGTTAGCGTTAGCGTTAGGGTTAGGTTTAGGGTTAGGTTTAGCGTTAGCGTTAGCATTTGGGTTAGGGTTAGGTTGAGGGTTAAGTTTAGGGTTAGGGTTAGGGTTAGGGTTAGGGTTAGGGTTGGGGTTAGCGTTAGGGGTAGCGTTAGCGTTAGGGTTAGGGTTAGGTTTAGCGTTAGGGTTAGGGTTAGGGTTAGGTTTAGGGTTAGAGTTAGGTTTAGAGTTAGCGTTAGGTTTAGGGTTAGGGTTAGGGTTAGGGTTACGGTTAGCGTTAGGGTTAGGTTTAAGCTTAGGGTTAGAGCTAGGGTTAGGGTTAGGGTTTGGGTTAGGGTTAGCGTTAGGGTTAAGGTTAGGGTTAGGGTTATGATTAGCGTTAATTTTAGGGTTATGGTTAGGGTTAGGGTTAGCATTAGTATTATGGTTAGCGTTAGCGTTAGGGTTAGGGTTTTGGTTAGGGTTAGCGTTAGGGTTAGCATTCGGGTTAGGGTTAGGGTTAGGGTTAGCGTTAGGGTTAGGGTTAGGGTTAGGGTTAGCGTTAGGGTTAGAGTTAGGGTTAGGTTTAGGGTTAGGGTTAGGGTTAGAATTAGGGTAAGAATTAGGGTTAGGGTTAGGGTTAGGGTTAGGGTTAGGGTTAGCGTTAGCGTTAGGTTTAGGGTTAGGGTTAGGGTTAGGGTTAGGGGCAGGTTTAGGATTAGGTTTAGGGTTAGGGTTAGGGTTAGCGTTAGGGTTAGGGTTAGCGTTAGGGTTAGGGTTAGGGTTAACGTTAGGGTTAGGGTTAGGGTTAGGGTTAGGCTTAGGGTTAGGGTTAGGGTTAGGGTTAGGGTTAAAGTTAGGGTTAGGGTTAGGGTTAGGGTTAGGCTTAAGGTTAGGGTTAGGGTTAGTGTTAGGGTTAGGTTTAGCGTTAGGGTTAGGGTTAGGGTTAGGTTTAGGGTTAGAGTTAGGTTTAGAGTTAGCGTTAGGTTTAGGGTTAGGGTTAGGGTTAGGGTTACGGTTAGCGTTAGGGTTAGGTTTAAGCTTAGGGTTAGAGCTAGGGTTAGGGTTAGGGTTTGGGTTAGGGTTAGCGTTAGGGTTAAGGTTAGGGTTAGGGTTATGTTTAGCGTTAATTTTAGGGTTATGGTTAGGGTTAGGGTTAGCATTAGTATTATGGTTAGCGTTAGCGTTAGGGTTAGGGTTTGGGTTAGGGTTAGCGTTAGGGTTAGCATTCGGGTTAGGGTTAGGGTTAGGTTAGCGTTAGGGTTAGAGTTAGGGTTAGGTTTAGGGTTAGGGTTAGGGTTAGAGTTAGGGTAAGAATTAGGGTTAGGGTTAGGGTTAGGGTTAGGGTTAGCGTTAGCGTTAGGTTTAGGGTTAGGGTTAGGGTTAGGGTTAGGGCCAGGTTTAGGGTTAGGTTTAGGGTTAGGGTTAGGGTTAGCGTTAGGGTTAGGGTTAGCGTTAGGTTTAGGGTTAGGGTTAACGTTAGGGTTAGGGTTAGGGTTAGGGTTAGGCTTAGGGTTAGGCTTAGGGTTAGGGTTAGGGTTAGGGTTAGGGTTAGCGTTAGGGTTAGGGTTAGCGTTAGCGTTATTGTTAGGGTTAGGTTTAGGGTTAGAGTTAGGGTTAGCGTTAGGGTTAGGGTTAGGGTTAGGGTTAGGGTTAGCGTTAGGGTTAGGTTTAGGTTTAGGGTTAGTGTTAGGGTTACGGTTAGGGTTAGCGTTAGGGTTAGCGTTAGGGTTAGGGTTAGGGTTAGGTTTAGGGTGAGGCTTAGGGTTAGGGTTAGGGGTAGGGTTAGGGTTAGCGTTAGGGTTAGGGTTAGGGTTAGGGTTAGGGTTAGGGATAGCGTTAGGGTTAGGGTTAGGGGTAGGGTTAGCGTTAGCGTTAGGGTTAGCGTTAGCGTTAGGATTAGGGTTAGTGTTAGGGTTAGCGTTAGGGTTAGGGTTACAGTTAGCGTTAGCGTTAGGGTTAGGTTTAGGGTTAGCGTTAGGATTAGGGTTAGGTTTAGCGTAAGCGTTAGGGTTAGGGTTAGGATTACGGTTAGGTTTAGGGTTAGGGTTAGGGTTAGGGTTAGCGTTAGCGTTAGGGTTAGGGTTAGGGTTAAGGTTAGGGTTAGCGTTAGGGTTAGGGTTAGGTTTAGGGTTAGGGTTAGGGTTAGGGTAAGCGTTAGGGTTAGGGTTAGGGTTAGGGTTAGCTTTATGGTTAGTGTTAGTGTTAGGGTTAGGGTTAGGTATAGGGTTAGGGTTAGGTTTAGGGTTAGCGTTAGGGTTAGGGTTAGAGTTAGGGTTAGGGTTAGCGTTAGCGTTATGGTTAGCGTTAGCATTAGGGTTAGGGTTAGCGTTAGGGTTAAGTATAGCGTTAGGGTTATGGTTAGGGTTAGGTTTAGCATTAGCGTTAGCTTTTGGGTTGGGTTAGGGTTAGGGTTAGGGTTAGCGTTAGGGTTAGGGTTAGGGTTAG
This sequence comes from Tenrec ecaudatus, assembly GCF_050624435.1. Lineage (NCBI taxonomy): Eukaryota > Metazoa > Chordata > Mammalia > Afrosoricida > Tenrecidae > Tenrec > Tenrec ecaudatus. The sequence continues at coordinate 435,064 of NW_027459013.1, forward strand.
GGTTAAGTTTAGGGTTAAGGTTAGGGTTAGGGTTAGAGTTAGCGTTAGGGTTAGGGTTAGGGTTAGGGTTAGCGTTAGGGTTAGGGTTAGGGTTAGGGTTAGCGTTCGGTTAGGGTTAGGGTTAGGTTTAGGGTTAGGGTTACGGTTAGGGTTAGGGTTAAGGTTAGGGTTAGCGTTTGGGTTAGGGTTAGGTTTAGCGTTAGGGTTAGGTTTGGGGTTAGGATTAGGGTTAGGTTTCGGGTTAGGGTTAGGTTTAGGGTTAGCGTTAGGGTTAGGTTAGGGTTAGGGTTAGGGTTACGGTTAGCGTTAAGGTTAGGTTTAGGGTTAGGGTTAGGGCTAGGGTTAGGTTTAGGTTTAGGGTTAGGTTTTGGGTTAGGGTTAGCGTTAGGGTTAGAGTTAGGGTTAGGGTTAGGCTTGGGTTAAGTTTAGCGTAAGGTTTAGGGTTAATGTTAGGGTTAGCATTAGGATTATGGTTAGCGTTAGGGTTAGGGTTAAGGTAAGGGTTAGCGTTAGGGTTAGCATTAGGGTTAGGGTTAGGGTTAGGGTTAGGTTTAGGTTTAGGGTTAGCGTTAGGGTTAGGGTTAGGGTTAGCGTTAGGGTTAGAGTTAGGGTTAGGGTCAGGGTTAGGCTTAGGGTTAGGGTTAGGGTTAGGTTTGGGTTAGGTTTAGGGTTAGGTTTAGGGTTAGGTTTAGGGTTAGCGTAAGGGTTAGGGTTAGCGTTAGGGTTAGGGTTAGGGCTAGCGTTAGCGTTTGGTTTAGGGTTAGGGTTAGGGTAAGGTTGAGGGATAGGGTTAGGGTTAGCGTTAGGGTTAGGGTTAGGGTTAGCGTTAGCGTTAGGGTTAGGGTTAGGGTTAGGGTTAGTGTTAGGGTTAGGGTTAGCGTTAGGCTTAGGGTTAGGAGAAGGTTTAGGGTTAGGGATAGGGTTAGCATTAGGGTTAGGTTAGGGTTAGGGTTAGGTTTAGGGTTAGGGTTAGGGTTAGCGTTATGGTTAGGGTTAGGTTTAGGGTTAGGTTTAGGGTTAGCGTTAGAGTTAGGTTTAGGGTTAGGGTTATGGTTAGGGTAGGGTTAGGGTTAAGGTTAGGGTTAGGGTTAGGGTTAGGTTTAGGGTTAGGGTTAGGGTTAGGGGTAGCGTTAGCGTTAGGGTTAGGGTTAGGTTAGCGTTACAGTTAGGGTTAGGGTTAGCGTTTGGGTTAGGGTTAGGGTTAGCGTTAGGGTTAGGGTTAGGGTTAGGGTTAGGTTTAGGGTTAGGTTTAGGTTTAGGGTTAGCGTTAGGTTTAGGGTTATGGTTAGGTTTAGGGTAACGGTTAGCGTTAGGGTTAGGTTTAGGGTTAGTGTTAGGGCTAGGGTTAGGTTTAGGGTTATGTTTAGCGTTAGGTTTAGGGTTAGGGTTAGGGTTAGGGTTAGCATTAGGATTATGGTTAGCGTTAGCGTTAGGGTTAGGGTTAGGGTTAGGGTTAGCGTTAGGGTTAGCATTCGGGTTAGGGTTAGGGTTAGGGTCAGGGTTAGCGTTAGGGTTAGGGTTAGGGTTAGGGTTAGCGTTAGGGTTAGGGTTAGCGTTACCGTTACCGTTAGCGTTAGCGTTAGGGTTAGGGTTAGTGTTAGGGTTAGCGTTAGGGTTAGGGTTAGAGTTAGCGTTAGCGTTAGGGTTAGGTTTAGGGTTAGCGTTAGGGTTAGGGTTAGGGTTAGTGTTAGGGTTAGGATTAGGGTTACCGTTAGGGTTAGCGTTAGGGTTAGGGTTAGGGTTAGGGTTAGGGTGAGGCTTAGGGTTAGGGTTAGGGGTAGGTTTAGGGTTAGCGTTAGGGTTAGGGTTAGGGTTAGGGTTAGGGATAGCGTTAGGGTTAGGTTTAGCGTTAGCGTTAGGGTTAGCGTTAGCGTTAGGGTTAGGGTTAGTGTTAGGGTTAGCGTTAGGGTTAGGGTTAGAGTTAGCGTTAGCGTTAGGGTTAGGGTTAGAGTTAGGGTTAGCGTTAGGGTTAGGGTTAGGTTTAGCGTAAGCGTTAGGGTTAGGGTTAGGATTAGGGTTAGGATTAGGGTTAGGGCTAGGGTAGGGTTAGCGTTAGCGTTGGGGTTAGGGTTAGGGTTAGGGTTAGGGTTAGTGTTAGGGTTAGCGTTAGGGTTAGGGTTAGGTTTAGGGTTAGGGTTAGGGTTAGGGTTAGCGTTAGGGTTAGGGTTAGGATTAGGGTTAGACTTAGGGTTAGCGTTATGGTTAGGGTTAGTTTTAGGGTTAGGGTTAGGTATATTGTTAGGGTTAGGGTTAGCGTTATGGTTAGGGTTAGTGTTAGGGTTAGGGTTAGGTATATTGTTAGGGTTAGGTTTAGGGTTGGGTTAGGGTTAGGGTTAGGGTTAGGGAGAGCGTTAGGGTTAGGGTTAGGGTTAGCGTTATGGTTAGCGTTAGCGTTAGGGTTAGGGTTAGTGTTAGGGTTAGCGTTAGGGTTAGGGTTAGAGTTAGCGTTAGCGTTAGGGTTAGGGTTAGGTTTAGGGTTAGCGTTAGGGTTAGGGTTAGGTTTAGCGTAAGCGTTAGGGTTAGGGTTAGGATTAGGGTTAGGGTTAGGGTTAGGGCTAGGGTTAGGGTTAGCGTTAGCGTTAGGGTTAGGGTTAGGGTTAGGGTTAGGGTTAGGGTTAGGGTTAGGGTTAGCGTTAGGGTTAGGGTTAGGTTTAGGGTTAGGGTTAGGGTTAGGGTAAGCGTTAGGGTTAGGGTTAGGGTTAGGATTAGGGTTAGAGTTAGGGTTAGCGTTATGGTTAGGGTTAGTGTTAGGGTTAGGGTTAGGTATAGGGTTAGGGTTAGGTTTAGGGTTAGCGTTAGGTTTAGAGTTAGGGTTAGGGTTAGGGTTAGGGTTAGCGTTATGGTTAGGGTTAGTGTTAGGGTTAGGGTTAGGTATATTGTTAGGGTTAGGTTTAGGGTTGGGTTAGGGTTAGGGTTAGGGTTAGCGTTAGGGTTAGGGTTAGGGTTAGGGGTAGGGTTAGGGTTAGGGTTAGGGTTAGCGTTAGGGTTAGGGTTGGGGTTAGGGTTAGCGTTAGGGTTAGGGTTAGGGTTAGGGTTAGCGTTAGCGTTCGGGTTAGGGTTAGGGTTAGGTTTAGGGTTAGGGTTACGGTTAGGGTTAGGGTTAGGGTTAAGTTTAGGGTTAGGGTTAGGGTTACGTTTAGGTTTAGGTTTAGGGTTAGGGTTAGGGGTAGCATTAGGGTTAGAGTTAGGGTTAGGTTTAGCGTTAGCGTTAGAGTTAGGGTTAGGGTTAGGGTTAGGGTTAGCGTTAGTGTTAGGGTTAGGTTTAGCGTTAGGGTTAGGGTTAGGGTTAGGATTAGGGTTAGGTTTAGGATTAGGGTTAGGTTTAGGGTTAGGGTTAGGGTTAGGGTTAGGGTTAGGGTTAGGTTTAGCGTTAGGGTTAGGTTTAGGGTTAGGATTAGTGTTAGGTTTCGGGTTAGGGTTAGGTTTAGGGTTAGCGTTAGGGTTAGGGTTAGGGTTAGGCTTAGGTTTTGGGTTAGGGTTAGCGTTATAGTTAGGGTTAGGGTTAGGTTTAGGCTTGGGTTAAGTTTAGCGTAATGTTTAGGTTTAGGGTTAGGGTTAGCATTAGGATTATGGTTAGCGTTAGCGTTAGGGTTAGGGTTAGGGTTAAGGTTAGGGTTAGCGTTAGGGTTAGCATTAGGGTTAGGGTTAGGTTTAGCGTTAGGGTTAGGGTTAGGGTTAGGATTAGGGTTAGGTTTAGGATTACGGTTAGGTTTAGGGTTAGGGTTAGGGTTAGGGTTAGGGTTAGGGTTAGGTTTAGCGTTAGGGTTAGGGTTAGGTTTAGCGTTAGCGTTAGAGTTAGGGTTAGGGTAAGGGTTAGGGTTAGCGTTAGGGTTAGGGTTAGGTTTAGCGTTAGGGTTAGGGTTAGGGTTAGGATTAGGGTTAGGTTTAGGATTAGGGTTAGGTTTAGGGTTAGGGTTAGGGTTAGGGTTAGGGTTAGGTTTAGCGTTAGGGTTAGGGTTAGGATTAGGGTTAGGATTAGTGTTAGGTTTCAGGTTAGGGTTAGGTTTAGGGTTAGCGTTAGGGTTAGGGTTAGGGTTAGGCTTACGGTTAGCGTTAAGTTTAGGTTTAGGGTTAGGGTTAGTGATAGGGTTAGGTTTAGGGTTAGGTTTCGGTTTTGGGTTAGGGTTAGCGTTATAGTTAGGGTTAGGGTTAGGTTTAGGCTTGGGTTAAGTTTAGCGTAAGGTTTAGGGTTAGGGTTAGGGTTAGCATTAGGATTATGGTTAGCGTTAGCCTTAGTGTTAGGGTTAAGGTTAGGGTTAGCGTTAGGGTTAGCATTAGGGTTAGGGTTAGGGTTAGGATTAGGTTTAGGTTTAGGGTTAGCGTTAGGGTTAGGGTTAGGGTTAGGGTTAGCGTTAGGGTTAGAGTTAGGGTTAGGGTCAGGGTTAGGTTTAGGGTTAGGTTTAGGGTTAGGGTTAGGGTTAGCATTAGGATTATGGTTAGCGTTAGCGTTAGGGTTAGGGTTAGGGTTAGGGTTAGGTTTAGCGTTAGGGTTAGCATTCGGGTTAGGGTTAGGGTTAGGGTCAGGGTTAGCGTTACGGTTAGGGTTAGGGTTAGGGTTAGCGTTAGGGTTAGGGTTAGCGTTAGCGTTAGCGTTAGCGTTAGCGTTAGGGTTAGGGTTAGTGTTAGGGTTAGCGTTAGGGTTAGGGTTAGAGTTAGCGTTAGCGTTAGGGTTAGGTTTAGGGTTAGCGTTAGGGTTAGGGTTAGTGTTAGGGTTAGGATTAGGGTTAGCGTTAGGGTTAGCGTTAGGGTTAGGGTTAGCGTTAGCATTAGGGTTAGGGTTAGCGTTAGGGTTAAGTATAGCGTTAGGGTTATGGTTAGGGTTAGGTTTAGCATTAGCGTTAGCTTTTGGGTTGGGTTAGGGTTAGGGTTAGGGTTAGCGTTAGGGTTAGGGTTAGGGTTAGGGTTAAGTTTAGGGTTAAGGTTAGGGTTAGGGTTAGAGTTAGCGTTAGGGTTAGGGTTAGGGTTAGGGTTAGCGTTAGGGTTAGGGATAGGGTTAGGGTTAGCGTTCGGTTAGGGTTAGGGTTAGGTTTAGGGTTAGGGTTACGGTTAGGGTTAGGGTTAAGGTTAGGGTTAGCGTTTGGGTTAGGGTTAGGTTTAGCGTTAGGGTTAGGTTTGGGGTTAGGATTAGGGTTAGGTTTCGGGTTAGGGTTAGGTTTAGGGTTAGCGTTAGGGTTAGGTTAGGGTTAGGGTTAGGGTTACGGTTAGCGTTAAGGTTAGGTTTAGGGTTAGGGTTAGGGCTAGGGTTAGGTTTAGGTTTAGGGTTAGGTTTTGGGTTAGGGTTAGCGTTAGGGTTAGAGTTAGGGTTAGGGTTAGGCTTGGGTTAAGTTTAGCGTAAGGTTTAGGGTTAATGTTAGGGTTAGCATTAGGATTATGGTTAGCGTTAGCGTTAGGGTTAGGGTTAAGGTAAGGGTTAGCGTTAGCGTTAGCGTTAGCGTTAGCGTTAGGGTTAGGGTTAGTGTTAGGGTTAGCGTTAGGGTTAGGGTTAGAGTTAGCGTTAGCGTTAGGGTTAGGTTTAGGGTTAGCGTTAGGGTTAGGGTTAGTGTTAGGGTTAGGATTAGGGTTAGCGTTAGGGTTAGGGTTAGCGTTAGCATTAGGGTTAGGGTTAGCGTTAGGGTTAAGTATAGCGTTAGGGTTATGGTTAGGGTTAGGTTTAGCATTAGCGTTAGCTTTTGGGTTGGGTTAGGGTTAGGGTTAGGGTTAGCGATAGGGTTAGGGTTAGGGTTAGGGTTAAGTTTAGGGTTAAGGTTAGGGTTAGGGTTAGAGTTAGCGTTAGGGTTAGGGTTAGGGTTAGGGTTAGCGTTAGGGTTAGGGTTAGGGTTAGGGTTAGCGTTCGGTTAGGGTTAGGGTTAGGTTTAGGGTTAGGGTTACGGTTAGGGTTAGGGTTAAGGTTAGGGTTAGCGTTTGGGTTAGGGTTAGGTTTAGCGTTAGGGTTAGGTTTGGGGTTAGGATTAGGGTTAGGTTTCGGGTTAGGGTTAGGTTTAGGGTTAGCGTTAGGGTTAGGTTAGGGTTAGGGTTAGGGTTACGGTTAGCGTTAAGGTTAGGTTTAGGGTTAGGGTTAGGGCTAGGGTTAGGTTTAGGTTTAGGGTTAGGTTTTTGTGTTAGGGTTAGCGTTAGGGTTAGAGTTAGGGTTAGGGTTAGGCTTGGGTTAAGTTTAGCGTAAGGTTTAGGGTTAATGTTAGGGTTAGCATTAGGATTATGGTTAGCGTTAGCGTTAGGGTTAGGGTTAAGGTAAGGGTTAGCGTTAGGGTTAGCATTAGGGTTAGGGTTAGGGTTAGGGTTAGGTTTAGGTTTAGGGTTAGCGTTAGGGTTAGGGTTAGGGTTAGCGTTAGGGTTAGAGTTAGGGTTAGGGTCAGGGTTAGGCTTAGGGTTAGGGTTAGGGTTAGGTTTGGGTTAGGTTTAGGGTTAGGTTTAGGGTTAGGTTTAGGGTTAGCGTAAGGGTTAGGGTTAGCGTTAGGGTTAGGGTTAGGGCTAGCGTTAGCGTTTGGTTTAGGGTTAGGGTTAGGGTAAGGTTGAGGGATAGGGTTAGGGTTAGCGTTAGGGTTAGGGTTAGGGTTAGCGTTAGCGTTAGGGTTAGGGTTAGGGTTAGGGTTAGTGTTAGGGTTAGGGTTAGCGTTAGGCTTAGGGTTAGGAGAAGGTTTAGGGTTAGGGATAGGGTTAGCATTAGGGTTAGGTTAGGGTTAGGATTAGGTTTAGGGTTAGGGTTAGGGTTAGCGTTATGGTTAGGGTTAGGTTTAGGGTTAGGTTTAGGTTTAGCGTTAGAGTTAGGTTTAGGGTTAGGGTTATGGTTAGGGTAGGGTTAGGGTTAAGGTTAGGGTTAGGGTTAGGGTTAGGTTTAGGGTTAGGGTTAGGGTTAGGGGTAGCGTTAGCGTTAGGGTTAGGGTTAGGTTAGCGTTACAGTTAGGGTTAGGGTTAGCGTTTGGGTTAGGGTTAGGGTTAGCGTTAGGGTTAGGGTTAGGGTTAGGGTTAGGTTTAGGGTTAGGTTTAGGTTTAGGGTTAGCGTTAGGTTTAGGGTTAGGGTTAGGTTTAGGGTAACGGTTAGCGTTAGGGTTAGGTTTAGGGTTAGTGTTAGGGCTAGGGTTAGGTTTAGGGTTATGTTTAGCGTTAGGTTTAGGGTTAGGGTTAGGGTTAGGGTTAGCATTAGGATTATGGTTAGCGTTAGCGTTAGGGTTAGGGTTAGGGTTAGGGTTAGCGTTAGGGTTAGCATTCGGGTTAGGGTTAGGGTTAGGGTCAGGGTTAGCGTTAGGGTTAGGGTTAGGGTTAGGGTTAGCGTTAGGGTTAGGGTTAGCGTTACCGTTACCGTTAGCGTTAGCGTTAGGGTTAGGGTTAGTGTTAGGGTTAGCGTTAGGGTTAGGGTTAGAGTTAGCGTTAGCGTTAGGGTTAGGTTTAGGGTTAGCGTTAGGGTTAGGGTTAGGGTTAGTGTTAGGGTTAGGATTAGGGTTACCGTTAGGGTTAGCGTTAGGGTTAGGGTTAGGGTTAGGGTTAGGGTGAGGCTTAGGGTTAGGGTTAGGGGTAGGTTTAGGGTTAGCGTTAGGGTTAGGGTTAGGGTTAGGGTTAGGGTTAGGGATAGCGTTAGGGTTAGGTTTAGGGTTAGCGTTAGGGTTAGCGTTAGCGTTAGGGTTAGGGTTAGTGTTAGGGTTAGCGTTAGGGTTAGGGTTAGAGTTAGCGTTAGCGTTAGCATTAGGGTTAGGGTTAGAGTTAGGGTTAGCGTTAGGGTTAGGGTTAGGTTTAGCGTAAGCGTTAGGGTTAGGGTTAGGATTAGGGTTAGGGTTAGGGTTAGGGCTAGGGTTAGGGTTAGCGTTAGCGTTGGGGTTAGGGTTAGGGTTAGGGTTAGGGTTAGTGTTAGGGTTAGCGTTAGGGTTAGGGTTAGGTTTAGGGTTAGGGTTAGGGTTAGGGTTAGCGTTAGGGTTAGGGTTAGGATTAGGGTTAGACTTAGGGTTAGCGTTATGGTTAGGGTTAGTTTTAGGGTTAGGGTTAGGTATATTGTTAGGGTTAGGGTTAGCATTATGGTTAGGGTTAGTGTTAGGGTTAGGGTTAGGTATATTGTTAGGGTTAGGTTTAGGGTTGGGTTAGGGTTAGGGTTAGGGTTAGGGTTAGGGATAGCGTTAGGGTTATGGTTAGGGTTAGCGTTATGGTTAGCGTTAGCGTTAGGGTTAGGGTTAGTGTTAGGGTTAGCGTTAGGGTTAGGGTTAGAGTTAGCGTTAGCGTTAGGGTTAGGGTTAGGGTTAGGGTTAGCGTTAGGTTTAGGGTTAGGTTTAGCGTAAGCGTTAGGTTTAGGGTTAGGATTAGGGTTAGGGTTAGGGTTAGGGCTAGGGTTAGGGTTAGCGTTAGCGTTAGGGTTAGGGTTAGGGTTAGGGTTAGGGTTAGGGTTAGGGTTAGGGTTAGGGTTAGGTTTAGCGTTAGGGTTAGGGTTAGGTTTAGGGTTAGGGTTAGGGTTAGGGTAAGCGTTAGGGTTAGGGTTAGGGTTAGGATTATTGTTAGAGTTAGGGTTAGCGTTATGGTTAGGGTTAGTGTTAGGGTTAGGGTTAGGTATAGGGTTAGGGTTAGGTTTAGGGTTAGCGTTAGGTTTAGAGTTAGGGTTAGGGTTAGGGTTAGGGTTAGCGTTATGGTTAGGGTTAGTGTTAGGGTTAGGGTTAGGTATATTGTTAGGGTTAGGTTTAGGGTTGGGTTAGGGTTAGGGTTAGGGTTAGCGTTAGGGTTAGGGTTAGGGTTAGGGTTAGGGTTAGGGGTAGGGTTAGGGTTAGGGTTAGGTTTAGGGTTAGCGTTAGGGTTAGGGTTAGGGTTAGGCTTACGGTTAGCGTTAAGTTTAGGTTTAGGGTTAGGGTTAGGGATAGGGTTAGGTTTAGGGTTAGGTTTAGGTTTTGGGTTAGGGTTAGCGTTATAGTTAGGGTTAGGGTTAGGTTTAGGCTTGGGTTAAGTTTAGCGTAAGGTTTAGGGTTAGGGTTAGGGTTAGCATTAGGATTATGGTTAGCGTTAGCCTTAGTGTTAGGGTTAAGGTTGGGTTAGCGTTAGGGTTAGCATTAGGGTTAGGGTTAGGGTTAGGGTTAGGTTTAGGTTTAGGGTTAGCGTTAGGGTTAGGGTTAGGGTTAGGGTTAGCGTTAGGGTTAGAGTTAGGGTTAGGGTCAGGGTTAGGTTTAGGGTTAGGTTTAGGGTTAGGGTTAGGGTTAGCATTAGGATTATGGTTAGCGTTAGCGTTAGGGTTAGGGTTAGGGTTAGGGTTAGGGTTAGCGTTAGGGTTAGCATTCGGGTTAGGGTTAGGGTTAGGGTCAGGGTTAGCGTTAGGGTTAGGGTTAGGTTTAGGGTTAGCGTTAGGGTTAGGGTTAGCGTTAGCGTTAGCGTTAGTGTTAGCGTTAGGGTTAGGGTTAGTGTTAGGGTTAGCGTTAGGGTTAGGGTTAGAGTTAGCGTTAGCGTTAGGGTTAGGTTTAGGGTTAGCGTTAGGGTTAGGGTTAGTGTTAGGGTTAGGATTAGGGTTAGCGTTAGGGTTAGCGTTAGGGTTAGGGTTAGCGTTAGCATTAGGGTTAGGGTTAGCGTTAGGGTTAAGTATAGCGTTAGGGTTATGGTTAGGGTTAGGTTTAGCATTAGCGTTAGCTTTTGGGTTGGGTTAGGGTTAGGGTTAGGGTTAGCGTTAGGGTTAGGGTTAGGGTTAGGGTTAAGTTTAGGGTTAAGGTTAGGGTTAGGGTTAGAGTTAGCGTTAGGGTTAGGGTTAGGGTTAGGGTTAGCGTTAGGGTTAGGGTTAGGGTTAGGGTTAGCGTTCGGTTAGGGTTAGGGTTAGGTTTAGGGTTAGGGTTACGGTTAGGGTTAGGGTTAAGGTTAGGGTTAGCGTTTGGGTTAGGGTTAGGTTTAGCGTTAGGGTTAGGTTTGGGGTTAGGATTAGGGTTAGGTTTCGGGTTAGGGTTAGGTTTAGGGTTAGCGTTAGGGTTAGGTTAGGGTTAGGGTTAGGGTTACGGTTAGCGTTAAGGTTAGGTTTAGGGTTAGGGTTAGGGCTAGGGTTAGGTTTAGGTTTAGGGTTAGGTTTTGGGTTAGGGTTAGCGTTAGGGTTAGAGTTAGGGTTAGGGTTAGGCTTGGGTTAAGTTTAGCGTAAGGTTTAGGGTTAATGTTAGGGTTAGCATTAGGATTATGGTTAGCGTTAGCGTTAGGGTTAGGGTTAGGTTTAGGGTTAGGGTTAGAGTTAGGGTTAGCATTCGGATTAGGGTTAGGGTTAGGGTCAGGGTTAGCGTTAGGGTTAGGGTTAGGGTTAGGGTTAGCGTTAGGGTTAGGGTTAGCGTTAGCGTTAGCGTTAGTGTTAGCGTTAGGGTTAGGGTTAGTGTTAGGGTTAGCGTTAGGGTTAGGGTTAGAGTTAGCGTTAGCGTTAGGGTTAGGTTTAGGGTTAGCGTTAGGGTTAGGGTTAGTGTTAGGGTTAGGATTAGGGTTAGCGTTAGGGTTAGCGTTAGGGTTAGGGTTAGCGTTAGCATTAGGGTTAGGGTTAGCGTTAGGGTTAAGTATAGCGTTAGGGTTATGGTTAGGGTTAGGTTTAGCATTAGCGTTAGCTTTTGGGTTGGGTTAGGGTTAGGGTTAGGGTTAGCGTTAGGGTTAGGGTTAGGGTTAGGGTTAGGGTTAGGGGTAGGGTTAGGGTTAGGGTTAGGTTTAGGGTTAGCGTTAGGGTTAGGGTTAGGGTTAGGCTTACGGTTAGCGTTAAGTTTAGGTTTAGGGTTAGGGTTAGGGATAGGGTTAGGTTTAGGTTTAGGGTTAGGTTTTGGGTTAGGGTTAGCGTTAGGGTTAGAGTTAGGGTTAGGGTTAGGCTTGGGTTAAGTTTAGCGTAAGGTTTAGGGTTAATGTTAGGGTTAGCATTAGGATTATGGTTAGCGTTAGCGTTAGGGTTAGGGTTAAGGTAAGGGTTAGCGTTAGGGTTAGCATTAGGGTTAGGGTTAGGGTTAGGGTTAGGTTTAGGTTTAGGGTTAGCGTTAGGGTTAGGGTTAGGGTTAGCGTTAGGGTTAGAGTTAGGGTTAGGGTCAGGGTTAGGCTTAGGGTTAGGGTTAGGGTTAGGTTTGGGTTAGGTTTAGGGTTAGGTTTAGGGTTAGGTTTAGGGTTAGCGTAAGGGTTAGGGTTAGCGTTAGGGTTAGGGTTAGGGCTAGCGTTAGCGTTTGGTTTAGGGTTAGGGTAAGGTTGAGGGATAGGGTTAGGGTTAGCGTTAGGGTTAGGGTTAGGGTTAGCGTTAGCGTCAGGGTTAGGGTTAGGGTTAGGGTTAGTGTTAGGGTTAGGGTTAGCGTTAGGCTTAGGTTTAGGAGAAGGTTTAGGGTTAGGGATAGGGTTAGCATTAGGGTTAGGTTAGGGTTAGGGTTAGGTTTAGGGTTAGGGTTAGGGTTAGCGTTATGGTTAGGGTTAGGTTTAGGGTTAGGTTTAGGTTTAGCGTTAGAGTTAGGTTTAGGGTTAGGGTTATGGTTAGGGTAGGGTTAGGGTTAAGGTTAGGGTTAGGGTTAGGGTTAGGTTTAGGGTTAGGGTTAGGGTTAGGGGTAGCGTTAGCGTTAGGGTTAGGGTTAGGTTAGCGTTACAGTTAGGGTTAGGGTTAGCGTTTGGGTTAGGGTTAGGGTTAGCGTTAGGGTTAGGGTTAGGGTTAGGGTTAGGTTTAGGGTTAGGTTTAGGTTTAGGGTTAGCGTTAGGTTTAGGGTTAGGGTTAGGTTTAGTGTAACGGTTAGAGTTAGGGTTAGGTTTAGGGTTAGTGTTAGGGCTAGGGTTAGGTTTAGGGTTATGTTTAGCGTTAGGTTTAGGGTTAGGGTTAGGGTTAGCATTAGGATTATGGTTAGCGTTAGCGTTAGGGTTAGGGTTAGGGTTAGGGTTAGCGTTAGGGTTAGCATTCGGGTTAGGGTTAGGGTTAGGGTCAGGGTTAGCGTTAGGGTTAGGGTTAGGGTTAGGGTTAGCGTTAGGGTTAGGGTTAGCGTTACCGTTACCGTTAGCGTTAGCGTTAGGGTTAGGGTTAGTGTTAGGGTTAGCGTTAGGGTTAGGGTTAGAGTTAGCGTTAGCGTTAGCGTTAGGGTTAGGTTTAGGGTTAGCGTTAGGGTTAGGGTTAGGGTTAGTGTTAGTGTTAGGATTAGGGTTACCGTTAGGGTTAGCGTTAGGGTTAGGGTTAGGGTTAGGGTTAGGGTGAGGCTTAGGGTTAGGGTTAGGGGTAGGTTTAGGGTTAGCGTTAGGGTTAGGGTTAGGGTTAGGGTTAGGGATAGCGTTAGGGTTAGGTTTAGGGTTAGCGTTAGGGTTAGCGTTAGCGTTAGGGTTAGGGTTAGTGTTAGGGTTAGCGTTAGGGTTAGGGTTAGAGTTAGCGTTAGCGTTAGGGTTAGGGTTAGAGTTAGGGTTAGCGTTAGGGTTAGGGTTAGGTTTAGTGTAAGCGTTAGGGTTAGGGTTAGGATTAGGGTTAGGGTTAGGGTTAGGGCTAGGGTTAGGGTTAGCGTTAGCGTTGGGGTTAGGGTTAG